>NC_090446.1:910316787-910625057 GCF_031143425.1 Pleurodeles waltl
CAGAAGGATGTATGAATTGATGGATGAATGGATGGATGGGATGAAGGGTGGATGGATAGGTGTAAGGAAGGATGACTGAGTGAATGAAAGGGTGGATAGATGGATGAGCCAAAGGGAGGATGATGGATGGAGTAAAAGAAGGATGATAGATGGAGTGAAAGAATGGCTAGATGGAGCAAAGGGGTGGATGGATGAGCGAAAGGATGCATGGATGATCGAATGGATAGACGAAAGGGTAGTGGAGAGTGAAAGGAATGGATGAGTGAGTGGATGGGTTGGTTTGATGGATTGGTGTCCCTAGACCAGTGGCAGCTCGCCTGTATGTGCTCCACAGCTACACTACACCCTCCTTGTTTTGTGGTCCATTTTTATTGTATCAAGAGTAAATTACTGAAAACTTCTCTTCTGCCTGGGTCAGTGAACAGGAAGCATATCCTATGGTGTATCCTTCTCCTGTCTCAGATACCTGGGTTAAAACAGCACCCAGACCTTTGCCACTAGCATCTGTTGTCACAATACTACACTCACCTACATCAAATCCTTGTAACAGTATTGCAGTACATATATCTGTTTTGATATTTTTCAAAATCTGTTTGTAGATCATTATTCCAAACAAATTCTTGCCTTGTTTTTAACAATTATCTCAACCTATATGTCTTCATGGCAAAATTATGTACAAATTTGTAATAAAATTCTGCTAGACCGAGGAAGGGCCTAATCTCTTCTTTAGATGTTGGAGCTGGGGCATTGCTCACAGTTCCAATTATGTTCTTTTTGGGTGAAATACATTATTTTCCTACCCCATGCCCTTAATAAGTTACTGAATTTTTATAGCAAACTTGCATTTTTTTACTCTGCTGTTAATCAATTTTTATTCAGTTTCTCCAGTACTACTTCCAATCTAGAAGTGTGTTCTGTTTGACTTATCCATCGCCAAAATGTCATCCTGGAAATATGTCACTTCTCCAATTCTCTTTAATAATAAATGCATGTTTGGCGGTACTTACCGCCATGTTACCACCGACTGCCGGGGTCATAATGACCTCCATTATGATGTTATATGGGGAGAAGGGCATAACACAAACAACAGCCTAGAGCTATATGGGAGAGTGGAGGAGAATGAAAGGAACAACATAGCACAAGTGCTTAATTTATGCTTGTTGTTTCTTGTGCGGTGCACCAGCACTTATTTTTCAAGGCCTGCACTCATTCTTCTGCTTCAAGCATTTGCTGCAAGCAAAAGACACCTATGGGAAAGACGGAGGAAGAGAAAAACGAAAAAGCGTCACAAAGTGAGAAAGCAAAAAGCTGCAAGAATGACCTGAAGGGGCAGGGAATGGCTTTAAATGGATTGAAGAGGCCCAAGATGGCTTCAAGATTACGCTGCCTCAGTATTCCATTTTCCCACATTTAATTGCAGCAGCCACATGTTTATAAGGAGGGCTTTGGGCACCGGCACGTTTTTATTTACAAATTAAGCACTGCATAGCGCGCTACAGGGGAGAACGAGGCAAAGCAGTATACAATGAACCGAAGGGAGAGAAAGGAAGGTGAATTAAAGGGTAAAGTTAAATAGAGTGCAGAATGGAACCATCTGTAGAGAATGAAAAGAGTGGAGGCGAAAGTGGAGTGGTACATGTTGTATTGGGGTGGGTGAGGAAAGGGTGAAAAGCAATGAGATGCAGAGGAAGCTAGAGGAGGGGAGGCTTGAGATATACAAAGAAGATTGTAGGGAAAATAGGGAAAAGAAGGGAAAGTGAAGAGATATGGGGACAGAGGGTGGAGAGCGAAAGGGAGAAGAGAGATGCAGAAGAAAGGGAAGGAGGGGAAGAGAGAGATATCACAAAGAATGGAAATATCAGTCTAGAATGGGGAGTGGATAGATACAAGTACATTTGGTCAAAGTGAAAGGCAAAAGGTAGCATGATACAGAGAAAAATAAGAGATGATGAGGTTGGAGCTCTTATGATACAGGCTATGTGGAAGGGAAGGATGCAGGGCAGCTGGGACAAAGCTATCATTAGTGCAGCTAGACCAGTGACACCAGGATGTGAGGACCCTCCGCAACCCAATTCCTGCTGTTTGTTAATATCTAACCTGTCCGATGACATATTCTGAATATGTGTTAGGGCCCATGGCACACTTGTTATACTACTGGCAAAGTATACACCACATTGGCATAGGTAGGCATGAATCTTATACCTCTTCAATCGATTACCCACCCGACACTCAATTCGTAAACATGTTTAGTAAAGTTAGCCAACTACTTAATGCTAGTCGTGGCCTTGCCTTGCACCACTCACCAAGCTTTTCTCCTCACATAGATGTGTATGAATGAACAGGTGTATGACTAACTACAAAAACACCTATGCAGGGTGTAGAAGTACTATCATCTAATTAGAATTTAAAGTTAGATTTCGAACACCCACAGGACTTCTCATGGACTGCCAGGACAAGGGGAGGGGGTGGGTGTGATAAGTACACTCCCCAGTATCTTCACTGGACGCACTATCCTACACTTAGTACGTTATGCAGCTCAAATACACACTCGGTTATTTTTAACAATTGCAGGACATTCCCATGATCCTACTTCAAGGACACCTGACTAGTATACAGAAAACCTAGGGCCTGTTTTAAGATTTGGGCGGACAAAGGTATGTCTTTAGGGTGATGGAATAATTTACTCTGTCAGCCTGATGGACAACCCGCTCACCAGTTCTAGAGTTGACTGCCGTCCCGGCAGACAACTTTTAATAGTGGCAGGAATCACCATCACAGTGGTTTCTGTCAACTTTGTTAACGTTTGACAGATGGCTCTGTCAAGTATGATGGCTACCTGTCAACGTTTTACAAAGTTTTTCATTTTCCAAAAACATAATCCCAAAGTGGAGTTTGCTTTTGAAAAATAAAAACTAATGCCCTCCACAACATGAAAGTTTTCTGCCATGCTTTAGTTATTTTTTTACTGTCCCACATTGCCAAGTTGTACCTGCTGGTTAGAGATAGCAAACAAAACATCTGATTGCCCACTCTAAACTGGGTCAGAGGTCAGATGGCTAACATCTGATGGCCTGTACTCCATCAGGCTGTCAGGCATATGCCAGTAATGGAGCCATAACAGCCTCTGTTGTCGAAATACTTACGGTCCTCCCGCCTCTAATTTGGGCAGGTGGACCTTGAGTTTGGTTGAGAGAGTACTCCATGGCAGTTGGGATGGAGTACCCTCTCTCCCAAACTCCAGATCAGTCAATAAGTTTCATCACCTGTGAGACCTAGCATAGGCATATTTCAAACAAACATGTCTTCCGTGGTCATGGGGTCACATGTAGAGTTGTTTCAGTGTCTGAGTTTGATTCCACCCCTCAAGAGTCAGATCCTGATGCTCTGGCATCCGAGTCCTGTTATGTTCGTGCACCAGAAGGCAACCACTGCCATTGCCTCCAATCTTCCCATGGTCATCTGCTCTGTGGTCAGTGTGTGTGGATGTCTTAATCTCAGCCTATTGCATTCCCTGTCTTCGTATCACTTCGAAGTGGTTGGTGCTTCACCTTTGTGCTCTAAAGCCCATATTTTCAACAGTTCTATGCTTCTTTAGGAACTGGGGAAAAAGTCATTCATCCTTGTTAAGAACTCTTAGGGCCTCATTATGACCCTGGCGGCCGGCGGTAAACTGGCGGTAACACCGCCAACAGGCTGGCGGTGTTCCGCCAGCTATTATGACCGTGGTGGTAAAGCCACGGCCATACCGCAGGCCCGTCCACTATAATCCCAAGGGAAGCGGTGCAAGCACTGCTGCCCTTGGGATTATGAGTCTCCGACTGCCAGCCTAGCCATGGGGGTAAACACTGCCATGGAAAGGCTGGCGGTAAGAGGGACTTTGGGTGCCCCTGGGGGCCCCTGCACTGCCCATGCACTTGGCATGGGCAGTGCAGGGGCCCCCAGGCATAGCCCCGTCTTGCATTTCACTGCCCGAATTTCAGGCAGTAAAATGCGTGACGGGTGCTACTGCACAGGCTGCACATCAGCATTGCCAGCAGCTCTATTACGAGCTGGCAGCAATGTTGATGTGACTTTTCCGCTGGCCCAACGGAAAAGTCGTAATAGGGAGCCAGAAATACCGCCAGCACTGGCGGTATTCTGGCTCCCGCAGCCTCGGCGGTCTTTTGAAAAGACTGCCATGGTTGTAATGAGGCCCTTAATGTAGCTGGAAAAGGCAGCATGTACCTCTGGTCCTAGGATCAAAATTGCGGCTTGACAGTTAGGAAAAAGTTTTGTTGCTGCTGCACTGTCACATTTAAAACAGGAACCAGAAACACTTTCCGCTGTGAAAGGACGTTTCTGTTGTGCTTGGCGCAGCATATAATCCTATTCTCTGTGGTTGGGCATGCAAACCACCACTGGGCCTTGGGATCTCACCCAGCTTAAGCTTTGGATGTGTTCGCTGGGCCTCTAGGATCTTTTCAAAGTCGAAGAAAGAAAAAGGGCACTTGGTGCACTCTGGGTGCTCATTTACTCCTCCAGAAACGACACCTTGATGTATTCGATTTTAGTGATTTTGATGGATACCTTTTGATGGTCTGTCCTAGGGAGGCCAATAACAAGGTGCATTGTATCCTTTTTTAATGCCAGGACTTTGAGCATAACTGATAGCAGCCAGGATATTGTCTACTTTGTCAGAGGGTGTAGGCAGTAATCCTCTTTCTTCTGGTCTGGTGTGTTGGTTGATGTCTGCATTATACAACGTGAGGGAAGTTTCAGCATTTCAATTTGGCATTGCTTACTCTAGTAACTTAGGTTTGCCCATGTCTAAATAGGATTCCTGGTCCTATCTCCCAGAGCCAGTAGGAACTAGACACACGGGCATGAGGCACTCATGATCGGTCACTACAGACCAAAAGCAGTCCTGATTCATAGGGCCCTATTGCTGGAATAAGTGTGACAAGCAGTGCATCAGGAAAAATTTATTTTTCGTAAATCATGTAAGAGTGCAGAAATATATCAATTGACGGCCACCACTAAAGTGGGTGATACCATCTGATGTGCGCAAGGGAACCACTCACAGGCGATGTCCTGGAACCACACACTGTTTGGTGTCATTAGTGGCCTCCATTCAACCTAGGGTGCCCGAGATGAGAGGATTTGGGTGTAATATATGATATGGCTTTGGTGTGCTATTGGAAAGTACATTCACAAATACCATCTTGGGTCTAGTCAGGAATGTTTACTTAACATTAAGCTCAACCCTGGGTAGCTGTGGCTGTGAGTAGTAAGGCTTAGCAAAGGAACAGTGTTTAAAGTATTTAACAGCACAAAACAAAACAAAATAAGAAAATCACACAACATGAAAGAAATGAGACATCAATTTATAAAAATAGATGATATTCTTATGAATTTTTTGAGAACTTTATCATCAAAATCTACCTGAGGGTTCTGGAGATGGTGAATTTACAGTAGAAATGATAAATAACTTTTATATTAACCGCAAACAAGCATTGGGCAACAAAAAGTTGGTAAACTGGTGAAAAGTTTGAAACAGTAAGTTTGGCAACTTTGGACTGAGTTGTATGACCAAATCTGGCAGGACAGAGGTCTAGGGGGCAGGAAAGGATACTTGGGCAATTACATGGCCACCAGAGCATTTTTAAAGGAAGATCTAAACTTTACAGGGCAACTGCCATAGAAATAAACTGATGCTGAGGGTTGCAGGCAAAAGGATGCTCAAAGAATGATCTGATTCTGGAGCGGTCGATGGGGGTGCCTTTGTGTGTGCTCCTGGGTCCTTGGGTGCAGTGGGGCGAACTTGGCTACAGAGGTCGGGGTCTCTCAAAGTCCTCCATGTTGCAGTTGCAGGCCAGCTGCTGCTGGGCTATGGTCAGTCTACACTGGGGTTGGGGTGAAATCCTTTGGTAGGGGCTAGTGTCCCTTGTGTATGATGAATCCAGGCTCTGAAAGCACTTCCAGGCCTGGCAGACACAGGTGCAGGTTTTGACTGTCTCAGATTTGTCCTCTTGGGTGCCCGAAGACTGATAGCGGCAAAACATCTGCGGTGGCAGCCAACTTGTTGGTTTGGGCTCTTTCAGCTCTTGTGTCCTTGGAGCTGGCTCCAGGAGATCTGCTGACTGAGTCTTGGAGTTATTGCTGTTGGTGGATGTTGTGAATCAAGTTTTCCCTGAGCCAGGAGCCATAGGCACAGTCCAAACTTTGCTAGCCCAAAGTGTAGCAGCTGCAGTCCTTCCAAGTGTGCAACCTTCCTTTGTGCAGGTCCAAGGGACGCTGGGCTGTCTTTCTTTGGTCCTCTCTCTGATTCCAGCGTAATCTGAGGTCTACAGTGCCAGGGGTGCTGTATTTATCCCAGGAAAGTGCCCCACGGGGACAACACATTCACTAACCAATGTGCTAGTGTTCTTGCCCCTTACAAGATGACATGACCCTTCCTTGTTTGTCATGAGCATGGTGGCCCACCCCAGAGCTATGACTACCTAAGGGTTACATGCTCACGGGAAAATCGGTTCTGCCTCTAGGTTTCCTTGTCTGTCCCTGTCTCCAACCTGTCTGCAGGAACGGAACAAAAGGCAGCATTCCCAGGAGTGTTATCAGCATTTGCCCTTCAAAGGCAGCTTCCCCTTTGATGCTTGCCTTTTAAGCTAATACTCCTAGTGTCCTTCCTGGGGGAGAAGGTCACACCTCACTCTGCAGTAACCAACTTTGTTCCTGAGCCTGGGAGCTGTTTACATGTCTCCCCAGGTAGCCAGAGAGCTGTCTGTGTGCCAGGGCCTTTGTGAGGCTACTGGACTAGCTGGGGCACAGAGTGGAAACTTTCTAAATGTTGCTTAACTTTAAAAGTGACATAAATATCGACTTGACTATCAAGTCGCATTTAATTTGATACCTTAAATGACCCAGTTAGGTAGTACCATTCAGAAGTTAGCCAAGTTGGGATGCCACAGGTAACTCTGTGTTAGCCACTGGGCTACAACCTTTATCCATAGCAAAACGACAATTCTGAAGTGTTGCTGTTAACACATATTGAAAATCATATGTCTTACTTAACAAAATAAAGCTCCCTGCCATAGGGCTCCATCGCCCTTCGTTAGGGAAGACTTATATACAGGGCCACTGGAATTATGCGGCAAGAGAAGGCCAACTATGCAGCAGGGTTGAGTAAATTAGGCAGCCAGAAAAGTAAATTATGTGGCATAATGTGGCACTTTTTGTAACAGTATTTACAGTATTTGTAACAGTATTAAAACATTATTTTGTAATTTTTAAACTTGGTAACACTGTCTTGGCACTGGTTGCACCTCATTAGTACCATTTTAACACCCAAATGTAGCAATGAGCAGCACAAAGGTGACCAGTCCAGCTTTGCAAAGGGCTTTCCACAGAGTGGCAACACATGGTGCTGCACTGTTAGTAACTTTTGAACTGTTTCAGCTAGAAACAATTTTTTTGTTAAAATCTGCAGATTGTCCGGCAGATGATAGATTATGTGGCAAACATTGCAAATCTATAATTATGCAAAAATCACAGCGGCCACACAATCACATAATTCCAGTGGCCCTGCTTATATATAATGTTAAGGGATAGGGTGGCTTTGCCATTGGTTTAAATGGCAAACTCACAATGAAAACTTAGTCACATGAAGGGTGGCACAAACAGTGTTGCTGCCCTGAGTGGACACTCTGTCTTACATGCCCTCAGCACCCTGGATACCATATACTTGGGAGTTATAAGTAAGTCAGTCCTTGCCAAATGGGTGTATCCAATTCGACATGCACTTTGTATGGGGTTAGAACACTGGCACTCAGATCTGGACATCAGGCCTCAGTGCACTTTCAGAGTTGAAAAAACAGCAACTAATAGCCCAAATGGAGACAAAAAGTAGGGGGTAACCTGCCAAAAGTCTGTTTCCTTACACCAAGCGGTCCTCCATGTGTTCTGGCTCACGTACCGCCTCTCAGAGGTTAGCTGGTAGGAGCACATTGCTGATTTTCTAAATGGCATCCGAAGGTCCATCAGCACAGTTCAACTCAAACGGGCTACTCCTCCACTGAGGCCAGCCCTGACCCATGGTCTCACAGTGGTGGAGGTTCCATCTTCCATCATGAGGAAATTGCCGAACTGCCCCTCCGCCAGGTCCATGTTCCCTATCTTGGCTCCCACCTCAGTGGTGAACAAAGACCACCGCAGCTTCTGCGGTGTGGTGGGCCCCTGAGCTCCAGGGGGCCCCCTCAGCACATTACAGTGTGCACACGCAGCAGGCCCCTGACTGGGCCCAGGGTGAAGGGGGGCCCCTCCAGGTTCTTCGCAGGGGGCCCGTAAAGTTTCATTACACCACTATCCCACCTGTCTCCTGGAGTGTTGGCTGCACACAACCATTTCTAAAGGAACAGGTAGGGAGATGCTTGTCCAGATGCCAGTCTGTATAGGTGTAGTGCAGTGAGCCGCCTGCATCTCATCAACTCCAGCTACCAGCGTGGCATGGCTCACAAGCCACAGGACAACTCTCAAGCTGTGTTGCATACAGCTTTACCGAATAATCACAGAGACGGTGTAGGAAAATGTCACTGTTGGCATGGTTACCCCCCCACATTTTTGGCCTAGTGTTGATGCCAACTTTGACTGAAAGTGTGCTGGGACCCTGCTAACAAGGCCCCAGCACCAGTGTTTTTTCCCTAAAACTGTACCTTTGTTTACCCAAATGGCACAACCCTGGCCCACAGTTAAGTCCCTTGTAAAAGGTACCCCTGGTACCAAGGGCCCTGTGGCCAGGGAAGGTCCCTAAGGGCTGCAGCATGTATTATGCCACCCTAAGGGACCCCTCACTCAGTACATGCATACTGCCTTGCAGCTTGTGTGTGCTGGTGGGGAGAGAAGACAAAGTCGACAGGGCACTCCTCTCAGTGTGCAATGCCAACAAGCCACTGCCTGTGGCATAGGTAAGTCACCCCTCTAGCAGCCCTAAGGCAGGGTGCACGATACTACAGGCGAAGGCATAGCTGCATTAGCAATATGCCCCTACAGTGTCTAAGATAATTCTTAGACATTGTAAAATCAGGGTAGCCATACTGGGTATATGGTCTGGTAGTTTGTCATTACGAACTGCACATCACCATAATGGCTACACTGAATACTGGGATGTTTGGTATCAAACTTCTCAGCCCAATAAACTCACACTGATGACAGTGTGGGATTTATTGAAAAATGCACACAGAGGGCATCTTAGAGATGCCCCCTGTATGTCAGCCAGCCTGGAAGTGTAGGACTGACCTGTCTGTGCCAGCCTGCCACTTCCAGACGAGTTTCTGAACACATGGGGTGAGTGTCTTTGTGCACTCTGTGGTCAGAAACAAAGCCTGTCCTGGGTGGAGGTGCTTCACGTCTCCCCCTGCAGGAACTGTAACACCTGGCGGTGAGCCTCAAAGGCGCAAGCCTAGTGTTACAGTGCCCCAGGGCACTCCAGCTAGTGGAGATGCCCGCCCCCGGACAAGCCCCCACTTTTGGCGGCAAGTCCAGAGGGATAATTAGGAAAAACAAGGAGGAGTCACCCCCTCAGACAGGACAACCCCTAAGGTGTCCAGAGCTGAAGTGACCCCCTCCTTGAGAAATCCTCCATCTTGCTTTGGAGGCTTAGGACCAACAGGGATAGTGAAGTGCCTCCCTCCCCAAAGGGAGTGGGCACAAGGAGGGTGTATCCACCCTCAGGGTCAATAGCCATTGGCTACTGCCCTCTAACCCTAAACACTCCCCTAAATCTTGTATTTAAGGGCTCCCTGAACCAAGAGATTTAGATTCCTGATTCAGCGGACCTGTCCAACAAGAAGAAAAAGCAACCATCTTTAAAGGGACTCCCACCTCACTCCAGAAGCATGAGTCCAAAACTACTCTGCAGCCGACACCCCTGGCCTGTGTCCAGAGGAAGTAACCAACCAGCCAGAGAGGACCTACAAGGCAATTCCGACCAAGTATCCACCCTGGGCTGATCTCTCCACGGTGACACCTGCAGATGGAATTCCGAGGATCCCCCTGACCGCGACTGCCCGGGACGAAGATTTCCGACACCTGGAGAGGCACTGCACCCGCAGTCCTCAGCCTCGAGAGAGACCGGCCACCTGTCCAGTCGGTGGCTTGCCCGAGAAGACCCCCCTGTGCCTTGCCTGCAGCGCCTAAGTGATCCCCAGGGTCCCCTCATTGAGTCCCATTGGGAACTCGACGCCCTGTTTGCACCCTGCCCCCGGCCGCCCCCGGGCTGCTGAGGGTGCGTGTTTGGTGCCTACTTGGGGCCCCCCCAGTGCTCCTCTAAACCTCCCTCGCCTGCCCTCCAACAACACTGGTACTTACCTGCAAGCAAACTAGAACCGGAGTACCCCCTGTTTCCATAGGCACCCACTTTATTTTGGCTCCTGTTTGACCTCTTCATCTAACCGGGCCTGTGTTGCTGGTGCTGGGTGTTTGGGGTTACCCTGAACCCCTAATGGTGGGCTACCTATGTCCCGGAGACTGAGGGGGTCATTCTGACCTCGGCGGTAAAAGGCCGCTTACCGCCGGTCAGAAGACCGCCATAACACCGCCGTGGACGCGGAAAGCCGCCACGGTCATTCTGACCCACAACGGCCAAACCTCCAAAAATCCGACCTCCACTGCAGGCCGCCACATCAGCGGGCAGCGATAAACTGGAGATGACCAAACCTCCACCGTCACGCCAACAGAAATACGCCCATGCCATTTCGACCCACGAATCAACGCGGCGGGCTTTCCAACGCGGTATTCCATTGGCGGTACACACTGCCGTGGTCAAAATACACACACAGCACCATAACACAGGCACATTGGACAATTACAAATACACACACTTGATACACATACACAACCCACTCCCACACAATCAATCAACTATAAAACACACCCCCACATCACCCACAAACCCCTACGACCACAATTACTGAGAGAAGGAGAGAGAGACACAGCAGACAATCCATAGCAATACACACTGAGGCACACAACACCATCACACACACCACATAGTAGCACAAAGCACCACACACCAACATACTCATCATCACATACACCACCCCACACCTCACCCACACCACCCCATGGCACCCCAAAGGCACCCACGCTTTTCGGACCAAGAACTCCGGGTCATGGTGGAGGAAATCCTAAGAGTGGAACCCCAGCTCTTCGGCTCACATGTGCAGCACACCAGTATAGCTAGGAAGGCGGAGCTATGGCAGCGGATCGTGGACAGGGTCAACGCGGTGGGACAGCATCCCAGGAATAGGGAGGACATCCGCAAACGATGGAACGACCTACGGGGGAAGGTCCGATCGATGGTCACCAGGCACAACATCGCGGTCCAGAAGACTGGCGGCGGACCCCCACCCACCCCTACCCAATTTACATCATGGGAGCAAGAGGTCTTCAACATCCTGCATCCTCAGGGCCTCGCAGGAGTAGCCGGAGGAATGGACTCTGGTAAGTCCAATCTCAACTACTATATGCCCCCCACCCCACCAGCATGCCAACCCACACCCCCACCCTCACCCCCAACCCCCCAGCACACATCCTCCCTGACAATGTCTCACCAGCACAACCCACCCATCCCAACACCAACTCCTGCATGCCAACACAATCCATGGACACCCATCACCCAAGCATGACCACTGCACTTACCCCCCCCCCCCACTAACTACCCTCACAACACCTCCCTCAAGGGAATGCCTGCACTGGGGGACGAGGGCACCCATAACACGCACGCCATTGCACACACAGAAACAATAACCAAACTCTCTTACCCCATGCAGGACCCGAACGCCAACACACCAGCCAGGAGGGTCCAGAAATGTCCATCCCCCCCCCCGCAACAGGCCCACAGTGAGGACAGCAGCTCTGTCGACACTGAACCTGATGACCAGCCCGGACCATCGGGGACCTCTGGGCAGTCGGTTCCCCTCAGGCAGCCACAGGCCACACCAGACCCGACCCCCTCTGCCAACACCAGCACAGCTCCCACCCAGCGGGCCCATGCCTCTGTCTCTAGGACACGTCATTCAGCGGTGTGTCTGCCACTACAGGGCACCCAGGCTAACCCAACACCCCAACAACAACAGGGACCTGGGGGCAGTGGGAGCGGGCACACCGTCCAGGAGACTGAGGCCGGGGGAAACCGGGCAGCTCGGAGGGCTGCTGTGCGACAGGGGGGGGAGGAGAGGCCCAGGGAACCCACTCTCCAAGAGGCCCTCACCACCATCATGGGGGCCTACCACCACTCCCAAGAGACGATGGCGACGGTACTTGCCAGGTTCACGGAGATCCAGGCACAGCAGGAGGAACGCAACATGGGGTTCAGGGAGGAGCTGAGAATCATCGGGACCGCAATGGGGACCATCGTCCTGGCCCTCAACAGGATAGAAGACGCGTTGCGGGACCATGTGGCACCACACAGGGCCCCTGTCACTAGCCCGGACCAGGAACAGCCTACCACCTCCGCCGGCGCTAGTGGACAGGAGGCCCCAACACCACGACAGGCCACCAGAACCCCACCTCCTGCTGAAGAACAACCACCCCGTAAGAGGAGCCTGAGATCCAAAAAAAAGACAGAGTAGGATGTCAAGACCCCCGCCAGCAGGACATACCCCCTGAACTCTTCCCACTGTCCCACATTGCCACCCTGTCCAACCATGAACTGCCTCTGCTCCATCCTTCCACAGGCAAAAGGACAATGCACCTGTGAGACTGAGAACTGGACTCTGCCATGGACATTACTCCACCCCCACCCATCACCCTTATAATCACATGTACCAATATCTAGCACTGTAAATAAATCACATATTGCACACAAATCAGTTTGGAGTCATGCTGTATTATTAGCAAATGTATTACATATTACTGTTCAATATCTGTTCTGTCAATTAGTGATGACAACATACCAATGTCAATACGCTGTAGTTCATGGGCAAACCAAGCAGAAGTCAGGCACTGAGTCATACAGCACTGAGAAGGGAAGGGAAAAACAAAAATTACCCCAAAAGATCTGGTGGGAACTACAGAAAGTACAGATGCAGGAGGCTATAAGCAATTGTGTAATGGCGTGGGCGATTCTTACCTGGGTGTTACTGGAAATACTGTTGTATCACTCTGTCCCTATTGTCTGTGTCGTCCTCTGAGTCTTCCTCCTCTTCACTCTCCACAGGCTCCACGGCTTCTACAACACCACCATCTGGACCATCCTCCTGCAGGAAAGGCACCTGGCGTCGCAAAGCCAGGTTGTGAAGCATACAGCACGCCACGATGATATGGCCCACCTTCGTTGGTGAGTACATTAGGGATCCACCGGTCATATGCAGGCACCTAAACCTGGCCTTCAGGAGGCCAAAGGTTCGCTCAATCACCCTCCTAGTACGCCCATGGGCCTCATTGTAGCGTTCCTCTGCCCTTGTCCGGGGATTCCTCACTGGGGTCAGTAGCCACGGCAGGTTGGGGTAACCAGAGTCACCTATTAGCCACACACGTTGTCTCTGTAGCTGCTCCATCACATAGGGGATGCTGCTATTTCGCATCACATACGCGTCATGCACTGACCCTGGGAACTTGGCATTTACATGGGAGATGTACTGGTCAGCCAAACAGACCACCTGGACATTCATCGAATGATAACTTTTTCTGTTTCGGTACACCTGCTCATCGTCTTTTGGGGGTACCAAAGCCACATGGGTCCCATCAATGGCACCAATGATGTTGGGGATATGTCCAAGGGCATAGAAATCACCCTTCACTGTAGGCAAGTCACCCTCCTCTGGGAAAATGATGTAGCTCCGCATGAGTTTCATCAGGGCAGACAACACTCGGCTCAAAATCTTAGAAAACATAGGCTGAGACATTCCAGATGACATGGCCACTGTGGTCTGGAATGACCCACTTGCCAAAAAATGGAGGACTGACAAAACCTGCACCAGAGGGGGAATCCCTGTGGGTTGGCGGATGGGGGACATCAGGTCTGGCTCCAGCTGGGCACACAGTTCATGGATAGTGGCACGGTCAAGTCTGTATCGAAGTATTATATGGCGTTCTTCCATTGTCGACAGGTCCACCAGCGGTCGGTACACGCGAGGATTCCTCCTTCTCATCGCAAGTCCCAGCGGACGGTGCCTAGGAAGGACAACATGGAGCACAGAGTCAGCCAAACCACAGGTACGTACAGACAGCTTGCACAGTTAAAGAATGGCAATGGGTTGAAAGGCGTGTATGTGTGGCAATGCAAGGCCTAGGCCTGTGTGTCGCAGTCAAAATTAAGCCATGTAGGCCCTTGAAATGGCGGCTGCCTGACCTGTGAAGTGGGACAATGGGATGTGAGGTCAATGCGCTGGCGGGGCACACCGTGGCGGTAGGCGGTCGAAGACCGCGGCGCAAAGCCGCATTGTTTCACATTGAAGCCTATGGGTTTCAGGAGCCAATGACGAAGTGCGCCGGCGGTCGCGGTACGCACCGCCGCGGTACGCACCGCCGCGGGCGTGACCGCCATTTTCTATCTGCTTAATCACTCGAGACCTGATCATCCACAGGAGAGGACCTATACTGCAAGTGCTGCTGTGACCTCGGTCTGGAAGATACAATGGCTGCTGCGACTGGGGAAAGGGCCCCTGCCTTCACGTCTGAAGAGTTGGAGAAGCTCGTGGATGGGGTCCTCCCCCAGTATGCGCTACTCTACGGTCCTCCAGACCAACAAGTGAGTACACCGGGTGCACATGGAATGGGCTATGCCTGTGTGGATTGGGGTGGATGTAAGTTGGTGGGGTGGGGGGCGAATGAGGAGTGCAACGCCCGACAGATGAGAGCATGTGCCATATGGCAAAGTTGGTGGGGGGGGCCAATTACATCTAACATGCAGGTCATTGATGATTTCCTCCTTTCCACCCTGTACATGTCAAATAGGTCAGCGCCCATCAGAAGATCGAGATTTGGCGTGCCATCGCCAAGGAAGTCCGGAACTTGGGGGTCCACAACAGACGGGGCACCCACTGCCGCAAGAGGTGGGAGGACATCCGCCGCGGAACAAGGAAGACCGCAGAAACACTGCTGGGGATGGCCTCCCAACCTAGGAGGGGTGCCAGTCGCACCATGACCCCCCTGATGTCCCGGATCCTGGCAGTGGCCTACCCTGAATTGGATGGGCGCTTTAAGACATCACAGCAGACACAAGGGGGTGAGTATCAGCACATTCTCCTATCTTTCTGCGCAGTGGAGGCGTATGGGTGGGGGAGGAGGGCTGTGGGTGACATTAGGCCAGGGCGCTTTCTGTAGTGTAGTCCTCTCCCTTAGGCATGGCCCTGTGCCCCCGGCCCCCACCTCGGTAGGGTGACAAGTACAGCCATTGAAGGTCCAGCATCTCCCATGTGCGCGTTTGACGTCTCTTGGCCTGTTGTCTTAGTCAGTAGTACTGAGTAGTGTACCCCGAATGCGCGGCTTAGTGCATTAGGCACCTGTGTCTGTCCTCTCCGCCAACGGTGTTGACATTGCATGCACTCAACCTGGTCTTCTTTTTTCTCCCTCCACCCTTTCTCTTCATCTTCTTGTGCATGTGTGCATTAGCATCATCAGGCGGAGGAGATTTGGCATCGGAGCACGAGGGAGCTGCAGGACACAAGGCCCCGGTGGGCCCAGGAACAGACACCGAGGGCACCAGTGATCCGGAGGGCGAGGGGAGCACCACGACGGGGACCGCTGGTGAGAGCAGCGAAAGCGACACGTCCTCGGATGGGAGCTCCCTAGGGGTGGCGGCAACATCCGTGCCCCCGCCTCTACAGGTACAGCCGCCACCCAGCGCACCAGCCCCGCCCTCCCAGCAGCCCCTCAGTCTTCGCTCCGTGCCCGTTCGCCCAGGAAGGCGCGCGTCTCATTCGCCCCAGGCACCTCAGCCCCTGCCCCTGTTGCCCCTGCTGCCCTCAGTGCGGAGCTCATTGACCTGGTAAGGACGCTCATTGTTGGGCAGACGACCCTTTTGAATGCCATCCAGGGTGTCAAAGGGAGGTGCAACAGAGCAATGCGTACCTGGAGGGCATTCATTCGGGTCAGGCTGCCCATCAACGAGCGTTCACTGCTCTGGCCTCAGCACTGACGGCAGCCATTGTCCCTGTTTCCAGCCTCCCTCTTCTTACTGCCTCCAGCCTTTCTCTGTCTCCTGTTCCTCAGCCTATCCCATCCACACCATCACACCAGCCTGCACACACCTCAACACCCAAGAGCAGCTCATCCAAACACAAGCACCACAGATCCCACAAACACTCACCCAAGCAACACCCAGATGCAGACATGCCAACAGCCACTGCCACCCCTGTGTCCCCCTCCTCCTCGTCTCCCTCCTCCCTCCCTGTGACGTCTACACTCACACCTGCATGCACCCCAACATCAGCCAGTGCTTCCATCACCACCTCACCCTCCAGTACAGTCCACACTCGTGCAGTCACCACCCCCACTGCCATTTACACGTCCCCTGTGTCCTCTCCCACTGTGTCTGTCACCCCCTCTTCCAAGACACACAAACGCAGGCAGCCACCCACCCAACAGCCATCCACCTCACGACAGCCTACAGCACCAGCACCTTCACCCAATGACAGCACACCTGACTCTCCTACAACCACCTCCTCTACCTCCACTTCCATCTCCACTTCTCCTACCCTTTACCTTGGCCCTAAAAAACTTTTCATGGCTAACCTTGACCTCTTTCCCCCCGATGAGCTCCCCCATCCATCTTCAAAGAGTCCCAAGAGCACCGCAGCCACCACCAGCCCAGCTTTGGGTGTCACTGTTGTACATGGGTTCTGGAGCCCACCCTTTGCCAGCAGTGACACATCGATCAGCAGCAAGGACACGTCCCCCCCCCCCGGCAAGAGGACCCGCAAAAACAAGGGCCGCCGTGCGAGGACCGACAGGGCTGCCCCCAAGGAGCAATGTGCGGCCACTTCACCACCCACACCATCTAGGGGAGGCAAGGGCCCGAGAGCCCCATCAAAGGAGCGGAAGGGCAGCAGGAGCGCGGAGAAGGTGGACCCCACATGCCACATCCCAGCTGGGAAGGAGGACACTAAGGAGGCCAGGAGTCCGTCCCCGAAGGGTCCAGAAACGTCACGGTCCGAGGGCGACTGAGCAGGGAGTCCAGGCCAGGTCTGGCTCCCTTGACCTGCTGGATGAGCACCACTGAACAGGGCCCGCGGTGAAGAAGAGCACCGCTGAACAGGGCCCGCCGTGGAGAAGAGCACCGCAGAACAGGGCCCGCGGTGAAGAAGAGCACCGCTGAACAGGGCCCGCGGTGGAGAAGAGCACCGCTGAACAGGGCCCGCCGTGGAGAAGAGCACCGCTGAACAGGGCCCGCGGTGAAGAAGAGCACCGCTGAACAGGGCCCGCCGTGGAGAAGAGCACCGCTGAACAGGGCCCGCCGTGGAGAAGAGCACCGCTGAACAGGGCCCGCCGTGGAGAAGAGCACCGCTGAACAGGGCCCGCGGTGGAGAAGAGCACCGCTGAACAGGGCCCGCGGTGAAGAAGAGCACCGCTGAACAGGGCCCGCGGTGAAGAAGAGCACCGCTGAACAGGGCCCGCCGTGGAGAAGAGCACCGCTGAACAGGGCCCGCCGTGGAGAAGAGCACCGCTGAACAGGGCCCGCCGTGGAGAAGAGCACCGCTGAACAGGGCCCGCCGTGGAGAAGAGCACCGCTGAACAGGGCCCGCCGTGGAGAAGAGCACCGCTGAACAGGGCCCGCCGTGGAGAAGAGCACCGCTGAACAGGGCCCGCCGTGGAGAAGAGCACCGCTGAACAGGGCCCGCCGTGGAGAAGAGCACCGCTGAACAGGGCCCGCCGTGGAGAAGAGCACCGCTGAACAGGGCCCGCCGTGGAGAAGAGCACCGCTGAACAGGGCCCGCCGTGGAGAAGAGCACCGCTGAACAGGGCCCACCGTGGAGAAGAGCACCGCTGAACAGGGCCCGCCGTGGAGAAGAGCAACGCTGAACAGGGCCCACGGTGAAGAAGAGCACCGCTGAACAGGGCCCGCGGTGAAGAAGAGCACCGCTGAACAGGGCCCTTCTTCTCAAGCACCGCTCCGCTGGGCCCTTCCTCTCAAGGACCGCTCCGCTGGGCCCTTCATCTCAAGCACCGCTCCGCTGGGCCCTTCATCTCAAGCACCGCTCCGCTGGGCACCGCCGTCTCAAGCACCGCTCCACTGGGCCCTTCTTCTCAAGCACCGCTCCGCTGGGCACCGCCGTCTCAAGCACCGCTCCGCTGGGCCCTTCATCTCAAGCACCGCTCCGCTGGGCCCTTCATCTCAAGCACCGCTCCGCTGGGCCCTTCCTCTCAAGCACCGCTCCGCTGGGCCCTTCCTCTCAAGCACCGCTCCGCTGGGCCCTTCATCTCAAGCACCGCTCCGCTGGGCCCTTCATCTCAAGCACCGCTCCGCTGGGCACCGCCGTCTCAAGCACCGCTCCGCTGGGCCCTTCTTCTCAAGCACCGCTCCGCTGGGCCCTTCATCTCAAGCACCGCTCCGCTGGGCCCTTCATCTCAAGCACCGCTCCGCTGGGCACCGCCGTCTCAAGCACCGCTCCGCTGGGCCCTTCTTCTCAAGCACCGCTCCGCTGGGCACCGCTGTCTCAAGCACCGCTCCGCTGGGCCCTTCATCTCAAGCACCGCTCCGCTGGGCCCTTCCTCTCAAGCACCGCTCCGCTGGGCCCTTCCTCTCAAGCACCGCTCCGCTGGGCCCTTCATCTCAAGCACCGCTCCGCTGGGCCCTTCATCTCAAGCACCGCTCCGCTGGGCACCGCCGTCTCAAGCACCGCTCCGCTAGGCCCTTCTTCTCAAGCACCGCTCCGCTGGGCACCGCCGTCTCAAGCACCGCTCCGCTGGGCCCTTCCTCTCAAGCACCGCTCCGCTGGGCCCTTCCTCTCAAGCACCGCTCCGCTGGGCCCTTCCTCTCAAGCACCGCTCCGCTGGGCCCTTCATCTCAAGCACCGCTCCGCTGGGCACTGCCGTCTCAAGCACCGCTCCGCTGGGCCCTTCCTCTCAAGCACCGCTCCGCTGGGCCCTTCCTCTCAAGCACTGCTCCGCTGGGCCCTTCATCTCAAGCACCGCTCCGCTGGGCCCTTCCTCTCAAGCACCGCTCCGCTGGGCCCTTCATCTCAAGCACCGCTCCGCTGGGCCCTTCATCTCAAGCACCGCTCCGCTGGGCACCGCCGTCTCAAGCACCGCTCCGCTGGGCCCTTCCTCTCAAGCACCGCTCCGCTGGGCCCTTCCTCTCAAGCACCGCTCCGCTGGGCACCGCCGTCTCAATCACTGTTTATGGTTCACTGTGCCCACCATGCCTCCTCCTTGACCAGTGGAGACTGTCATCCACCTGATGGACTGTGGCTTTGCACTCCCCAGGATGGTACAGTGGGCAGCCCACCCACTGTAGAGACATTGAGAGACTGTGGCTTTGCACTCCCCAGGATGGTCCACTGGGCAGCCCACCCACTGTAAAGACATGGAGAGACTGTGGCTTTGCACTCCCCAGGATGGTCCAGTGGGCAGCCCACCCACTGTAGAGACATTGAGAGACTGTGGCTTTGCACTCCCCAGGATGGTACAGTGGGGAGCCCACCCACTGTAGAGACATTGAGAGACTGTGGCTTTGCACTCCCCAGGATGGTCCAGTGGGCAGCCCACCCACTGTAGAGACATTGAGAGACTGTGGCTTTGCACTCCCCAGGATGGTCCAGTGGGCAGCCCACCCACTGTAGAGACATTGAGAGACTGTGGCTTTGCACTCCCCAGGATGGTACAGTGGGCATGGTGGCTCCTCGTGGATCTGGCGTCGTGGACTCATGTGGCTGTGGTGCCCCCCCCTTCCCTTCCCCCTGAGGTGCCTGTAGTTTTTACATCTGATGCCCCTGCAGTGTTCTCTCCAAAGGACTCAGGTCTCCTGTGTGGGCTTTGCCCTTGTTTCTCAAAACTTTGGCCCACGGACATGATGAATTCGTAGGATGTGCAGGACTTGTTACTTCAGTTATACACTGATGTGTATGTCATTTGTTTTGTTGTGAATATCTTTCATGGTTGTACGATATTTTTCAGGACCTTTTTGGTACATAAATATTTATTCCAAATTTGATTATGTCCTAGCATTTTTCTGGGGTGTTTGGGTGGTGTCACTGTGACTTGTTGCTCTGCATTGGTGTGTACATAGTTGGGGGGGGGGTCGCATATGTGTGTGCCCGTAACCTTTCGTCCTCCCCCCTCCCGTGTGTCGTAGGTGCAGTACTCACCGTTGTCGTCTGCGCCGGACTTCGTACTCGTGGTAGATGAGAAGGTAGACGAGAGCAGGTAGGATGTTTAATTCGGGTTCCATGCTGTCCTCCTTCCTCCTGGAGTGCGTAGTGGTGAGCGTTTTCCCGTTCGTAGTCTGTTTCCGCCGTGTTTTTATCGGCGGTGCTCCCGCCCCGGAAATGGTGGCGGATTGATGAGTTGTGATAGTGTGGGCGGTACATTGTCTGCCGCCTGGCTGTTGGCGGTGACCGCCGCGCTGTTTGTTTGTACCGCCGTGGCGGGCGGAGTGTTAAAGTGGCTGTCTGTGTTGGCGGTTCCCGCCAGGGTCAGAATTCCATATTTTTTACCGCCAGCCTGTTGGCGGGTTGGCCGCCGCTTTAACACCGACCGCCAGGGTTAGAATCACCCCCTGAGTCTGTAAGTCAATTACTTGCCTCCAAATCTGTACTGTAATTTCCTCCCCTCAGGAACTGTTGAAAATTGCACTGTGTCCACTTTTAAAATAGCTTTTTGCCATTTTAAAGAAAACTTTATGTACTGTCAATTTGATTCAAAGTACTGAACGTACCTATGCAAAGTAACTTTCAGTTAATGTACTTACCTGCAAACTGAATCTTGTGGTTCTAGAAATAAATTAACAAAATATATTTTTCTACATAAAAACCTATTGGTCTGGAGTTAAGTCATTGAGTGTGTATTTTCACTTATTGCTTGTGTGTGTATAACAAATGCTTAACACTACCCTCTGATAAGCCTAACTGCTTGATCACATTACCACAAATAGAGCATTAATGTTATCTATTATTGCCTCTGTCAAGCCTCTTGGGGAACCCCTGAACTCTGTGCACACTATATCTCATTTGATATACTATATACAGAGCCAGCTTCCTACAGACAGTATTCTGATACCTCTCATGCTGGGTTGTTGCTTAGTGGTTACACTACAACTGGATGTGGCTAGTTCATGTAGCATCAGCAGGGCCAATGGGATTATGCAATTCTGCAACTGCTGATGTTTCACATAATTATGGATTTGCCGCTTTTGCTACATAATCCATCATCTGCTGCATTATTAGAATTAAAATGAAAAATAATTTTGTTTCAAGCTCAAATTAGTCAACACTTACTATGGAAGGCCCTTCACAAAGATTGACTGGTCACCTTTTAGTTGCTTATTGATGTGTTTAGGTGTTCAACTGGTATTAATGAGGTGAAACCTTTGGCCATACAATGATAACATGAGTACAAAAAATAATGAAGTAATACCATCACAAAATATACCACAATATGCTGCATAATTTACCTTTTCTTACCACAGTTTATAGTTAACCATGCCTCATAATTTGGTACCAAAGTAAACAAACACAAATCTGTTGTTTTTGCATAATTTGGTACATCATTGCCACATAATTCCAGTGGCCGGGCATTAGGCAGGATTACAAGCAGAATCGGTAGAGTTCCAACAGGTTGCTTCTAGTTAGTCATCTTGTCAGCGTGTGCTCCACAGAAAGCAGGCCTTTTTCCTCAAAACTTAGTCAAGTAACCTCAATTATTGAAGCAACTAGGGCGTTTTAAGCTTGTGTGCAGGTTACTCTAGTGGTTTCTATAGCTTTATACCACTAGACAGACATAGAGGGTTTCACACATAGTGATTCTGCTCTCGCAGTTACATCTACATGCAAGTGTAGGTTTATTACTTTCTAGAATTCACAAACATTCCCAGTAATATGCACAGAAAACTGTCAGGTGCAGGTTTCCATGCAAATCCCTGTAAAGGTAATTTGATATTGCAAGTGGGATCCTGTTCCTGCTGTGAACAATACTCCATAACAGAACTTACCACAGGGGAACAGGATTCTCTGTGTAGAGGTATATTTTTTTGTTTTTTTCCTTCACCCATGGAGAAACCCCATTCCCCTGCTTCTAAGCTTCCCATTCCGATAAATCTAGAAGTGATCCGTTTGCCTTCCCAACACTGGTGGCAAGTTGCACCAACTGTTGGCTGGAGCAAATTTTTGATCCTCTCCAGGATGGAAAGGAGAAGGAGAGAAATTTGTAAATGCCCACAAATGTATCTTTGTGGGCATCCCTAAACTTACATTGCCAACCTTGTGTTGAAACTATCACTTGCCACGCCTTGAGTGAGATTTACAAGTGCAGAAAAATCCACACTCATGGAGGAGATGTTTGCACCTGTAAGTGGCATGATAATAGCCAGCAGTATCTTTGTGAATTCCTCCTAGATGGAAAACAGGTAGATTTGGTTGTAAGCCGAAATTTATGACCTCATTTACCTTGGTGTATACGGCCCTCTGCATTCACACAAAATCTGAAAATGTTTATTAACAAATAAAAATAAGCTGTGAATTACGGAGTTCGATGACAAGGGGATCCTTGTGCACTTCGTGGGCATAAAAGAGCATGTACAGAAAACAAATGCATATGTTTTCATACACAGGGCTCCAACAGAGGACATGTGAAAAAAACAAAACAACAAAGGGTGTGAAAGCTGAATTAATTACTAATACATTTGCACTGATAAGTAACCAAGAATCTGACATAAATTATGCTAATACAGAGAAATCTAGTGCTATGCAAATGTGCCCACCTAGAGGGTAACCATAACGTGCACATCAGTGGACCATATTAATGTATTATTGAATTACTTTTGCTTAAAATTACTAGCCATAGAGTAATTGTGAAATAACAGGCCTAGTTGACAAGGCCTCATGTTAAGTTTCATGGTAGAAATAAATGTTCGTAGATGCTTTTCTATCTAAATAATCAGAACCCACTTGTTCGTTGTTCCTTGTTCACACAGTGCTGATCAAATAAAATGTTGCAACGTTAAACAAACTGATTTCTCAAGCTTTCTTGTGAGAACCTGCTATGTCCTAACCGTAGATACATTTGTATTGTTCATGCAAGAGAAACTAATGTTCCCAGGACGAGACAATAGTACCACTGACTGGAGTTATGTTTGCAACAAAATGTTACTTGACTATAACTGGTGATGGAAAGGACAAAAGAGGAGCCAGTCATTGACGTGTGAGCAGAGTTCCAGATGCCCTTACCCTCCTAGCCCTTAGCTATATTGTGTAATTGATTGTTCATGCTATTGATGCTGTTTTCTATAGTTTGATGCCCTTGCTAAGTTGGTTCAGTTAACTTAGAGCCCAATCATGGCTGAGCCAATTCCCTTCCACTAACCAGATGGATGTCTAACTGGTTAAGAGATCTATGCTTGCTGATCCATACAGGAGAGGTATAACAACTGCAAATGTCTTTGTTGTTGTTTATTTGTTTTTCTATAGGTACTAACTGCTATTTTTGTAGAACCATAGCCTGATGTTTTCCAAATTATGTTTTTGTCTAAACTTTCTATTTTACATGAAGTCCAAACATGCTGTTCGAATTAGAGGGTTAGCTAGAATGTCATTATCACAATCATTGTTATTAACAAAGGATGCCTTTATTCGTATGTTGACAAATGTATGCCCTATCTCTTACACAGTTACTGCTTTTATTGATTTGTACCGTAACCCTTGAATGTTTAATGATAAATGCTTTAGCTAAGTTGAGATTCTTCTGCCGTTTTGGTCAGCCTGTGTTGTTTGTGTCCACATACCATTTAGTACTAAGACTGATTTACGTGATATTGGCATTGTTAATCTAAGGAAATAAACTTTCTAATTTTACTAAAAGGTGTGGTTATTCATGACTACATGGGTCATGGTGTGTTAGGAAATTACTGATTCCTAAATGTTGATGATGATTTGTTGAGCTTATTGCCCTAAGATTACGAGTAAGATTTGTGTTCATGGTGAGTCACTCTAAGCACAGTCTAAAGGACCATCGAGCCTCTAACGTGTCCCCTTATAAATACATTATAAAGGACCAAATAAGGCCAGACGCTCTCACAAGGGCTATACATAGAGGTACAGAAACTGATATCGAGGGATAGTTCTTATTCGACTTTCAAACTAATGCAAGAATGGAAAATTTTGATATTGAGCACGCTATTCAAAAATTCTTGCCTTCAATGAAAGACATGAGGGTTCACAATTCAGAGAGGAGCACTAGCTTAGCATTGAACAAACATCACTGACGCTACAAGAGTTACGCTAAGGCAGTATTCCTAAAATTCCACACTAGCCAACATTACTTTCTACATGTGGATTTGTTGGCCCATAATTATTTGCGGAAAAACATAACTTGATCCCCAGTAATGTAAAGGAGTGGCTGAAGGTGTCTCACAGGATATGGACGTGTCCGGCAGTTGGGTGGTGCACAGTGCACCACATTTAATTCATTGGAAGGACCCCTCATTTACAATGGGGAAAAGTAAATATAAGTATCAGATTGCAAGCAACAACAAAAAAGAAGTGGGGAACCATTCATACATGAAGTGGTACAAACCGATTGTGCTCACGGAGACATCCTACAACTTGAATGCCTTTTTTGCATAACATATTAGCACTCAAGTTTTGAAAATATACTTATTTTGAAGTTTTATCTATTTTAATGACCTCTCTGCAATGATGTGCTGATTGACATGGACTCGTGTGAACAATGTTAGTTAGTATTCCCTAGGAAGGATCGTAGATTAATTCTTTGACACAAAAAGTAAACAGAATGTGGGGAAACATCAGATGAGATGTGTAGTAGAAAATATATATTCCACATGCACCTCAGTGCACCACTTGCATCCATAAAGCCCTTAATATAGCAGTTTTAGCCCACAAGCAACTCACACACAAATGAATATCCAAGTCTTCTAGAGAAAGTGCCTCATTTTTCACTTTACTGGTTTTAATCAGACGTTCAGCTTAAAGCCATATCCTAAAAGCAGAATCACGTTCCCCTGAGTTTGTAAAGTAAACTAGAGAGGACCGTTCAGGAGATGGATTCTAAGTGCAGACAGGCATTTGTGGTATTTCCCAAGCTGCAAGAGGTACAGATCTCTCTTTTTCCAACAGGGAAATATTCTAAAATCCCCATCCTGGGGAAAAATGTGTAGCCTGATTGTACCAAAAGCTGGTGTATTTCACAGCAGTATTGCTGGATTATGTTAATTGTTTTGGTGCTGGTGCAATTCTGCCACGTTTGCATTCCTAATAAGTGTACAAATAAAATCTGCACTGACAAATGAAAATAAAAATGTGCACTCGTCTCACACTCCTCTAAGCTATGTACTAACTCCAGAGCATGGCTTTTTCACTGCAAATAGTGTTTTCTAGGTGACTCTTCCACCAAGACAGCCAGAAACATTCCCAGAGCGCGGAAGTTTCTCAGTTCCATGCGTAAGTGGCACACCAATGTCTGCTTTGCATTCTGGGATTTGTAATAATCATCCCTGCTAAGTACGATGATTCAGGGGTTAGACTAACACATTTGTACGGTCGAGCACAAAGCGCTCTCTCCCTGGTGTAATCTCTCTGTGGGCTTTTAACCACGCCCATCAGTTTGGTTGGTTCGTGGGCTTGTCTTTTAATATTCGCTTGATTTAATTAGTGAAAGGTATGTATAAGTTATGCCTTTACCGGTGTTTAGCCCGCCTCGAGCGCACTGGCCAACTATTGGAACTATACGAGGCTCTATGTTTTCGGTATGGTTTCTGCACTACTTTTTCTCTTTAATTCGTAGGCAACGTGATCTTGCTGGGCAGTAGTTGAGTGCTTTGCATGACATCGGCCCTGTTACATGGATATTTGCACGTTTGCAGGTTACATGGATAATTGCACTTTTGCCAATAAATTTCAGTGCAAGCAAACTTCTGTTTCCACTTGTGTGTCTGCTTTGCGCTCATGGCATGCAGCAGCTCGCTTATGTGATACTGTTTTACATTTTATTTTTAGTTTATGTGGCAAGAAAAGTCTGGTTAGGGGTTTACAATGCAAATAGCTTTAACTCGAGCAAACACGAGATCCATTGCATTGCAGATGCTTGTTTTACCATGTCTACATCACGGCACTAAAATGCATTAGTGACATATTTGTAGTGCCCTTGAGACCATCCGCTACAAGGCATGCTAATGCCAGTGAGTCTGAGCTCCATAATTAGCCAAGCAGCCTTTATTGCAGTGTAGGAAGGTAGCCTCTTTCTAGCCTTGTTACCCCCACGTTTGGCCTGTTTGTGAGTGAATTTCAGGGTGTTTTTACTGTCTCACTGGGATCCTGCTAGCCAGGGCCCAGTGCTCATAGTGAAAACCCTATTTTGTCAGTGTGTTTGATATGTGTCACTGGGATCCTGCTAGCCAGGACCCCAGTGCTCATATGTTTGTGGCCTGTATGTGTTCCCTGTATGGTGCCTAACTGTATCACTGAGGCTCTGCTAACCAGAACCTCAGTGTTTATGCTCTCTCTGCTTTCTAAAATTGTCACTGCAGGCTAGTGACTAATTTTACCAATTCTCATTGGCATTCTGGTACACCCATATAATTCCCTTGTATATGGTACCTGGGTACCCAGGGTATTGGGGTTCCAGGAGATCCCTATGGGATGCAGCATTTCTTTTGCCACCCATAGGGAGCTCAGACAATTCTTACACAGGACTGCCACTGCAGCCTGAGTGAAATAACGTCCACGTTATTTCACAGCCATTTTTCACTGCACATAAGTAACTTATAAGTCACCTATAAGTCTAACTCTCACTTGGTGAAGGTTAGGTGCCAAGTTACTTAGTGTGTGGGCACGATGGCACTAGCCAAGGTGCCCCCACATTGTTCAGGGCAAATTCCCCAGACTTTATGAGTGCGGGGACGCCATTACACGCGTGCACTGCACATAGGTCACTACCTATGTGTAGCGTCACAATGGTAACTCCGAACATGGCCATGTTACATGTCTAAGATCATGGAATTGTCACCCCAAAACCATTCTGGTATTGGGGGGACAATTCCTTGATCCCCCGGGTCTCTAGCACAGAACCCGGGTACTGCCAAACTGCCTTTCAGGGGTTTCCACTGCAGCTGCTGCTGCTGCCAACCCCTCAGACAGGATTCTGCCCTCTTGGGATCTGGGCAGCCCCAGCCCAGGAAGGCAGAACAAAGGATTTCCTCTGAGAGAGGGTGTTACACCCTCTCCCTTTGGAAATAGGCGTGAAGGGCTGGGGAGGAGTAGCCTCCCCCAGCCTCTGGAAATGCTTTGATGGGCACAGATGGTGCCCATCTCTGCATAAGCCAGTCTACACCAGTTCAGGGATCCCCCAGCCCTGCTCTGGCGCGAAACTGGTCAAAGGAAAGGGGAGTGATCACTCCCCTGACCAATACCTCCCAGGGGAGGTGCTCAGAGCTCCTCCAGTGTGTACCAGACCTCTGCCATCTTGGATTCAGAGGTGCTGGGGCACACTGGACTGCTCTGAGTGGCCAGTGCCAGCAGGTGATGTAAGAGACCCCCTCTGATAGGCTCTTACCTCTCTTGGTAGCCAATCCTCCTTTCTTGGTAA
Source organism: Pleurodeles waltl (assembly GCF_031143425.1). Classification (NCBI taxonomy): domain Eukaryota; kingdom Metazoa; phylum Chordata; class Amphibia; order Caudata; family Salamandridae; genus Pleurodeles; species Pleurodeles waltl. Next base: position 910,344,517 of record NC_090446.1, read on the forward strand.
CCAAACCTCCTTTTCTGGCTATTTAGGGTCTCTCCTCTGGGGTATTCCTCAGATAACGAATGCAAGAGCTCACCAGAGTTCCTTTGCACTTCCCTCTTCGACTTCTGCCAAGGATCGACCGCTGACTGCTCCAGGACACCTGCAAAACCGCAACAAAGTAGCAAGACGACTACCAGCAACATTGTAGCGCCTAATCCTGCCGGCTTTCTCGACTGCTTCATGGTGGTGCAAGCTCTGAGGGCTGTCTGCCTTCACCCTGCACAGGAAATCCCGAAGAAATCTCCCGTGGGTTGACTGAGGCTTCCCCCTGCTAACGCAGGCACCAAACTTCTGCATCACCAGTCCTCTGGGTCCCCTCTCATCCTGACGAGCGTGGTCCCTGGAACACAGGAGCTAGATCCAAGTGACCCCCACAGTCCAGTGATCCTTCAGTCCACGTTTGGTGGAGGTAAGTCCTTGCCTCCCCACGCTAGACTGAAAACCTGTGTACTGTGTGATTTGCAACTGCTCCGGCTTCTGTGCACTTCTCCAAGGATTCCTTTGTGCACAGCCTAGCCTGGGTCCCCAGCACTCCGTCCTGCAGTGCTCAACCCTCTGAGTTGGACTCCGACGTCGTGGGACCCTCCTTTGTGGTCGACCGCTGTCCTCGGATCTTCCAAGTGCCTGCTCCGGTACTTCTGCGAGTGCTTTCTGCTTCTGTGGGGGCTCTCTGAGTTGCTGAGCATCCCCTCTGTCTCCTCCTCCAAGGGGTGACATCCTGGTCCTTCCTGGTCCCCAGCAGCACCAAAAAACCTCTACCGCCACCCTTGCAGCTAGCAAGGCTTGTTTGCGTTATTTCTGCGTAGAAACACTTCTGCAACATCCAGCACGCCGTGGGATATCTTCCATCCAAAGGAGAAGTTCCTAGCCCTTTTCTTTGTTGCAGAATCCTTGGCTTCTTCCACCCGGAGGCAGCCTCTTTGCACCTTCATCCTGAGTTTCCTAGGCTCCTGCCCCCCCTGGACACTATCGCGACTCTTGGACTTGGTCCCCTTGCCTTGCAGGTCCTCAGGTCCAGGAATCCATCTTCAGTGCTCTGCTGGTATTTGTGGTTCTTGCAGAATCCCCCTATCACGACTATTGTGTCCTTTTGGGGTAGTAGGGGAACTTTACTCCTACTTTTCAGGGTCTTGGGGTGGGGTATCTTGGACACCCTGACTGTTTTCTTACAGTGCCAGCGATCCTCTACAAGCTCCCATAGGTCTAGGGCCCATTCGTGATTCGCAATCCACTTTTGGAGTATATGGTTTGTATTGCCCCTAGAACTATGTTCACCTATTGCATCCTATTGTAATTCTACACTGTTTGCATTACTTTTCTTACTATTACTTACCTGTTTTGGGTTTGTGTACATATAACTTGTGTATATTACTTACCTTCTAAGTGAGGGTACTCTCTGAGATACTTGTGGCATATTGACATAAAAATAAAGTACCTTTATTTTTAGTAACTCTGAGTATTGTGTTTTCTTATGATATTGTGCTATATGATTTAAGTGGTAAAGTAGGAGCTTTGCATGTCTCCTAGTTCAGCCTAAGCTGCTTTGCCGTAGGTACCTTCTATCAGCCTAAGCTGCTAGAAACACCTCTATTCTGCTAATAAGGGATAAGTGGACCTGGCACAGGGTGTAAATACCACAAGGTACCCACTATAAGCCAGGCCAGCCTCCTACATGCAGTTCGTTGATTGGCTTGCTCCACCTGGTGCATCTAATTAAAAATGTAATTGTCTCTCTCTGTGTCACAAATCAAAATACGTTCTAGTGCTGGGGGTCTCAATCACAACACACACCATGCATGCCGGAGCCCAGCCTCTGAGAGCACCTGGACCGTGTGGTCACAATCAGCAATGCAAAAGTGATTCATACATAATAAACAAACAGCTGCTGGATAGACGGCAGTGGTACAGGTGGATCTGGGCGGTGCCTTACTTGGGACCACCTCAGTGATTGCATGCAGGAAATTACTTGCCCATCAGGCAGACACAGAGGCGGCAGGAGGCAACTTTATTTCTTCCAGTCATGATGCTGCAGCCCTAGCAGGGATCTGGTGCCTACAGTCCCCGTGTGTGACTCCTCACAGTGGTGCTCAATGTGGAGGAAGGACAAGCTGACTGCTGGATGCTGTTATTTTTTGGACCTGAAACCCTTTCTCCGGTTCTGCTGGCAGGCCAGGCCCCCGCCTTCTCAGCCCCACAGATGTCTCCCAAGGGATCTCTCATTGCTGGTCCAGGAGAAGAAGAGAGTCAATTTTCTTCTCAGTGCTATCTTCATGTATGTTTGTTGTGGGGGCTGAGGGGTGCATTGTGTCTAAACCCATCACGCACAAGTTGTTTTGTAAAGTGTGACTATGCCTGATAAGCTCACCAGTCAATACCAGCAATCCCCGTTGGCCCGGCCGATGACAGCCAGCTGGCTCCTGAGATCTGCAACTATTGCAAGAGAACAATGCAGGACTCCTGACTCCCAGAACTAGAAGAACGTGAGGCAGCAGATTGAGAAGCCTGCTGTCGAAAGTGGGCGTAGCAGTTTGTGGAAGGGCTCTTGCTTCAAACATTTGAACTCCCAGGAAACTGTGAACTATAGGCTCATACTTTTGTAGTCGAACTGTGTATATATATTTTTTTAATTTACATGTTTCATGGGAGCACTATACACAGGACCCGGATTTTGTTACCCAACCTCCCATATTTCTTCAGCCCCTCTCTTTTTTGTTGTTGGATGAAGGGAGATGTTGACATCCTTCTGAGAGTGCAGAGGTGGCACTTGGCTGTAGCTTTGAAAGGCTGTCCACACAGTGTGGTAAGGAGCTTCCCAGATTTTTATGGTGGTCTGGCAGTATATGTATTATGTGGTACAGAGCTCTCTAGTAACATTTAGCTACTACCCCAGAGAATTAATTCTGGCCAGTGGTTGGGAGGAAGTCGCCTTACTCATAAGGTGAGTTGTAACAGAATGTGACTGGGCTCAGTGTCAGATCAGGGCACCAAACACTGTAATGCGGGATCCATCATCCACAGTTGCCAAATTGCTTCATGTCAATAGTAACAGTTTATGTGAGTCCTAACTTTTTAATCCTAAACACTTTTCACACAAGGACTTGTGGTTGTCTCTTTTCCTGTCACAGTATAGGCATAAAACCCCCAGCAGGCAAAGTACACCTGGGTAAAAAAACAAACAGACTTGTGACTGTAGCATTTTCCCCAACCCTGGTATCCGCCAATGACTACAGCACACACAAATCTGGGTTTTACATGTATTTATCCATCTGCGTGTAACTGCAAACTCAACATTCTAACCTTGCATCCACTTCACCACGCTCTAGCACACCAAAACGTAGTCTTTTATTTCAAAATAAACCAATATATGTAGAAAAGGTTGTAATGTACTTGCAATTCTCCTCTAGTTCCAACTGATGACATCCTTTATTTAAATTAAGGCAAGAAAAGGCCTTTACACCATTCAATTGAGCGATCATGTCAGCAATGTGCTGACCTGGCTGTCGTTCTCTTTCGGTTGCCTTGTTCATGTGATGCATATCCATAAAGATTTGTACAGCTCCTTCACTGTCCTTTACGGGTACTACCACTATGAGAAAAACCCATGACATTATACCAGTAGAATGATCAATTATATAATTTTTAAGTAATGATTTGAGTTCCTTTTCAACAACTTCTTGTAAATGAAATGCAATTCACCTGTGTCTTTGAGCAACTTGACAGACGTCCTCATTAATATGCAATTGTAATTTCTGAACTGATTTACTATTTCATGATGAGCATTCATGTTGTAGTACACTGAGATCAGTCCTGTATCAGCAGCTGTGCTGAAACTGAGTATGCAGGCACTTGACGCAGTTCCTTGTAGCGCATGAATGGGGCTTACACTTTCACCTTTTTGTGTTTCATCGCTGCTGTGAATGAACCTTGACTTTTCAATGGCGTTGATGCCGCCTATTTATATACTTTAGTTTTCAATGGTGTCAGTCATTGCAATGGATATAGTCCATTATATTTCTCCTCAGGAATACTGTTTATCAACAAAATATCGTTGATAGTTGAAGGTATTGAACAACTCTTTACTTTCAGTGTAATCTTCAGACAATGTTTGAATGACTTTGTTTTTTTTTCATGTCGACTCTTCTTCGACTGGTATTTGTCTTTACATGCGCCCAGTCAACATGCGCACATTTTTCTGAGGTAAATATCGACATTGCACAACCATCTTCTTTACTTTCACTTGATATTGATACTGAAGAACTTTTTGCTGATGATTTAGATGATGATCGACTGCGTTTGGGGTTGATTTATCTTAACTGGTGTTGTTGCTTGGCCTTGGGGGTGTGTGTCAAATGTCGCTTCTGGAATGTTTGGGTGGCCATTTTGTCTTCTTGCCATGACGTACTTAAAAATGTTTCTCCTTCCCACAGCCTTTGCATATCGTCCAATGGTGGGACATTTACCTTAGTGTGGAAACAAAACTCCACACCTGAAACACAACTTTCTTTTCCGTGGACACAACACTTTGTGTCCTTTAGCCTTGTGCTTCTGCTTGCTTTTCATGTTCATGTATGACTCACTTTGGGCAGCTTCGGTTTCATGTCAGCAGCTTTTCCATCGTCACGCTCTTCAACTATGACAGCCATGAGAACCCATTCCAGACTAAGAGTTTCTCCTAACAGATGTCGTCTGAATGAATCTGACAGGCATCCATCAATAACTCTTAGACATATTGGTTCCTCAATATTAAATTCATTGAACTAATTTTGATGAGCGTATCCAGTCTCTCAACAAATGTGTCTATTGTTTCACCAACTCTCTGTCGTTCTTGACTGGAAACATATCTTGTATTATCTACATTCAACATTGGATTGAACTTGAGATTTATAACTTCTTTAACTTGACAGTATGTAACTTCTTCAGCTCACTGTATTTTCTTTACGACTTCTTTTACACCCTCACCAGCGAAATTCTTAAGGTATTTGATAATCTTCTGGCTGTCTGTTTCTTCTTCTAGTGCATCAATAAAATATTCAAATGTCTCTATTCAAGCAGTCCATCTATCGCCAAAGTTCTGCCATTTGGCGGCATCAAATGGAGGTGGTGGTTTCAGGAAGGTGGTAGCATTATTACTGTCTATGGGATTGGGTGACACTGAGAATGGAGTTCTCTCTGATGCTGTCTGTTGTCCACTAGGACCCACTTCCTCTGTGCCATCTCTAAGGTCCTGTGATGTGCTGGCCTCTGGGTCATATTGGACAGTCTGTGGAACTGTAACCTCTTTTTTGGTCTCCTTCAGGGCCCTTCACTTTTCTGGAGACCTCTGGAGTTGTTCTGAACAGTCACCCAGCAGCTTTAGTGGTGTGCTGCTTCAAGTACTGAACAGCTCAGTAAGCACAACCCATGTGCTTCTTCTAGGGTCTTCTTGCCCACTGCTGAGCTTGTAGAGCTCGTCTTATTGGGGCTTTGGTAAGTGCAACAACAGTATGCTTTATTATCAATTAGTCTGTCAGCTAGCGTTTTTGTATGTTCTACTCATATCTGAGTATGACAGTCTTCAGTGCTTCTTTTCTGTATTTGTTTGTGCCCGCCTTTAGCATTATCACTCTCTATGATGCATAGCTTTATGTTGCGTGGTAGCACTATACCTCTCTTTAAGGCTTTACCAGCAGGTTCTAGGTCAATGATGTGTAGACTTCTCAGTGAAGCTTTCATTATTTTCAAGTGCTTCACACTGGTTGGAGTTCTGCTTTGATTCCACATATGACAAACATCAGTTGCACTTCAACTGAGGCACACATGGCATGCACAAGCAGTTTGCTTGGACCACGGCAAACTCTTTGGGAGAGCACTGTCGATCTTCGGGTTACTTATCACCGATTTTGTCACCAGTTGCAGTGTCTTCCCCAGCCTGGGTGCCCACCAATGACTATGCCACACACATAGGTGGGCATTACACACCTTTATTCATCTGTGTGTAACAGTGAACTCACCATTCTAAACCTGCATTCACATCATCAAGCTGTAACACTTACATCACAGTCCTACGGAGGCTGTCAGTGGCCAAAAGGGTTCAGACATTAATAAATCACCCAACACCACAGTAATCATGTCCAGGTACATTCTTTCTTGAAATAGATAGTGGGCTGCTTGCTCACTAACTTACTGAAGTTTGAGGAGCCGCAGGGAAGCCTGACTTGGATGATACATGTGATGGGAACTCATGAGCACATAGAAGAAAGGGAGTGATCATCTTAGAAATGGGCAGTGGGTTAGTGGCCATCCATTTTTAGATGTTTCTATATTTTTTTTAGAGCTTCTTATTGCTCAAAAGATTGTATTTTCTGATATTTAGCTCTTTCACTAAGAATGCAAAGCAAAAACCTGTACTGGAAGAGCTACTTGTGCATGGACCTGGGAGCTCAGTAGGAAAAAGGAGTCTTATGATGTTTTATGCAAAAGTACAGATAGCTTTGTCACCTGGCCGGTTGTATACAGTCATGACCTGTATTTTAACGTTTCAGCCGGTACAAACATTCGGAAAATCACCTAAAGCCAGTATTTATTCCCCTCAGTAGTACATACTTTAAACAGCAAATGTACGAAGATGACATTTTAAAAAGGGTATTACAGCCGCCCTAATGACCCCTGATTGGTAACGTAAACAAAGTCAGAAAGTCCACCTCAAAAAAGAATGCCGAGGATTTCATATAAAGGTCTGCTAAGAATCATATCCGCGCCCATTCAGAATGCTAAGATGGCCGGTATTTTTCTCTGGAAAAGGTGGCAACCCTAAAATAGGTCAGTGCTGTGTGCCTGAAATGTTTATTTTCAAGTTAGGCTTATCCTGCTTGGCAATGGCCTCATTTGTGTGGCAGCCTAAAACGTGGAGGTTGGCTCTGGTCTGCCATAAGCGGGCTGACAGGTGAGATGCCAGGATACATATGCCCCCGGCAGGTATTCAATCAGGCGGCAGTCAGGGCACAAAGCAGCGTATGTGCTTCCACCTGCAGCCGCTGCATTCCTCTCATACCTCAGGAACAGGAGCATGCATTGACGGCTCACCTGGGCCTGCCCGGAGCTCGCGGCAGCAGGGAAACATGGCGGCGTCCGAGCCTGCAGTGAACGACACAGGGAAGAGTGACGCGGGGAGGGAGAGACAGGGCCTCAGGTAACGCAGAGTCAGCGTTCGAGCAGGAGCTTCAAATCCGTGGACCTTGGACCAAAAATAAGCTACGTGGAGCTCCGTGAGAGCTTGGATGGTATTGAACCCTTGACATCCCTCCCGCCCACCCCCGTTGAGTCTGTCACTTTGCATCCGGCTTCCTAGTATGTGAGGAATTGAACTACGCCTACCGACAATACCAACATAGTTTAAAAATAATCCTTAATGAGGCATTTTAACCCTCACAGCGCTACCGAGTCGTCACCTGGACAGTGTGTCCAGATCTAAGGGCACGTGCTGGACAGAGTATTTTCGTTTATCTTTGTAATTTTGCAGATCGATAAATGACGGCTTCCGACCGCTGTTCAGAACGGCACTGAGACACGTGAGCAGGTGAGAATTCGAGTTGAACTATACAGGGAGTGCAGAATTATTAGGCAAATGAGTATTTTGACCACATCATCCTCTTTATGCATGTTGTCTTACTCCAAGCTGTATAGGCTCGAAAGCCTACTACCAATTAAGCATATTAGGTGATGTGCATCTCTGTAATGAGAAGGGGTGTGGTCTAATGACATCAACACCCTATATCAGGTGTGCATAATTATTAGGCAACTTCCTTTCCTTTGGCAAAATGGGTCAAAAGAAGGACTTGACAGGCTCAGAAAAGTCAAAAATAGTGAGATATCTTGCAGAGGGATGCAGCACTCTTAAAATTGCAAAGCTTCTGAAGCGTGATCATCGAACAATCAAGCGTTTCATTCAAAATAGTCAACAGGGTCGCAAGAAGCGTGTGGAAAAACCAAGGCACAAAATAACTGCCCATGAACTGAGAAAAGTCAAGCGTGCAGCTGCCACGATGCCACTTGCCACCAGTTTGGCCATATTTCAGAGCTGCAACATCACTGGAGTGCCCAAAAGCACAAGGTGTGCAATACTCAGAGACATGGCCAAGGTAAGAAAGGCTGAAAGACGACCACCACTGAACAAGACACACAAGCTGAAACGTCAAGACTGGGCCAAGAAATATCTCAAGACTGATTTTTCTAAGGTTTTATGGACTGATGAAATGAGAGTGAGTCTTGATGGGCCAGATGGATGGGCCCGTGTCTGGATTGGTAAAGGGCAGAGAGCTCCAGTCCGACTCAGATGCCAGCAAGGTGGAGGTGGAGTACTGGTTTGGGCTGGTATCATCAAAGATGAGCTTGTGGGGCCTTTTCGGGTTGAGGATGGAGTCAAGCTCAACTCCCAGTCCTACTGCCAGTTCCTGGAAGACACCTTCTTCAAGCAGTGGTACAGGAAGAAGTCTGCATCCTTCAAGAAAAACATGATTTTCATGCAGGACAATGCTCCATCACACGCGTCCAAGTACTCCACAGCGTGGCTGGCAAGAAAGGGTATAAAAGAAGGAAATCTAATGACATGGCCTCCTTGTTCACCTGATCTGAACCCCATTGAGAACCTGTGGTCCATCATCAAATGTGAGATTTACAAGGAGGGAAAACAGTACACCTCTCTGATCAGTGTCTGGGAGGCTGTGGTTGCTGCTGCACGCAATGTTGATGGTGAACAGATCAAAACACTGACAGAATCCATGGATGGCAGGCTTTTGAGTGTCCTTGCAAAGAAAGGTGGCTATATTGGTCACTGATTTGTTTTTGTTTTGTTTTTGAATGTCAGAAATGTATATTTGTGAATGTTGAGATGTTATATTGGTTTCACTGGTAATAATTAATAATTGAAATGGGTATATATTTTTTGTTGTTAAGTTGCCTAATAATTATGCACAGTAATAGTCACCTGCACACACAGATATCCCCCTAACATAGCTAAAACTAAAAACAAACTAAAAACTACTTCCAAAAATATTCAGCTTTGATATTAATGAGTTTTTTTGGGTTCATTGAGAACATGGTTGTTGTTCAATAATAAAATTAATCCTCAAAAATACAACTTGCCTAATAATTCTGCACTCCCTGTAAAGTGATCTGCCATCGGCAGCTCACGGTCCTTCAAATAGAATGGAAGACAGAAATGTTCCCGGGAGTGAAGGTCATGTGTCAGTTTTACTGTCTACAAACAATCGATCTTCTTTAGCTCAGGCTACTATTGGTTAAGGACTACCCCTTACCCTACAGAGCTAAGATGAACCCTCTCTTTCGAAGTCCTGCAAATCCGCTCTACAAGAGCAGAAAGGGGTTCTTTTATATAGAACACACTTCCTACCCCTTATCCTTGAAGACCATATGTTTGCTGGTTAGAGTTTGAGCCACTCTTAAAAGCTGTCATCCTCAGTCTCTGGGTCCTTTGTGTGAAAAGCGCAGGTCATGAGACCAGCTGGTAGATTTATAGTTTTTAAGAGGGTGACTGTATGGCCGTTCAAGCTGGAAATTTTGGCAGACTGGAATTCAGAACCTATGAACATTACGTGCAATTTACTCTTAAAAGTGTACCGCATCGTTAACCTTGACAAACACGTTTTAGGTGACCCCTGTTGAATGTAGTGGCATCATGCAAAATACAGGGTCTCTCAACGAAAACAGTTTGAGACACCCCTGGGGATGAGGTCCCAATGATGCCAGTGTTGGGAACCTTGTTTTCAATGATTGTGGGTGCCCCCTTGCTATCAGTGTTGGGGATCTCACTTTTAATGACACTGGATAATTTTTTTTAATTTTTTTTATTTTATTGGGTCTTTTACAGCAAACTAATGTAAACATTTCAGCCACTGAGCACTGTGCACAATAATCACATGAGCAGTTTTAGGGAGATATACAAGTTAAGCGTGGGTCATAGATCAAAATCCCCTGGCTCGCCTAGATGGACACACATATCTAGAGGGGCCTACTGCCCGCCCTGTACCCCAGAGTACAATAGCCTCCTTTCACGGAGGACAAATGACATTGGAATTTTGAAATGCTGCACGTGTGGTCCTGAGGGAAGACTACAAAAGTGTGTTGAGCACCTGAATGAATACTCAAAATGTTGTACATTTCACTTCATAGACCCACATAATGGGATTAGAGGAAAATGGACACAATATCAATACTATTGCATGAGGCCAAATGTGCAGCACACAAAAACACATTCACTTCACACAGTGCAGCGTCAGTATCACAGAGTTTCTGATACCTGTAAAAATCAGGGGGTATGAATTACTAAACCCAAAATACTGTACATATGCAAAAACACTGTTCTGTTTTTGACTATGGTCATATACAGCAGCAGACACAATCTGCTACTACCATCAGCCCAATTGACTAAGTTGACCTACTTTAATTAACACCATAGTTTCTGAAAGAGCCTGAAGATTAAATGTTCTTAGAGGGGGCTGAAACTGTAGGCGGGAGTGGTATTGAAAAATGAAGTAGTGTGGCTGTGGACGGTGAAGAAATACATGGTAAACTGGAGAGCAAAGTTAAAAAAAAGTGGATGTGGAATTTAGCAGGGAAAAAGAGAGTGGAGGAGAAGCTGGGAAGGAAGTAGTAGAGAAGAGGATGGTACTCTGGAAGCTGAGAGAAGGAACAGTGGAGGTTGAAAAGGTCATAAGGTGACAAGATGGAAGACTTCATCTTCAGCTCCGCCCCCTCCCCATGGGATGACTCCTGGTGACCTGCCACTCTTGGACCCGCTCCGACTCCCAACGACCACACACGCAACCTAGGATTCATTTTGGACTCCTCATTATCCATGACCCAGCAAGTCAACGCCATCTCCTCCTCCTGATTCAACACCCTCCGCATGCTCTGAAAGATCAACCAGAAGAACAGTCACCCAAGCCCTCGCAATCAGCAAAGTGGACTACAGCAATGCCCTCCACGCAGGAACCACAGCCAAACTCCAGAAGAGGCTGCAACGCATCCAGGACGCCTCCGCATGCCTCATCCTGGCCATTCCCCGTCACTGCCACATCACAGACCACCTGAGAAACCTGCAGTGGCTCCCAGTCAACATGAGAATCACATTCAGACTCCTCACCCACGCTCACAAAGCACTGCACAACACCGGACCAGAATACCTAAACAGACGGCTCACCTTCTACACGCTGACCCGACATCTCCGCTCCACTGACATCGCCCTCGCAACCGTCCCACGCGCCTGCAGAACTACAACCGGCGGTAGATCATTCTCGCACCTTGCCACCAAAACGTGGAACACTAATCCCACTCACCTGCGCCAGACCAGAAACCTCCTTACCTTCAGGAAACTTCTCAAGACCTGGCTGTTCGAGCAGTAGCAGCACCCCACCCACCTTCTTTGCCCCTCCCCCCAGGACCTTGAGTGCCTCATGGGTGAGTAGTGAGCTTTACAAAGTCCTGATTGATTGAAAAGGACAGAGAGGCCAGAAGAAGAGGAAAGAGACGGGGAATAGTGGGAAAGGTGAAAAGACACAGAAGAAACACTGTAAGCACTTCTGGAAAGGTAGGAACCAAGCAATGGTGGTCTTACGCCGCTTGGACTGTCTGGCCTCATGGTATTGTTGCAAGAACGCCAGCGATTGGTTCCCCCCAGTAGTGCTTACAGCGTTTCTTTTGTCTTTCCATTAAGAGTCTACCATTCCATTGCTTGGATCCTTGTGACCTGACCTTAAATCATTGGACATCTCTCTTGATGCACCTGCATCTATCATTCAATGGATATTGTACATAATTCATGTGGATTTTTTTCCTTTCGCTGTCTCGGGCTAATTGTATTTCAAGCCCTTGTGATGATCGGACATTAGTTGTAGATCAAAATGCCATCGATTTACAGGAGCTCAGACCTGTTCACATATGATTAATTGTGAAATACAGGCTGCACACAATTGCTACAGATTGTGATACACAGATCATACAATTTATATAACTGTCGCCTGACTTCTGAGCACCTTCTGCGCCCATTATCACTTTATGTACGTACACATTGTTTTGTAACTCTTGATTATTAAAACATTGTTTTGCAACAGATTTTTCCTCTGTTAGTGGTTGAATAATTATCTTCCTAAAGACCATTGTTCGTTTCAAATAGCTAACTTACCTAGGTCCCTTTGAATTTTATGAGTTTCGCTTGTGTCACGAAACATGCCATGTCCAGTTACGTCATCATTATGCTTATGAACCATTATAGCACTTAAACAATCCTACCTTATTTTGGTCATACAGTTTTTTTCAAGTACGCCAGTCCTATCTTTAAACATTCATTCTGACTTTTATATAGGTCATATAGGATAACATTTTAGAAGAAGGAAGTGGGAAAATAAAAAATAAAAATCAGGATAATATATTTACCCCATTGACTTCTATTGAGGGAGAGAGAAATTTCAGTTGGGAGACAGCCGAAACAAAGCTATTTTTTACTTAAAACATTGTGGCATTTTTTGCATGAATCTGATCTATTGGCATGTATGATATGTGCATATAATTTGAAATATCTCATGGTGGCATGAATGGATGACTTTTCTGCCTCCAGAAATACTTCCAGACTGAGCAGCCCACGTTGACTTAAAGACATTTCCATTGTAATTGGATAGTAGATTTATACAATAAGTCGGGAAAAGCCACTATGTTGAATTATTATTGTTTCTTTTTTGAGTTTTATAAAATCCAAGTAAATTGGCACAAATACCCAGTTTTTTTAGTGGAGATACAGAAATGTTCCTTTATTTTATTGTTTTCTTTTTATTCCTTTTTTTTCAATAGGATTGATGTGCAATGTACATCCAATACATGTTTTGCCCACCAGAGGCGTGCATGCCTGAGGATTGTTCAAGGCAGTTTGTCAAATTAAGGTTCCAATTTTTTTTAAATATAAATGCAAGTTCTTGGTATCCTGAAGCGTTTGGGTCGTTTGACCATACAGTTAGAAATCAAGGTATGGAGCAAAACATATGGTTGTGTCGTAGTCTATGACCGGTCATTTGGAATATCCAGTTGGATTGTGTCTTTTGATCTTTACGTAAGGTGTTCATGGTTTACAGTCAAAATATGGACAAGGGAAGCAGGTAAACCGTTGTCAGTACCCGGCCGGTCAGGGTTTCAGAGGAAGTGTCTGTGGTCAGGATTATTGCTGCTCTCTGGATGCCGATGTTAATGTTCAACACTTTTGGGAAAACTATGCGGAATTATATGTAATTATGGAAAATTGCAATCAGTCATTTAGACCTATATCTTAGCACTTAATGTGCCCCGAAATCAGTTTTTGTCATGATGCATTCTGTATTAAAAAAAACCAGAAGTGACGTGAGCAACAGCTAACTGCATACTGCCAATTTGCGCTATTCATGCATGTTCACTGTCAAAGTTTTCAGTAAACGAAGCATAATTATTTGATGTAGAAAATGCCTGAAATTACCAGGATTACACCAGCGTATTTTAAATTTTGCTGGGCGTAATTTTCTAGGGAAGTGCTGTTATGAGCATGGTGAAAGCCACATATATGGCATATTTATGTAGCGCTGTGTTGAATGTTTGTGTGGGTATATATCACTGAAGAATATTGCTGGGATGCAACTACTAGCCAGCTATACACACAAGTAGTCTCCGTTGAGTGCATGAGATGTGTTGTGTTTTGTCTGTTTTATGTTCATGTGTTGTTGCCTAGTGATAAGTGCTGGTGGGAGGTATGGGATATTTGTTTATAGATATATTTGCGCATGATTGGATGCATCTACTTTGCTTTGTAGTTGCAGCAGACCTTTGCAGAATCCTCTCTTCAAGGTGAAACAATTGCATTTTATCAGCAAATGCACTCTCAGGCTGTAACGGAATATGGATAAATTCTGCTGTTCATGTTCATTTATCATCCTGTGCCAGAGATGTTCATAATGTGGCAAAGATATACACCATCATTATGTCAGGGATAGCCAGAATTATGTCAATAATAGCCACAATGTACCAAGGATGGGCCATTATAATGCCAAGGATAGTCAGAATGTTGTGAAGAATGGGGACACATATGCAAATATTTTTAACTTATAGGCAGGGATAGTCATCATGTCCCCATAAAATGCTCAGAAATGTATCAATGATGAGCTATCATGTCAGGCTTATGCAGCATGTCTCCCATTGCTACAAAATATGCCACTGATGCGCCAACATGTCAGGATTAGTAAGCATGTCCCTAAGAATGCCAAGAAATGTCACTCATGGGGTCTTATGTCAGAGTTAGCAAGCATGTCTGAAGGATGCTTCCTTAATGGTCCATTAGGGAACGTTGAGCCTTCTTGTCCGTAACCAAACATTATAATGATATTTTAGATTACCTTTTGAATGCCTCCTGGTCTAGAAGTGAATACCCGTGATTACCCAGTATTGACTGTAGTGTTAAAAAAGGAAAATAATGTAAAACAAAGTTTTGGGGGATGATGGGATACAAACACACAAATGGAGAACAGAACAGATGAGCAACCTAACGCATTAACTGCTTCAGCACCCCATCTTGTATGTGTCAGACGTACTTGGTGCCTATATACTACTTTTCCATATCTCCCATCTTGAAGTGGGTGTTAGGAAAGGTTAATGTCACATGGGATGAGGTAGTAGTTAACACACTAGATATTGGTTTAAGCCAGTCCTCTCCACCTACCATCATGGATCCTAGTACTGAAATCCAAGCACTCCTAGTTGGAATTAAAAGTAATCATGCAATCATATGTTACGTAAAACATGTTTTTAACTGAAACCCTTTACTTATATCACTGTTCCTATTCCAAAATCAATCAACAAAGAGATCTGTTTTCCCCTCACACCATTATACATTACCTTGTCTAGACAGACACCCAAGCCACTTTAATGTCATATAGCTAGGATGGACTCAAAACTATATTGAACGTTTGAGTGATTCCCCTTTGTGGAATTTCTTTTATGTGAATGAGGGAGTTCTAAGGCAGTTGGACCCAGGGGTTCAAGCTCCTTGTTGATTGGATTTCAAAACAATACACCTCTGCAGTGTGGATTTGACCGTTTCTGCCCAAAAAACTTTGGGGTTTACATTCCTGTCTCAGACTCTGTCTCAGGTAGCCTACTAGTAGGCATATTCACTCCACTTTTGAAAAAGTCTTGTGCTTATTCTAAAGATATACACAACTGTCTTTGTCTTCCTGTGTTGACTCTTCCCAACCTAGACAAAGTCAGGGCAGGCTGCATTGAGACCCAGCTCAAAAAATGAAACACTGAAAAATACTTTTTCTTTAACTTCCAATCAGGTTTCAGTATGGGATACAGCACCAAGACACCAGTGCTTTAGGTTGTTGTTGATACACTCCTCATAATTGATAAGGGGCGGGTCCTGCCTTATTTTGCCTATTGATCTCTCATTGGAACTTGACAGAGTTAATTAGCTCACTTTTCTATATTCTTGATGAGAAAATGGGAATCAAGGGAGCTGTCTTCTGCTCAGTCACTCTTTAACAACCACACAGAATCTATTGAAAATCTCAAATCCCTGCTCCAGTTCTTCACTTCTCCTATAAGAGTTCTTTACTGTCACCCCACTTCCTCAAGCTATACTTGGACCTCATGCTTCTCTTCTAAAAAATATCCCTGATGACCCCTATCACGTATATGGTGATGAAATACACTTGAAAGGTACCTCCTTGAAAGATTTGTCTTCCGCTCACAGACACAGGACTGTTTCGATTTTAGTCTGGGTAAAATCGAGTCATGAGTAACACAGAACCACCTCAAATAAACCCCCAAAAAACTGAATTGGTTGTGATCCTGTTCCTTCAGTTGCTCAACCCTGCTTCTAAATAGTTTACAGAAGATGACCGAGGTAAGAAAGAACACTGCACATTCCATTATCGCCACTGGTCATTAAGATCAACAATGTAGTACAGGTGCACACGTTTGAGAGACTGCCACCACAAACTTTCCATCAGAGAACCAGTCTCTAGTCTTAAGTTATATAATGTGACTCAGCCCTCTGTAAACCGTATAAGTTGAAATAAAAGTGTATGATAGATTATATTTATGTACAAATAATGTCCAGGCTTGTATGATGCAATATTACTATGTGCAAGCTTCCCCATTCGTCTCTAAGTATTTGTATAATAGAATTCAAGATGGTCCAAAATTTGGTATACGGCTAGTCCTTTATTTGTAAATTCATCTTATGAAATAAATTTGCCTGGAGGCAAAACAATCCTCAATAGTGAAAGCTGAACCGTTTTGTTTCTTTGGAACTTCTTAAAGGCTACACAAATATACATGAACAATAATTTAATCTGTTTATGAAAATTAAAAACCATTTATATACAGATTATTACCATGACAAACAATTCTTATGACAAAAAACTATTTAGCCTCATTGAGCACTATAGATATGTAATAAGCCACTCACCATTTCTTTTAATAAGAATACATTAACCATATTTCAGCTGGACCTTCATAAATATTCACAGTAGTGAAGTTTTTTCAAGAAAAGCACATCAGAGGGAAGCTTGAATAGAGGCATTAAAGTATTTTCTGTATAAATCTGACACTAGTCGCTTAGTGTAAAGCCTAGGCACAGCTGTTCTGCCATTGGCTGTGCAAGCCTGTGGGAGTTAGATGTAAATGCTAGAAGTCGATTCCCTATGCCACCTAAGCCCCGCAACTGCCAGAGAATGATATACTCCAGGTGAGAATAGCACTTGGGAGAAAGGGGAAGTGGAGGAAAAAAGAAAATATGGTGTCCTAGCATCCCTTCAAGGTAAGTGCAATGGTTCTCCACATTGCAGATTTGTTCAGGGTTCTGGTGATATCATGCATCATAAATATAATAAATGCCAAGGACATGTGTCTCTAAGGCATGAACATAACCACAAAATGCAACAGAAAAGTGTATTTTCTTACCTAACACCTCCTACATTCCCTCTAGAACCTAGCAGCTGAAACCCTGTAAATGACATGAAATTCCTTATGGAATGAAACAATAAAGAAATATAGAGTGAGTAAGGACCCACAAGAGTAGTACTATGTAAACACTATTATGACACCTGATAATTACCTAAAGAATAGACAATTGGTCTAAGGTTGAACATATATGAGTGGTATTACCTAATCCCATCAATCACTCCAAACTCAAGAAAAATTAAAACGAAAATCCATATGGGAAAATATAAAGCAATGTCCCATTGAACACCAAAACATTTAGGGCTTGATTTATATCTCGACGGAGTGGTTGCTCAATCGCAACGTTGATGGACATCCCTTGCGAAGAAATCTAAATACCTTAAGAAATGGTATTTAGAATTTGGCAGATGGAATATCCATCACCATTGCGACAGAGTAACCCTTCTGGCGAGTTCTAAATCAGGCCCAAAGTCTTTAGAAACAATGTTTTTAACTTTCAATCACTGTGCTTCAAAGGAGTAAAAATCAGATAATAGTCTTTTCCTTCTTTTGCAGATTAAGAATATCCCCATACATAAGGTTCTTACAATCACAGCACTGGACGGTAGGTATATCTTCACAACATTTATAAAGCACACACCTTACCAACTTATTAGGGCAGTCAGCTGTTGGTAAACGTTTTCATATGCTTTTGTTGCCGCAGGTTGTTTACAAAAAGGTAGTAAAGCAGGAGACAAAACTCCAGGAATCTGAAAATCCTCTCACAGTGGTTGCAGGAGGAAAGTAAAAATGTGACAGACATGGAAACAGGTAAGTCTACAATGTATTAGTCAATTAACAGTGAGCTGGACTTCTTGAGTGTAGCTTTTTTTGTGCTGTCACTCTTCAGAATCCTGAAAAATAAGCATGGGCATCCTGGAGGGTGGGACAATGCTGGCGGAGATAGGAAGTCTGGACTGCGGTCCCTGCCTCATCCTCCCTCTCCACTTCCTGTACTTTGGCTGTGCCGTGTGGCCCTGTTCGGGACATGCGGTAGCAGCTGTGACACTTGGAACACAGAAATACCAATGGAGATGGCTCACATCATATTTGCAAAGACTGATTTTCTACGTGATTCAATATGGTATTTGCAGAAACAAGGAACTGTGATGGGCATCAGGTTAGCTCCCTCCTGTGAGAACACTTTCATGGGTTCGTTTGAGAGGGAGCATGCCTGTGGACCGAAAGCCAAGCAATGCTTGGAGCATTCATTGGCGCCGGTATAGCAATGATATCCTCATCATCTGTAATGTCACTGTAACAGATTGTTGGCTTTCCACACCTTTTTGATCAATGATCATTTGATGCTCAAATATGGCAGAGACAAGACTGTGTTGCTTGATCGGCTCCTATGTATAGATGCTAGCACCATACAGAGTGATTTTTTTCAGAAAGAAGCTGCATGTAATCATGTCCTGCATGCTTCCAGCTCGCATTCCAAGACAGCAATCCAGTCAATTCCCTATGTCGAGATGGTTTGTGCAGGACAAAACTGTAAGCAGGAAGTGAACTTTAAGAAAAAATATATGAAATTAAGGTGAATTTAAAAGATAGAGGTTATCATGTAAAGTGCCTGGAACAAGTAGAAAGCAGGGTTTGAAACTACGGAGGCAGAAATCTTTGGTTATCAATGCTCAGAAACCTTGATCTAGTTATAAAACATGTGAGGAGATTGCTTCCCTATATCAATACAGTGCATGTAGTGGTCACATCTATAACATTTTGAGGAAACCTTGGCATATCCTCATGGGACTGACCGTACCTTGTGGAGTTATTCTAGCACATCCTAAAATCACATCACAGGGGAATGACGATTAAGAATCAGTTATGTCCCAGGTATATGAAAAGTGAGAATTCTTTGATTGGAGATAGTCAATTAGATTCCTGTGAAACGAAAAGGTTTTTATGTCAGCAGCAACTGCTATATATGTGTTTTTGGCAAACATAACGTGAAAGAATTCTGTTACAATAACAAAAAGAGTTATGAAGTCAACAGCTTTATTTACTGTAACACAACATACACAGTATATGTTATGGGCTGTGGTTGTAGTAAAATCTATGTGGACAGTAGTAAAGGCCCCTTAAAATTGCTTATATAGGAACATGTAAGGGCAATCAAAAATAGTAAAATGGACTACCCTGTTGCGTTACGCTTCAAAGAGGTCCACCCTGGCAGCATCAAAATATGGTTCTTTGCCTTGGATCACATAAAAAATAATGAGATGAGTGGTGGCAGGGATGCAACTTTAAGAAAAACAGAAGCCACTTCGATTAGTTCTTAGGAGCGTGGAGCAGGGACAAAACACTAGCAATGAATTACATCACTTTCTGTGATTTAGGAATTTCAGTAACACAGTAAAGAATTATTTAAATTGATTGTGATCTATTCCACTGATCTTAATGTCTGGGCTGTTACAACATTTGATATTGTCACAAGCGTGTGGGCAAGCAATATAGCTTGACGTTCATACACATTATCACTTATGCCAATCAAGACCCCTTTGAGAACATAGATATCATAAGCTGATGGTATTGACTCTAGTATTAGTTATTCCTCAAAAAAGACATGTTTAAGATGGGGTCCACATTTATGTTCCCATTAAGACATTGCCAGTTATTATTATAATTCCTCAGTCTATGTCCATTCTCTAATATGAGGATTGTATTCATGTTTGAAACGATTAATTCACTGAATAAAAATGGCCATTCCTTCCATTATATCTGAGTTCCAGTATTTGCAACACTGAAGATTAATGTTATATTTATATAATATTTTCTACCTAGTTCAAATCTGACTGAACACTTGCAACATCCTAGTTTGTTGACCTTCCATCATCGACAGTGCCAAAACATTAGGGTTCATGCTGGGAACAATCCTAAATATCCAAACCCACATAAACTCCTTAGCCAAAGTACTACAGTTTTAGATTAGACATCTGAATAGAATTAAACATTTTGTGCCTAATTTAAACTTTAAACTAGTAGTTCAGTCTCTTGCCCTATCAGAATAGTCCACTATGGAATTGTCTTGTTTCCTTGAAGTACCAAGCTACCCTTTGCTTGGGGGAGAGCAGCACCCCATAGTGCAGCCAGGTTAGTCTTAAGCAAAGGTGTAGCCAGAAGATTAAATACCTCTTACTTGAAACATCAGACCGAGTGTGAGAAGTGTGCAAACGTGACTGTCTTTAGAAAAGCTCCTTTCACTCTCCTTCCATTTACCCATTGATTTATTCATTCATTCATCTATCTGATTTCTTCACTTTTTCATCTACCCACATAGTGCTCCGTCAATCGATCAATATGTTCTTGTATCCATCTGTCTTTTAACCAGACATCCCTCTGCTTTTCTGCATTTGTCCATTCTTCTGTCCTTCCATCCATGCACACTTGTACTTGCAAATCCTTTCACTCTTCCATCTATCAATCCTTTTGCACTTCCATCCAGTCATTCTTCCACCATTTCAATCTTCCTTTCACCTTTCTCCCATCATTTCTCTCACACTCCATACCTTCCTGTCTACATTCCTTTTTCATGTTTTTTTCTATTCCCTTTCTATCTACCCTTTACTTTTTTCACTCAGTTTTCCTTTTTCTTTCATATGTTTCTCTCTCAAGCTCATTGTTTTCCTATCAGTTCCTCGCTTTGTGTTTTCCCTGTTTTTTATTTCTGTATACATTTTCTTCCCTGTGCATGCCAGAGGAACGGCCACAACCCTCTTTCTTGGTATTTCCTAGCAGTGTTATTTAGCAGTTTGCCTGCAGACATAAGAGGCCCATAAACAACAAATTAATGTTTGTGTGGACCTAGTTCACCAGATAATCAGGCCCAGTGGCAACCTCCGCTTAAGCTCCTATGCCACTGGTCTCTAGTAGCAAGAAGCAGAATCATACAACACCAATACTGATCTCCCTGCATTGGCCGTGGTTCAAAATAGGGGTGGGCAGAATTGACTGAGTTTAATTCCACTGAAGTCAGAGGGATTATATTAAAATGCTGTCAAATTCTGTGGAATTCTGCCAAGGGGCAGAGTGGGCACCGCAATGTGCAGTGCATCACCTTGGTGCCCCTACATTTCTAAGGGCACTCAAGGCTATGCACTGCACTCAAGTGCACTGCATACCCCAGGGTGCCTTTACATTACTATGCAAGGGCACTAAAGGGTATCCACTCCTTTGCATGCCCCTTGGTGACCTTAAATAATTATGTAAGGGCACGGAGGGGTATGTGCACTGCACTGGTACTACAACAGGGCTGGAAGAGGTAACTGTCCCCCTATGTTTAAAAATCACAGATTAAAGTTTAATTTGCAGTGTTTTTTCAAAATAGAGGGACGGCTCCCTCTCAGCCCCGCTTAAGTATTATTACAGTGCTGATTTAATTTCGCTAGCGGAATGGTGGAATTAATTAGTAATTCCGTGTTACATGAGTAACGTGCAATTACTAAATTACTCCAATTTAATTGGCAGGATTAAAAAATCCATCCACCCCTAGTTCAGAGCCAGCAGCACTCTAAAACCAGCCAGCATCTTTGCAATACTCTCAATTCTGACACTACAAACTATCTAATAAATAAACTGGTTGTCGCAGGTGGGCAACGGAAGCTTCTTAACTAAGACACCTTTCGCCCTGGAATTTACGATCTGCAGAAACTGTCCTTTACTAGGATGGGGTAAGGTTTTGGAAGTCCCTTTCGTCTACAATTTGAAAACAGATTTAAAAAGCTATTATTCCAACTGCACCTCCCAATTTGACCCACTACCTGGCAAAATCAACATAGGGCAAGTTTCATTGTGGGACAACCTAGGTCGTTTCTCCTTTTAGAGCTCAAATACTCATACAGATTCTATTGAATGCTACATATTCATTACCATATTTGGAATTTTGAAAATATTTAACCACTCTTATTCCTTGGTGTGTTTTTTATATTGTGAATTTAACTGTAGCACACTTGTGTAAACACAATTGTTTAGCTCTTGTAGGTTGACATCTTCGTTCCAAATTTACGTAAAGCGCCCTGTCAGCCCCTGGGTCCTAGACAGTGCTTAATTTGCAAAAGATACAGTACTGGTACCCAAAGATCTACTCAGATGCTCACAGCCAGTGCTATTAAATGTCGGCATGCCGAATACCATGCTTGGTGGTCTTAAATCCACCTCATGCCTCTTTAAGCCACTACCAAAAACTTAATTCCTGCTTTTTTAGTTTGTGACGGTTTTTCCGTCTTTCTCTTTCTGTGGCTTTCTGATTTGTGTGTTTTCCCTCTGTTGATCTCTGTAAATGTCTGAAGAGTTAAAATATGCACCGGTCCTCAAGAACAAATTCAGCTGGACCCCACCAGCAGCCACCAGCTAAAATTAAACACTGGTTCTATACACCCTACACAAAACCACAAACAAATTTAAATAGTCAGAAACCATGCTTACCCTTCCAGATATATCAGGTTTATGCATAACATGCCAAATTACCAGAAAAAATGCCATTTGGAATTAGGCGTTTTATCCTGATATAGGATAATGGGCCAGATGTAGCAAAGGTTTTTACCCATTCTGTGTCTATGGGAAAAAGTGTTTGTATATATGGCCCAATATGCCTTGAAGATTCAGATCTTGCAGATTTTGTCAGGAATGTACCCTGTGCCCCAAATACAATATGTGGCTTCTACTAGCCTATCACTAAATACTAGTCTCCTAGGGTCAGCAGTATAGGCCCTTGAGAGCCATTCAGTTGGGTAACCAAAATCTGTTATACGTCATAGAGCCGTGCATCACAGCTGCATAAACTGGCACTGCAGTTAAGCACCTAAAACTGAAAACTAAAGAGATATTGTAAGAAGGCTGGAAGTAGTATTTTAATTCAAAGGGAGACTAACAGTCTTCATCATGTTTGCAGTGAACTTTGGCATGAGCTTCTTTAGCAGCCATTATGTTTCTAGGTGGATCAGTGCTTTCTATCTCTATTGCTCTAATACAAAACCACAGAATATAATTCGTAATAAAATCCCTATGAAACTATGGTGGTCATTATGACCCTGGCGGTGTTTTGACCGCCACTGTTAAAGTGGCGGTATTACCGCCAACAGCCTGGCAGTAAAAACGCTACATTATGACCATGGCGGTGAGATCTATAAACAGCCAATGTACCACACCAACCTCCAGGGTGGTAACATCACCGACCATGACTGTAGTCACCTACAGCCAGGCGGAAGTCAAGGTACCGCCCACCATCTGATGACATAGCAAACCACCAGGATTTCTGGGACATTAGCAATGCCACCAAAAGCCTGGCGGAAACACAACGTATAAAAGGAGACACCCACCTCCAGGGACACAGAGGACTCCACAGCCGCCATGGAACTGGAACTCCAAGTCTTCTCTATGCTCTACCACGCCATGGCTGTCCTGGAGCACCAACGCCGATGAAGACATCGACGGTGAGTACAGCCACCTAGCACACAAGGGAGGGAGGGAGGAAAAGGAGAGTGACACACACATGCACAACACACACCATACACACACACACAACCAGCTGCACAGTACATCAACAGTTACAGGACCCATGAGTAAATAATGCAAGGGCAAAAGTCTAAAGTACGAACACTGTAATTTGCTGGGAACAGCAACCATATTAAATAAATAACTATATACACATCAATGTACAGTTTGGGCCAATGGCCAGTCCAAAGTACCAAAGGGCAACATGGCCACAGGGCATAGTCCAAGCCGCAACTTGACTCCTGGCATCATCCGGACTCCACTGTTCAGGGGGCCCATGTTGGAAATGGGCAGCCAACTCAGGGGAAAGGGGGGTTGAGGGGCCACCTCAGCTAGAGTTGGTATCATGCCCACTGGTTCTTGCGGGGGCTCCTTGCCCAATAGCCACTGGAGAGGAGTGTTAGGCCACAGTCTCTGAAGTGGGTATCATGCCCACTGGTTCTTGCGGGGGCTCCTTGCCCAATAGCCACTGGAGAGGAGTGTTAGGCCACAGTCTCTGAAGTGGGTATCATGCCCACTGGTTCTGAAGGGGGCTTCTTGGCTAATGGTCACTGGAGGGGAGTGTTAGGCCCCAGTCTTTGGAGTGGGTATCATGCCCAATGGTTCTGGAGGGGGCTCCTTGCCCAGTAGCCACTGGAGAGGAGTGTTAGGCCACAGTCTCTGTAGGATGGGCTACATGCCCTCAGGAGGTGGAGGCGGCTCCTTGTCCTCAGGTGGTGGAGGGGGCTCCTTGCCCTCAGGTGGTAGAGGGGGTTCCTTGCCCTCAGGTGGTAGAGGGAGCTCCTTGCCCTCAGAGTAGTGGAGGGGGCTCATTACCCTCAGGTGGTGGAGGGGGCTCCTTGCCCTCAGATGGTAGAGGGGGCTTCCGGCTTCCAGGTGGTGGAGGGGGATCCTTGGGTTCTTCCTTGTGACGGACCCCCTTGGCCTTAGTCATGCGACTTGTGTCCTTGCCTCCAGGTCTGGGAGGTGCCTCCATTGACCCCATCCTTTGCCCTTAGGTTTCGCCACCCTAAACCTTCTTTTTTGGGGCAGAGATGTGGTCTTACTGGGAGTGACTGCCGTCCCACTCAGGGGCCCCTTAGTGCCAATAGCAGATTTCTTGGTGGGAGCAGTGGCAGACAGGTTGGTTCTAGAGGGGGCTCCTTGCTCAATGGTCACTGGAGGGGAGTGTTAGGCCACAGTCTCTGGAGTGGGTATCATGCCCACTGGTTCTGGAGGGGGCTCCTTGCCCAATTGCCACTGGAGGGGAGTGTTAGGCCACAGTCTCTGGAGTGGGTATCATATCCAGTGGTTCTGGAGGGGGCTCCTTGCCCAATAGCCACTGGAGGGGAGTGTTAGGCCACAGTCTCTGGAGGATGCGCTACATGCCCTCAGGTGGTGGAGGGATCTCCTTGCTCTCAGGTGGTGGAGGGGGCTCCTTGCCCTCAGGTGGTAGAGGGGGCTTCCAGGTGGTGGAGGGGGATCCTTGAGTTCTTCCTTGTGACGGGCCTCCTTGGCCTTTAGTCATGTGACTTGTGTCCTTGCCTCCAGGTCTGGGAGGTGCCTCCACTGACCCCGTCCTCTGTCCCTTAGGTTTCGCCACCCTAAACCTCCTTTTTTGGGGCAGAGATGTGGTCTTACTGGGAGTGACTGCCGTCCCACTCAGGGGCCCCCTAGTGCCAGTAGCAGATTTCTTGGTGGGAGAAGTGGCAGACTGAGGTTGGCTGAGGTGCTGGGCTGGGTCATTGGGATCCTGCACTTACAGGCAGGATGGGAGGGGGGGGGGGGCGGAAGAGGTCAAGATGGGCAAGGAAAAGCTTCTTAGGGACCTTGGGGTGGGATATGGGAGGCGGGATGGGAGTGGAGGTAGAGATAGTGGTTTTAGGGGGTGTACTTTTGCTGGACTAGGGTGCAGGTGTATGGACAGTATGCATGTGTGAGGTGGATGGCTGTTGGGTGTCTGAGTGCGAGCATTTGTGTTTCTTAGGAAGGGGGCAGACAGGGTGGGAGAGGACAAACAGGACGTGTGTATGAATGTTGTGGAGGTGTCTGCAAGTGAGATGGGTGTGCTGTATGAGGTGATGGTGGTGGAGGCTGTTGATGCAGTGCATGCAGGTGTGAGTGCGGATGTGACTGTGAGGGATGAGGAGGAGGGGAAGACAGTGGATGATGTTGTGTGTGCAACTGGCTGTTGTTTGTGTGAGTGCTTGTGGCTTGAAGTGTGCTGGCTGGGTTTGTCTGTGCCACACTTGTGTGATGTTTGTGTGCATGCTTGTCTGTATGTGTGCATGGGATGGGTTGGGGTTGAGGAGACTGGGACTGGTAAGTGGTAGTTGGAGGGGGGGCGGTAAGACCAGGGACACTGGCTGCCATCAGAGAGGAGGCCAGAGCCTGCAAAAATCTCTGTAGGGCCGCCAAGCCACCGTGAATGCCCTCCAGGTAGGCATTGCATTGCTGCATCTGGGATGCCAGCCCCTGGATGGCATTCACTATGGTTGTCTGCCCTACAGAGATGGATCTCAGGAGGCCAATAGCCTGCTCACTGAGGGCAGTGGGGCTGACTGGGGCAGGGCCTGAGGTGCCTGGGTGAAGGAGATGCCCACCCTCCTCGTTGAGTGGGCACGGGCAACTGGGTGGGGGGACTCTTGGGAGGACGGTGCTGGTACGGGGGTGGCGGCTGAACCTGTAGCTGGGGTGGTTCCAGAGGTGTCCACCACCACCAGGGAGCTCCCATCAGAGGAGGATTCAGAGTCAGTGTTGTAACCGCTGTGGTGCTCCCCTTACCCTCCGTCCCACTGGTTCCCTTGGCGTCGGTGGACACTACCTCCTGGGTCCCGTGGTCTGCAGCTCCCTCATTCACAGGTGCCCCTGCTCCTCCGCCAGATGACGCTAACGCACACATGGACAGGATGACAGAAGAAAACGGGGGAGAAAGAAAGGGAGCACTGTGTCAATTACAGCACCAACACCACAGATGGCATACACATCACCATCACAAACAGGGACAAAGATTAAGTAGTATGCACCACACTGGCATTCTATTGGCTAGGTACCACAGCAGGATGGGAGCCAACCACCACCATCTGCGCCCCTCCTGGGACCTACAAAGCCCTGTCTGACATGGAATGCCACCTAGCTAGCTATACAGATTTTGCTATTTACCCATTTACCCTGAGCTGGCCCACGCAGCAATGTATGAGCTGGCATAAAGGGGCACCCAGTGACTTAAACCCACCACCAGGATTCTATGCCAGGCAATAAAGACGGTTGTTACACACACTGTACTCACCCCCTTGTAGCTGCTGTGAAGCCCTCCAGCGCCCATCCAGCTCTGGGTAGGCCACCGCCAGTATGCAGGCCATTAGGGGGGTCAGGCTCCGACAGGCACCCATCCCCAGCTGGGCCTCTGCGGTCTTCTGGGCCGAGCGTCTCAGGTCCTCCCACCGTTTCCTGCAGTGGGTCCTCCGCCTGCTGTAGACCCCCAGGGTTTGCACGTCCTTGGCAATGACACGCCACAATCCCTTCTTCTGATGGGCGATGACCTGCAGAGGAAACACAGACAGGAGGACACCATGAACCATACAGTCCAGCCTGCCACTCTTTTGGCCCACAAATACCATTTCCCCTCATCAAGTACACACATCACCCGGAGCCCTGCATGTACACTACCACCAGCCATACCCCCCACCCAAATGATACACTGCCAGCACACACACACACATCTCAATGCAGCCTTGTCACATGCAACGTCCCCATGGTGTACTCACCTGCTGGTCTGGAGGCCTATACAGCTGTCCATACAGGGTTAGGACCCCATCCACCAGGCGCTCCAACTCCTCTGAAGTGAAGGCAGGGCCCTTTCCCCTGTCACACTGGCCATGGCAGGTTCCAGGCACAGGTCACAGCAGCAGCACACACAGTGGAGGTGTCGTACTGTGGAAAGTCAGGAATCAAGCGAGGTTAGAGTTAGAAAAAGGCGGTCACGTCCGCGGCAGTGTACACCGCCACCGCCGCCGGTGATCCTCATTGGATACTGTACTCCATAGAGCCCCATTTTAGCCAATGAAGAATAGCATGGCGGTGCAAAACCGCCTTCCGCCATGATGCCCAACGCTGGTGGAGTTACATCACTTCCACCTGTCCTTACATACAGGACATTGGGTCGCCATGTTATGGTGCTGGTACACAATCTTAAATTGAAAACTGTGTCATTGCTGTCAATTGTACATACATTGCCATTTACATTGTCCAGCTACACATATGCTCAATGTACACTGAAGTGGTGGTTCCATTGTTCAGTTTGTCACTCCCTTCTCACTCTTGTGTCCCTTAGGTACCTACCACTGCAGAGGAATAGGAGGAGGAGGAGGCAAGCCCCCGTGTACAGACCCCTTGTGGACTTGGCTACACTGAAGGCCAGGCATATAATACTCACCTATAGACTGTCAGTGCCACAATCACAGAGCTGTGTGCTTAATTGGTGCCTGATCTGATATCTCCTATCATTCATACCACTGGGATCCCGTCTCTTGTGCAGGTCCTGCCAGTGCTCCATTTCCTGGCTACTAGCTCTTTCCAAGTGACCGTGGGCTTGGCTGCAGAACTGCCACAGCCAATGTTTTCAATAGTGCTGGCAAGGGTTTTGTCTACCTTGCTGAAACACATGTGCAGCTACATCACTTAACCGCAAGTGGAAGATTTGGCCAATTTGAAGGCTGGTTTCTATGCATTTGGACATATACCACATGTTATTGGGGCCACTGATGGAACACATATTGGATTAGTCCCCCCCCCCGGACCAATGAACTGGTGTTCAGGAATCGGAAGGGTTTCCACTCACTCAATGTCCAAATGGTGTGCCTGGCTGACCAGTACATCTCCCACATCACTGCCAAATATCCTGGGTCAGTGCATGACGCCTTCGTCTTGAGGAATAGCAGCATCTCACATGTGATGGCACAACTACCGAGGCACAGGGTGTGGCTTATAGGTGAGCATGAGTCCCCACTCAATGCATGTCAGTGTATGCCTTAAGGAGTCTTCCTCAATGCCATTGTGCAAGGCTAATGTTTGTCCCTCGCTTCTTGCAGGTGACTCTGGCTACCCAAACCAGTCCTAGCTCTTGACCCCAGTAAGGAATCCGAGGACAGGGGCTGAGAATAGGTAGAATGATGCCCATGGGCGAACCAGGAGAATTATTGAAAAGACCTTCGGTCTCGTGAAGGCCAGGTTCAGATGCCTCCATCTGACAGGTGGATCCAACTGCTACTCTCCAGAGAAGGTCTGCCGGATAGTTATTGTATGCTGCATGTTGCACAACCTGGCCATCACAGGACATGTGCCCTATCTGCAGGAGAATGAGGGTGGAAATGCTCCTGTGGCAGCAGTGGACCCTGAGGACAGTGAGGATGAGGAGGAAAAGGATGTGGACAACAGGACATCAGTTATACGGCAGTACTTCCAATGACACACAGGTAAGACAGTAGAACTGACCATACCTCTGATAAATACATTTTCTGTGTGGCCGTAGCATGATGGCAGTCACTTCCTTAGCATCCCAACTGACTGTCACCTATGCCTTCTCATTTAGCAGATGTTGGAGTAGTAACAACTGTGTACTGATGTGCTGACTACAACCTGCTACAGGCCATTTTTTTAAATGGAATCACGAATTACTGGACAATTGCACAAGATGATACAGTTCAATACATTTCATATTTCTGTCAGATAAAGCACTATTACTCAAGTTGTGTTCCAGGGTGTTTATTGTAGTGATAATTATGAATGTATAGTGCAATGGAATGGAGTGATGGTAGACAAAAGTCCAGGATATTGGTCCAGTCTGTTTGTAGCACAGGTCCAGTGTCCAAGGGGCCATAGGAAGGGAGTAATGGCAGTTCAAAGTGGACAAGGTGATGCAGTGGAACACAAGGGAGACATTCAGGAGGGTCTCATTTCCTGGTGGTGGTCTTGGCAAGTGCCACTGGTGTCTGTCTGGGTCGCAGGGGCGGTTTGCGGGTTGGTTCACCTTCTGCAGAGGGAGGGGTGCTGGTGGCCTGCGGGTCCTGTGGCAGGGCCTCCAGTCCACTAGCTGCAGCAGATGTGGAGGGCTGTTTAGTTGACTGGATAGTGGAAGGGGCTCGCTGATGTGCTGTGTAGTCCCTCATGATGTTGGCTATATCTCCCAGCACCCCTGCAATCGAGGCCATTGTGGTGTTGAGGGCCTGCAACTATTTCCTGATCTTCTCGTGGTGTTCCTCCTGCGGCCGCTGGTTCTCCTGCATAATGTCTCTCACCTGACCCATCTTGTCCTGGGATTGTTGGTAAGCCCCCAGGACATTAGTGAGTTCCTCCTGGGCAGTTGGTTCCCTGGGCCTGTTCTTCCCCTGGCGAACAGCTGTCCTCCGAGTGTTCCTGGCCCCCTGTGCCTGTGTCCCCTGAACGGTGTGCCCACTGCCACTGACCCCAGGACCCTCATTGTCTTGACTGTGAGGTGTGGACCAGGGTCCCTGTGCAAGTGGCACACTCGAGATTGACATGTCCTAGGGACAGAGGTGTGGGGATGTGTGGGTGGCTGCTGTGGTGTTGGATACTGAGGGGGGAGGCTCTGTGGTCGAGTGGGTGTGGGCTGGGGTACCCAACTGACCAGTGGTCCCTGATGGGCCAGGGAGTTCATCCAGATCCAGAAGTCCAGAGTTGCTGTCATCACTGGGGGCATCTTCTGATGGGGGTCTGGGTAGCCATGGCACCTCCTTGCCACTGGGATTAGCTGGGGCACCTGTGGGGATGTAACTGGTGTATTATGCTACATGTCTGTGACATATTCTGCATCCCTAGCTTCTCCTATATTATTGCTGTTGCCCTGCCACCTTTGTTTGTGTATGGTGATGTATTGTGGGATTGTTAGTGCTTCATGCTGTGCATGCATTGGTGGTGGGTGTACATGCAGGGCTGGGAGGGATGTACATTCAGTGGGTATGGCATGCAGGGCTTGATATTCAGGTTAGTTAATTGTGGTGGTGCACTGTGTGGGATGGAGTGGAATGATGGGTGTCAGGGTGAGGGGTGGTGGTGGCATGTAGGTATGGGGGGGTGATAGGTAGTAAATGTTGACTCACTAGTGTCCAGTCCTCCGGAAACTCCAGTGAGTCCCTCAGGATGCAGTATTGTCAAGGCTTGCTCCTCCCATGCTGTCAGCTGTGGGGGAGGAGGCGAAGGTCCACTGCCAGTCCTCTGGATAGCGAGCTGGTGCCCTGTAGGTCGTTCCACCTCTTCCTTATGTTGTCCCTTGTTCGTGGATGCTGTTCCACGGCGTTCACCCGGTCCACAGTTCTCTGCCATAGCTCCATCTTCCTGGCAATGAAACTTTTCTGTACCTGTGCTCCAAACAGCTGTGGCTCTACCCTGACTATTTCCTCCACCATGACCCTCAACTCCTCATTAGTGAAACGGGGGTGCCTTTGTGGGGACATGGGTGTTGTGTGGTGTGCAGAGGGTGTTGAGTAATGTGGTGGGGTGTGGGGTGCTTGACGGATGAATGGGTGTTTGTGATGTGTGTGTAGCTATGTCTATGATTTGCTTGGCTATCTCTTGGTTATTTTTAATGTTAGAAAAGGGTTGTGGGTAATGTGGGTGTGTGTTTTATAGTGCTGTTGGTTGGTGGGTGGGTGTGGTGTGTGCATCAGTGTCAGATGTGTGTTTTTTGTATTGGCCAATGCTGTGTTGTTTTGTATTTGGGTGGCCATAATGACCGTTTCGCTGTGTACCGCCAATGGTTTACCGCTGTTGAATGTCCGCTGTGGTGATTTGTGGGTCATGTGGAGGTCATTGTTTTGTTGGCGTAACGGCATGTGTGTTCGTACCGACAATTTAACACTGACCTTTGGTCTGGCGGATATGTGTTTGTGGCAGTATTCTGTCAGTTTAGTGTGTGTGTGTCCATAATATGGTGAACAAATGTTCGCCTCCGTGATGGTATGTTGGCAGCCGTCAACATACCAGCAGTGGGATTTACCGGAAATGTCATTAGGAGGGCCTATGGTTTAAAACCATACAAATCCATTACATACAACCAATCAGAGGCAGGTAATACAACAAACATTAAATTCATGTGAGTCCTCTTTTCAAAGCGAGTCTCACTATTTCGGAGTCTTACCAGGGCTTCCTTAATAGTCCCACAATCTCATATCCATTTGCTGATTAGAATTTAAGAAGCTAGGCAAGGATGCGGCCTACAATGCATGATGGTGCTCTTTGGAACCTCGAGATGTCCCTGTAAGTGCATATACAGTAATTGTATGTATTTATGAACTGAATGGCTGAAGTGGAATTGGATTGTAGCTGGACTATGCCTTAGTTTTCCTTTTTATTAAGAAGTTTATTGGGAATTCAGCAGGTGGTCTGCCAGGTCGCTGATTGGTGCAATCCAGCTCTTCTGACTGCCCGATGGGCAAATTTAAGAGATCCCTGCTAGCTTGGCATAAATTGGTTTGGTGAAAGTGCATTTGTTGACACTTCAGAGGCACTTTCATTAAGCATGCCATGCATTTCTGTTTGTGTTTTACACACCTACTCCCAAAATGAAGGTTTCTTTCTGGTACTCTACAAATCAATGGCCTGACATCTAGAGACTTTTCTTCCTTTTGCTTGGAGCCCCCATGTGTTCCTGCCATCAACTTCATGACAATCCTAGGCAGACAAATGTGCCTTAGAAGACCTGCCCTAGTTGGCTTCACCGAATAGGAATAATGAATATATGTATTTTGTCATATTAATATTTTAGGTCAACTTTTGGTACTTTGAACTTAGGAGTGCTCACTAGAAAAATGTTTAGCTTCTTCAAAGCTACAGAAAAATGACTTTCAGAGAACTCTACCACTGAAATAAGGAGGTATCATTGGTGATGATGTTACGTTTGATCACTGCACTGACACAGCTAAATTCACAAAGTGGTGTGGTCACTTGAAGATCAAACATGCTTGTGGGCTGCAAGGGGATCGAATTTTCAGTAAATCCTAAATAGAAGATTAAATAATTTACCTATGTAAAATATTACATGTTATTTCCTGAACATATAAAACATGTAGATCTATGGCAGAAGCTTCTGAGATGTTAGCAGATACTTCATAAGTGCTATCAAATACGATACTCGTCGTACTGACATTGCTTCAAATGATTAAGAAATCTGTGTTTAGGGGTTGACTGACAGGTGGTGTGAGGAGACTCCAAAGCTAATACAACTTGCATTTTATTGTACACAGTTTCAATGTAGGCAATGGGCTGTGTATCTACTACTGACTGTGGGCCTGATTTAGATCTTGGCGGAAACGGTTAAGCTTTCGACCTTTCAACTGAAAACCCATCCGCTGCCATGATTGTCCACCTGCCGTATTTAGATGTTGTCTGTCATATA
Source organism: Pleurodeles waltl (assembly GCF_031143425.1). NCBI lineage: Eukaryota > Metazoa > Chordata > Amphibia > Caudata > Salamandridae > Pleurodeles > Pleurodeles waltl. The sequence continues at coordinate 910,377,452 of NC_090446.1, forward strand.
GATGAAAGCATGCATTCGAACCGTCGTCTCCACCATGAAACACTGCCCAGGGGAGGGGTAAAAGTGGATGCCGCCGGGACCCTGGCCTCCCTTCCCGCGTGTAGATTTGGATGTACCTTACTGCCAAGAAAAAAGTGGCGGTCTGACCTCCACGTCTGAGTTGGTGGATGGGGGTAGGGGGGTGGAGTCACCCTTTTTTCCCATTTTACCCCCATCTTCGACTGGGCATGACTGGATAACACCTGAGGTCACTGCTGCCATCAACCCACTGAGAAAACGTGACCCCCTCCATCACTGCACTTGAAGGTAGGAATGCTGTATTGCCAAAGTACGTTGGGTGGGCACTGCACGGGAGGTCAGGACCACTGTAGGCATAAACATATCACAGTAATTGTTTTAAAATTAATGTAACATGCATATGTGGGGTACATGATGGTGTTATACATGGCTGGGGACACGCTGGCATAACACACATCGCACACAAACGCAACTGTCATTGTGGGGTCATCATTCATTACAAAATGAATACTGGCACCACAATGACTGTACATTCACACTGGACAACGGTGTTTATGTGAGCGTATTGCAAGGGGACCTGTACAGGTAGGTTTGTGCTATCTGTTGTGTATGTGAGACAGTACATGCATGTGTGTGTGTGTGTGTGTGGTTTGGCTGGTTGAGGTGGAAGGAGCTGGAGTGTGTGATGTGTTTTTGTCTGTATGTGTGTCGCTTGCTTGTGAGACTGATGTTTTATATTTTGTGTTGCCACATTCAGGTGAGTGTTGTTATTGTGTGGCAGATGTTGTTGTCATGTGTGTAGTTGTGTATGTGTGTGAATGTGTTTATGTAGCTGAGTGTGTAGTTGTGTTGGTTGTTGTGGTTGTGTCATCTGTGGGTGCAGTGTCAATGGTGTGTGTGATGTGTCATGGATGTATTTCACTGTGTGTTTTCAGCATGTACGGGTTGTGTTGTGTTGGAATTGTAATGGATGATCATATGCATGCGGTGTGTTGTGTAGTGTGTTGTACAGGGGGACACATATGACTAAGGTACAGTGTGTGTGTCTTTGACCTCTATTCTCTGGCCCCTGCCATTGTATGAGGTCCATTGGGTCCTGCTGCTGTCTCCTTCCGTCAGCAATCCATTGCCTGTCCTCCGCATGCAGAGCTGTAAAATCTAAATACGGTGGGTGAAACACTGTGGACTTGACTGTCTGCTCGGGTCTGCCATAAACGTGGCTTAGTAACACCACCAAGATCTAATTTAGGCCTTAAGAAATGTATTTAAAATCCAGGAGATGGAAATATCTCTGTGTATTTTTATACCAAACCATTCCTAAACGTACCTAACATTGTGTCTGAACTATATGATACCTATAAGGATTTGTGGGAGAAGAATGTTCTAACTTCATATGTTTAATCCAGGTTATTCATATAGCACATTCAGGAATTACCGATTATTTAAAACTTTTACTTGTATCAACTGGCTGTGAAAGTTGCAAATTTAAAATTTCTCACAATTCCCAATATTTAACATTATGCAATGTTGAGTTATTTTTTGCTTATGGGAGACTGGTTTGAGCAGACAATGCTTCACCTAGAGACATTTTCTGCTCAAATTACTCTCTTGCTGGTATCGAAGATACATTCTTTATGAGAGGTATGCCTTTGCATGAAAATTTCACACAAGTTACTGACATACGGTATTTTGTGACATTTGTTTAAGTGTGCAAAAAAATCACAAATCAAATATTTTGTTTCACACACCGCTACAAACTACCTACCAACTAACAGGTAGCTCCTATTGCAGGATTCCTAGCCCCATGCTGAGGACCAGTTTGGAGGATGTCTAACAATCTGATCCGCACTAGCAGTCCATAGCCAACACCCACAGCCCATAGGCCAACCCGTCTTGTCTAGCCCATCAGAGCCTCCTGAAACACTACGCCTAGTGCAATATTTTAAGCTCTTAACAGAGCCCACCACTGAAAGATACCCAGTTGCTTGTATTAGCACCTACACGAGGCTTTGAATGTGGGGATCAGAAGTTCTTGTAGCAGACAGCGCTCCCTGAAGAAGGTGCTAGAAAGATGTATCTGGGGATCCTCTGGAAGGTGTTCAATGCCTGGGCTATGGACAAGCATCAGGGATGTATTGTGTCAAGCTGGTGAGTCTGACGTGAGTGCTAAATGGAAGGATATATAAACTCTGCAGCATGTACTAAAGCTGAATTTCCTGAAGGGGGTGATCAATGAAAGGGACTGTAGAACATGTAGGAAGTGTTGTGCATAAATTGGGCGCCTACAGCTTGTATCACATTGGACCTGCAACCTGATATTTGCTTTTTCAGACCTCTTGCAAAATCGACCACTTGGCCTATGGCTGATAGCTACAGTTTCAACAATGACGCTTGACTATAAAATGAGAAATTGCAAGCAAAGGATTGAGGACGATAGAGGCATTTGGTGCCCCTACTTCATTCTTGATTGGCACCAGATCCTTTTTGAAAATGTGGGCTGGTGTGCTCCCTAGCTTTTGTCTTTTGCTGTAAAGGCTAACATTCTGACCTGGAAGTAGCATTTGCGAGGAATGTTTTCTCCTTCACTTCCCAAGTTCCTGCTTTCCTGCCGCCTTTGATTTCTGTAACACTTGTTTTTAACTTTCAGCCATGTGGCACTACGCTGCTGTGCAACATTGCTAAAAAAAATATGTTAAAACCCATAGATCTCTCATAGGCACGAGCTATGGGTATTGCCAAAGCTTGTTTAATTCTCCTTTATATAACTTTTCTGCTGGGTACTTACAGCCTTTGTGGCAAAATTACACTGTAGTGATCTCAGCTGTAAATGGTACAAGAGCAACAAAGTAGCCTAATCAGATTGCACAAGTGGGCCTCCTCTGACAGTGCAGCCGACTAATCAATTTAATTATACTGAGTGCAGTGACCTTGGAAGGATGGACGGCCTAGGTGGCCTTACCAAGATTCAAACTTGTGACAAAATGATCACAATTTATGTTATCTGTGGGTGCGTAATTGCACCAGTGATTTGTGGGTCAGTTTACCCTCTGGTTTTTGGTAACCAACAAGTTGCTTATGGGGATATATAATTTTACTTTTGTCATCGTAAATATACCCCATACAAGTAACGTTGCAGTGAAGGTGCCGCCTGTAAACAAGGGGACTCCAGGTAATCGTGGGAGGATTAAAGTATCCCAGCACCTCATATAGGGGCCAGATGTAGCATTATTCCAAATTGCGACTTGCAATTTGCGAGTCCCTGCGACTCACAAATTGCAACTCGCAATTTGGAATGCAGAAAGGTGTCTCAGACACCTTCTGCGAGTCGCTATGGGGTCGCAAAGACCCACCTCATTAATATTAATGAGGTGGGTCGCAATTTGCGACCCCATAGCGATTCAGGGCACTCACTGGGATGGTGGCCTGCTGGGAACAGCAGACCACCATGTCCGTGACTGCTTTTAAATAAAGCAGTTTTTTTTTTTCAAAGTGCAACCCGTTTTCCTTAAAGGAAAACGAGCTGCACTTTGAAAAATAAACCGAAACCTTTTGTTTCGGTATTTTTCAGGGCAGGTAGTGGTCCATTGGACCACTGCCTGCTCTGAAAAATTATTTTTAGTGCCAGACACAAAGGGGAAGGGGTCCCATGAGGACCCCTTCCCGTTTGCGCCTGGGTTACCATCCACTTCAAGTGGATGGTAACTGCGCTTTCACTGCGGTCGCAAATGAAAATGCATACCATAGCGACTCGCAAATAGGAAGGGAACACCCCTTCCTATTTGCAACTCGGAAATGCATTTTGCGAGTCGGTTCCGACTCGCAAAATGCATTTCTACATGGCAAAGGGCCTTTAGCGACTCGCAAACGGCGATTTTCGCCTTTTGCGACTCGCTAAAGCTTTGCTACATCTGGCCCATAGCTCTATATAAGTATGCAAGGAGAGTGGAGGTCTCAGAACAGATAATCAAAGTGAATTATATGAACGAGAAACAAAGCTACCAAGCGACCCATATTATGTGTGACAGTCCTGACTTTGGAAAACAAAATTTTGCACAAAGAGACTTTTGTTTCTGCCTTTTCCATTTTAAGGTTCTTCCAGTCCCAACATGTTGACTGCCTTTGGTTACAAAGCCACGCCTTGCAGTGGGTATCAAACATAGCATGGAATCGATTAGTCCACAATTATGTGATTCACCAACTGGCAGCCACTAAGTTAGGCCGGTTCAAACTAATAACGGAAACTTTTCCGAAAGTCGGCCGAAGGGAGTTTTAGCATAAACATGAATGTACCTCAAAAGATGACTTTGTGCAAGCAATGACACAGAATGGGGGAGGGGCAAGCTAAAATAACGGGCAAGAAACTTCGTGGGACGTGGGAAGGGGTAAACAGCAATGACAGAGCAGGCAACGGCGCAGGAGGGGGTACATGGGAACAAGCAACAACAATGACAACAGGGGAAGAAAAAAAATACCTCAATCCCAGGGTGAGCAGCAGAAGGACACTAATAAAAAACAGCAATCAGTACTTGGTCCATGCTGCGTGGAAGGGAGATAGAATGAAGAGAATGTGAAACAGGCAAGCACCCATCACAAGGTACTACCTGCTAGCTCAGTGGATGAGTTCAGCTGTACTTCTTACACATCCCAAAATGCCACTGGCAACATGGTGACCTACTTGCTGCTCACACGTGGGACCTATCCCTGACCTCCAGTAACACCACCATCAATTAGGACATCTCAATGCACTGTGTAGGAGTGCATAGACCACCCTTCTCTGGGGAAAGGCAATCACGGTTCCTATAGTAACTGGCTTCTGATCGCAGGAAAGCAACCCTTCTCATGAAGGCAGAAGGCCAAATGTGTGTCAGGACTTGCTGCACCTACGGAGGTGAAAGACTTTTATTACTTTTTGAATGAACTACAAATTCGACTGCATTTACTAAGATACTTTGGGGTCATACTTTGTTGCTGGGGTGTAGGCAGTGTGCTCCCTTTCTTTGAAATTGTGTCAGAGAACCATCATGTGGCTGTTGGTCAAATAAGAAGGAAAAAAGCATTGGCAAACACAATAGATCTCCCCTTTGAAAGGTATTACCTCAACTTTTGGCTTGGACAATGCTTTTTGCCAAAGCGTTCCACATTGGCAGAGCCAAAGCTGTTGCATACTGGCAGAACCAAAGCTGTTGCACATTGGCAAAAGGGGGAAAACAAGCTTAACTGCAATGTGTAACAGCATCGTCAAAGAAAAAAAGTGCAGTTGCAGCATGGTGACAAACAAATAAGCATGTATGTATATTCATTATGAAGCGGGGACCAATGGAGGAGCTTGGGGAAGTGGAACATTTTTTTAAAAGTAATTTAAAATTAAAATAAGCTGGACATGGATGTGTGGGAAACACAGTAAGGCTGTGGTTCAGGGGAGCAACCTAGAGAGCGTGGGAGGGAGGGATTTTTTAGGGGGAAGCAGCACATGAGGGAGAGAGCAAGAAAGCACATGAACTCCCATGGAATTCTGAAGGAAAAAGAAAAAAGTACTTCCCTGAGTGTGAGCAGAGGAAAGATAGAGGTCACCAAATCAAAATGATGATAAGCTAGGCTCCATAGGAGGGACAAGCACAAGAAGAGGAAGGAAGCCGCAGAATAAGAAGCAAGCAAATGACTTCGATAAGAGCGCAATCAGCTGATGCAAAGCCCACTCACATTTTGGCGTTTGCAATAGGTCTTTGAGAACAGACGGTTAAAAGCTGTCTTTATGCAAGATCTGACAATGAGAAAAGATATGTCTCTGAAATGAGATGTGAGGTCAGAGGCGCACCCAGCAGCACCAGAGTAGCAGAACAATGAACTAATTTGTGAGAGTTTGCATTTCTTAAGATTCTGCCACAAAATAGATACAAAGCTACCGCAAGGAAGGTGCTCGCCATCAGGTGCTCCCTACAGACCCAGACCTCTTATACTGTAGCAGAACATTACAAAACAGTAAATGGCCAATTCAGTACAGTGGAAAAAACACCGTTCTCTGTACTCGGCTCTTCACCATTAGCAATCACCAATAAAAGGCATTCTACACTGTTCTTGTGTTTGATGTCTCATTTCTGGTGAGACCTGTTGTGGCATCATTCTCCTGATGACCCCTTTACATACACAGTAGAAGCTTAATTTCACATAGGCATTACTCTATTTTCAGTTGCCACCACAGCTCAAGTCCACTATTTGACAAAGCTGATACGTCCATGTGTCACTTTTCTGTGGTCCCACCGCGTAGCAGTAGTAGTAAGCATAGAGGAACAAATCCTGTAAGAGATGCCACTTCCTGAAACGCTACAACCATGTTTGTGGGAAACATTTAGTCCTTCTGAAGACAGCTTGTACAGTAGAGGGAGAGACTGAAGAAAGTGATGGTATGCCAGCAACTGGACATGGAAGGCTGTGGGCATAGTGTGGAGAGAAACAGCAGGCATCTGGATAATGCGAGTTACGCAGTCTAGAGGCGGCCTCGCAGACCGTGGGAAGGAGGCATGCAACGCACCCCTGCTGTTAAGCTTAAACGTAATCTTTGCCAAGAAGGCTTCCATAAAAATCTGTTGGCTGTAAATGAGGTTTATAGGCAATGTGCGACTAACTAGTAACACAATGCGAAAGTTATTGTGTTATATACACAGTATAAAAGAAAGCGATGTGAACTAGATACACAAGAAAACCGAGTCCGTACTATAATTTCGTTTTGTATTGCATGCGTTTTTCATATTAAATGGCCATTTTGCTCCTGATGGAGCTCTGCAAATATAAAAGTTAAAGGAAGCAGTTCACAGGACAGCCTATTGGATATTCTTCGGATGGTTGTAGTTCCTGCATTTTCTTATGTAGGTTAACAGAGTTACAGCCCTTCCAATTTCGTAACTGCAGAAATTCCGATTTTAAATGAAAAAATCATATTGGGCCATCTGTCTGCCTGTGGTAATGGTATGTGAAAGAAGGACATTTTATTTTCCATTAGGCTGAAAAATAAGCCCACATTGGACAAAACTGTGGAGTCAAGAGCGGCTCAAACACATAACCAGGTCCAGCTTCATATCTTAGGATAGGGGCACAGACCAGAACACGGTTATGTTTTCCAATTTCCAATCGACATTGTAGATGATCTCAAAATTAAAGAAACATGGAAGCTGGTGTGTCGCTCTGCAGGTTATGTTATGTTCTTCTCCTGGTAACTGCTCTGGCTGTGCGGTTCACGCCAGGAACAATTGGGGCCCAAATCCTCCCAGAGACACCCACTTAGCATAACGTACACCTGCACAGATCATACAAGAGCCCACACTAGCAAAGGAGTGGGATAGGAAACATCCTGCCACCAAATGTAGATACAGGGGTGAATGATATGGTTCACAGTCATTTGGAAGTCTGCTAAAGTCCATGATAGGCCCTTATCTAGAAAGGCACTCTGTGCCCTTGACATAGATGTTGATTACGTACAAGCTGTGTGGGGCCCTATTTACCTCTCCTGTTAATTTCCAGTTTTCTTCTCTTTTTGGCCATTTAGATACACACTGGTTTTCACTTATGTGGTGGAGTACATTTCCATGATGCTGACAAACTCCAGCAGTGGATCCATGACCAAAACTTAGAGCTAATCCCAAGGTACCATGTCAAAGATATGTCTCTGTTCTGTGAGGGCGACTCAGAGGGACATCTATTTTATTAAAAATTGCTTTCTAATGTACTGTAATACAAAAATAAAAAAAATCTGTTCTATTATTGAGAATCCTTTTATAACGCCCTATTGCACTGCGCGAGGACATCCTTCTCTTTTACCTGCACTTCAGGACACAGTGAACGCATTAGCTAAAAATCTACAGATCAATATTCATGAGTTCCCTCCAACAGCAACCCCCCACTACACATTCCATTCACTTCTACCTGTGACCCACCAACCTGTGCTGTCCCAGCCTTAACCATGCACACCCTTACAGCATTCAGATGTATTTGCTGTCAAGATAACAGCCATCACCCCTTTAAGAAACATTTTTTTCGATACACAGCCCGTTATCAAATGCACTTATCTCAACATGAGCTGCATTTTCTAAAATGGAGACTCAGCTGTGTGGTCTTGGGTGCCCACAATCGTAAATCAAAGTGAATGAAATGTGTCCTCCCACACACACTATTGCCATAAAAGATATCACATCTACGTTGATTTAGAAAAAACAACCAGAAAACAACAGAAATAAAGGCAATCAGTGTGCCACTCAGGCCACAGATTCAAATGAATGAACAATAGATTATTTTGTATTCTCCAGAGGCATTGAGTTGAGGACCAATTATGATTGGAGGAGGATATTTTAAAATACGTGTATATCCTAGAGATATGGACGTATGTTAGAGAAATACTGAAAATGTGTGGCTCGGGCTGGGACTCTACAATATCATGTTTTAGTACCATTGACTTTACAAACAAGCTAAGACCTCAGGCAAATTTATGAAAACATTGGCGCCATATTGACTCACTGAAACACAATGCTGGGATTCTCTACAACTCGGATTCCTAAAGGTGTGAGAAAGCATTCACTAGAGACCCAATACCGTAGCTCCTCACCTAGACCATGTCCTCAGGAGACAGACTTCCTTCTCAGCAGGGAAAACAGTAGTGGACACCAAGTCAAACAATATCAGAAGTCCGAAAGGGTGAGTCAAAACTGTGGAAATCTCCATTGATGGCTATGTTTTCTGGTATGATAGGACTTCTAATTCACACTTTACCACTTCAGGGAACCATTCATGCAGCTATGAGTAACCCCATAAAGAATACCTAGGGAAAACCAAGATTAAAAGGGAGTGACAACCAAACCATTTGTGTAAAGTACATGCCACTTCCAGGCAAACCGTACCCTGTTTATTAGCTTTTTCTTTGTGTGTCTCTTTTTATAAGTGGGAATTTACTCGCCAGGTGCTCTATTATGTTATGTATTTGCATTTATCAAGTGTTTGTATGCTAAGTTTGTTGGTCCTATTGAGTTACAAACAAAAATGACAACATCCATACACACAAGGTTAAAAACTATCAGATACAGCAAAAGTGAAAGAAGCGATCATTGATTAGAAAGCCAGAATTTAGGTCTGTACCCAGATCTGATTAGACTAGCCTTGGCATGTAGGAAAAAAGTTAGCATTTTCCAGGTTTCAGTCCCCCCTCCAAGCAAAACCTCCTGAAAAAAACAAGCAACTGTTTGGATTTTGAATACTACCCGATGGCAATGGTGGACAGATCAACTTCCTGGTTTAAGCCATGTAACCGTGGGTGTCCAAATATCTGGGCGACTTGTAAACAATTGCCATAGCCTTAAATGTGATCTTGCATTGCAATGGGAAGCCAGAACAAAGTGTGATGTGGCCCCCCCTATAGGGGCCCAGAAGCATCCTCCCTGCCACATTGTGTTGTAGGATTTTTGTAGTTGGACTAAAATGTTGATCACACTTTGGAAAACAGGGTGGTAACTTCTACTACCCATTGCTAACGGACAACTTGGCAAAGCATCATTCATACTCGTGGGAGGGGCGGGGTGCCCCGGGAAGAGCACCAGTGCCTTACCTTGGCTGTATCAGTCAGGGACTGCTCCAGGAGTCTCCTTCCAACTGCACAGTTTACACAGGCTGGCCACTTTTGCCCTCTCACCTCATTCATAATTACATTCGGCATAAACGCACCTTTTCCTATGAATAACAGCCAGTCTCCATCCACATGCTTAAACACCATGGGCAGCTCACCCAATAAATAATAAGGGACCCATCACTTTCTTGTAAAACAGCCACGCAATTCATCTGTCGGAACGTGCAACCTATCACAGCACGTCATTCGTGCAGGCAATTAACTAATTACACATTGAAGCATCACAGAAACCTCATCCAGTCATAAGGCAGTTTAATGTCCCCGCGGAGCGCATACTTCTGCAGGCAGTGCCCACCGTTTCCGAATGCATCTCCAATCCCTCGGAAAAGTCCACTCCGTACACTGGGTATTGTTCAAAAGATACGCAGCCTCCTTCGGAATGAAGCTTGTTCTCAAGGTACATGCACCCTGTCGCTTTTGTACCCAGGTCCCCAACTGTAAGCCTTCAAATTGCTGTGCCATAATGAACAATCAGTCCACTCACTCAGTCCATAACAGCATACTCACCCTTTCACAGACAGACATCCGTGAGAGGCAAGTTTACACCGTCATAAAATGCACATCTCTCAGCAAAGGTTTGAGTAAACACAGAAGCAATGCGCGTGCCATACTGAGGCGGCCCACGCAAGGGCCCGTTTATTTGACAGCCGCCGCTCACTTCGTGTTCTGCCCCGCTGCACAGGGCTCTTGGTGTAGAAGCGCGGCATTGAACTGAGGGGACTGCGCCACGCAGCGCCGCGCCACCTTCTGTCACGTTTGATAAGTTCATTTTGCTCTCCGCGGGGCCAGCAAAGGCGGTGTTTGCTCTGCAGCGGGCCGGGAGCCAAGACAAAGCTGGTCTGGACAGCAGAGAGTCTCCTTGTCATTTTGGGCCGATGAAGACGCATCCAACAGCCTGAGGCGTAGGCAATGAAGGGATCTAGCCAGGTCCCGGACCCGGCAGCTATTTTTGATCCAGATCCTGGAACAGGGTTGGCCCCAGTGAAGTATGCTGTTGAATATGTATGAACCTCTGTAGTTTGCCGAAACCGAGGCACATTCAGCAGCGCCGCACTTTTTGAACTTTATGTTCAGAGCAGTAACTTACAGGGAGTGAGAGAAGTTTTCTGATAGGTGCCCGGTTGTTAGACTGGTTGCATCTCTAGGGGAATGTGGTATGCTACTAGAGGTCGTTCCCTCAAAAGAACAAGGTATTTTCCTACAAACAAGGCTTTGTGTGATTGTCCGCTCGTTCATGAGGTGTCTTTCTACAGTAGAAGCCACTTTGAATCTTCTAGAGAGGTGTGCGTGCATGCATGGGCGTCAATTCACAAAAATGCCAGGGGTAGAGGAAGTGACATCATTCTCCCTTTGAACTCCCCTTTTACTCACAGGCACATACTTACACATACACACAAATTCGCACTTACTCACACACACACTATCACATAAACATTCTCTCCTCCTCTAGCACGCACAAAACATACATTTAAAAGCATTTTTACTAACCTCAACTGCCATTGGAGGGCATATTTGCATTTTTATTATACTAATAGTGAATAATTTTCTATTATTCACTATTAGTGTAATAAAAAATTGACAGAAAACAAAGAGAGCGGAGCCTCAGCTGACATCTATAAGGACGAGGTTCCACAGTATTCCTGGCACTGAATTAGCCACCTCTGAAGCCAGGGGTCGCAAAGGCAGTGCCATGGGTCTCAAATGACATCCATATGTGCATGCTCCCAAAGGGACGAGCTGAAAGTCTTTGTCCCCATAGAACAGGGTGATATGCTCCTACAGAAAAGGTTTGTCATGTTGTATAGAACATTCACACCATCTGTATGGACCAGAGCGCTTTCACAATATGAGTACCCGTTAGAATTTAGGATCTGTTAAAACTGGGTGTAGTTCTGTTTTGTTGGAGATGATATATATTGGGTAGTAACCGGCCTGACAGGGTTTGATTTGTGTATTGTTTATTGATTTATTATATTGGAAGTGAACAGAAATATCCTGCCATGGGCCTACGTGGAGTATTCTGCGCTTGGGTGTGTTCCCCAAAAGACATTGCCAATTATTACGTTTTTCTGGGGAGTATGCTTGCCCAATCAGCTTTAGGAAGTTCCAGAGTGTTCAAGACTGTAGGAAGCTGGCCTGGTCTGTGGTGGGTACCTATGGTACTTACACCTTATACAGGGTTGCCCTATTAGTGAAGTGCAGGCAGTGTCTATAATCCAGGCTCGCAAAGAGGTAGCTGTGGATGAGCAGCCAAGGCTTATCTAGGAGACATGCAAAGTTCATGCAATATCACTAGTCACACTGCACTTACACACATGAAAGAAAACACTCAGTGTTAGGAAACTAAAGGGTCTTTATTATAGTAACACAGTACCAAAAAAAAATACTAGATAGGCAATCCCCCAACAGGAGGTAAGAAGACACACTAAATATGTACACTAGTAATCAGAAAAAGACATAAAGACATAGGGCCAGATGTAGCAAAATGACATTTTGCGATTTGCAAATTGCGAGTACTAGCGACTCGCAATTTGCAAGTCGCAAAATGTCATGCAGAAAGGTGTCTCAGACACCTTCTGCGAGTCGGTATGGTGTCGCAAAGACCCACCTCATTAATATTAATGAGGTGGGTCGCATTTTGCGACCCCATACCGACTATGGGCACTCGCTAACATGGAGGCCTGCTGTAGTCAGCAGACCTCCATGTTAGTGACTGCTTTTAAATAAAGCAGTTTTTTTTTTTTAAGTGTAGCCCGTTTTCCTTAAAGGAAAACGAGCTGCACTTAAAAAAAATCCGAAACCTTTTGTTTCGGTTTTTTTTTTCAGGGCAGGTAGTGGTCCCTTGGACCACTACCTGCCCTGAAAAAATGTTTTGGGGCCCATTCACAAAGGGGAAGGGGTCCCATGGGGACCCCTTCCCGTTTGCGAATGGGTTACCATCCACTTCAAGTGGATGGTAACTGCGACTCCATTTGCGACCGCATAAGCGGTCACAAATGGAATTGCATACCATTGCGAATCGCAAATAGGAAGGGAACACCCCTTCCTATTTGCGATTCGGAAATGCATTTTGCGAGTCGGTCCTGACTCGCAAAATGCATTTCTGCATAGGAAACACGCATTTGCGAGTCGCAAACAGCAAATTTTGCCGTTTGCGACTCGCAAAGTGCTTCCTACATCTGGCCCATAAATAGCAATAGAAAACAATGCAATAGCAATAGAAAATAGTGACCCTAGGGGGAGCCCAAACCATATACTAAAAAACATGGAATGCGAGTGTAGGGCTCCCACCCAGGTAAGTGAAATCTGGAGCTGGAGGAACTAGGAACCCCAAAAGGTAAGTACCAAGGAGCCTCCGAGCGACCAGGAAGAAAGGAGTAAGTTACTGGTTTTTCCCCAAACCACCAAAAGGAAAGAAAGGAAGAATAATGCACCACCCAGACACGACTGCAAGAAACCAGCGGTGGATCCTGAAGAAGGAAGACCTGAAAAAGAAGGGGACCACGTCCACAGAAGAAGAGACAGCTCCCACAAGAGACCCATTGGAAGAGGACCTAGGAGTCAAAGAAGAGCCCATGCAGCACAACTGAAGAAGGGTCCCACTCCTCAGGAGAAGCACACAGAGGGCTGTGCATTATAGGGAAGAGTGCTGGGGCTACACTGAGACTGAAGATCCCTTGGAGGAGATGCCCACAAGCCTTGGTAGCTGCAAGAGATGCGGTGATGGGAGTACTGTGTTGCGTGGGAATGCAAAGGCTTACCTTCACCGAAGTTGTACAGCTGGCAGAGAGGAACAAGGTGACCACTCCAGACCACCACCTGTGATACAGTATCCACGCATCTCAGGATGAGAGGAGATCCACCAGCTGGTCGTTGTTGCTGTTGGTGCCTACGGATGCAGGGTAGTGACTCCTTCACTCCAAGGGAGATTCCTTCTTGCTTCTTGTGCAGGCTGAAGTCTTGCTGTCCTCAGAGGTTGCACAGCTGGGGAAATGTTGCAGTTGCTGGAAGGAGCCGGAGAAACAATGTTGCAGGGTGAAGTCGTCACTGGAGCTGCAGATTATAGGTTCCTGTGAAGTCCAGTTGTGGTTCCAGTGGCCAGAAGCCAAAGTAAATGGTGCAGAGGAGTCCTGCTGAAGTCTTGCCCATCCAATCTGAGGACCCATCCAAGAGGGAGACCCTAAATTGCCCTGGAAGGGGGATTGGTCACCCAGCCAGGTGGCCACCTACCAGGAGGGGGCTCTAATATCACCTGCCTGGCCACTCAGATGCTCCCAGACGCATCTGCCCACCTTGAATTCAAGATGGCAGAATCAAGGAGCCTTCTGGAGGAGCTCTGGGCACCACCCCTGGGGTGGTGATGGACAGGGGAGTGATCACTCTCCTTTCCATTGTCCAGTTTTGCCTTTTGTTACCCCATCTCTCAAATGAAATTCGTAGTTCTGCCTTTAAAGCAGTAGAAAGGCAGAAACCTGTCTGAGGGGTGACAGCAGCTTGGCCTCCCCAGAAAACCCCAGGAGGCTGGCAGGAGCAATGCTGGGGGCCCTCTAAGTGTTGTAGTTTGCAGCAAGGACTACCCCATCAACTGAGCCATCAGCTGCAGTGTTGGAGAAGAGGTCAGGAAGAGGGTCATTCTCTTCTTCCTGTCCCTCATCAGTGGCCGTGAGTAGGGTCATATCTGCCCTGTCATAGTAGGTCTCTAGGTGGTTCACATGAAGCACCCTGAGGGGATTCTGGGAGTGCCCAGGTCTACCAGGTAGGTAACCTCACCCTTTTTCTCCACTATTGTGTGGGGACCACTCCACTAGTCCTTGAGTGCCCTGGGGGCCACTCACTAAGTCCATGCAAATGGAGCTGGAGTTCATGGGGGCACATCTGCTCCTGCACGGGCTCCAGGACCCACACTTTACATTCTGGCTGATATACAGTTAGTACTGCCCTCTGGTCATGCCATTGCTTTTGCAGCTCTTGGCTGGCCTGGAGATTTTTAGTGGCCTTCTTCATATACTCAGCCATCATAGAATTCAGGCCAAGTATATAGTCCATTATGACTTGCTTGGGGGGCTTGAGAGGTTGCTCCCAGCCTTCTCTTACAAAAGCAAGAGGACCCCTAACAGGGTGCACAAACAGAAACTTAAATGGGATGTAGCCCACACATTTTTGAGGGACCTCCCTACAGGCGAAGAGGAGGCATGGCAATAGGACATCTCATCTCCTGAGGTTTTCAGAGAGTCCCATGATCATGCCTTTGAGAGTTTTATTAAACCTCTCTACCAAACCATTGGTTTGGGGGTGGTAAGGAGTGGTGAACTTATAAGTAACACCACACTCCTTCCACACTGCTTTAAGATATGCAGACATGAAGTTTGCACCTCTGTCTGACAGCACCTCTTTAAGAAAACCCACTCTTGAGAAGATGCCAAGAAGGGCTTTGGCCACTGCATGAGCTGTGGTGGTTCTAAGAGGAATAGCTTCTGGGTACCTGCTGGCATGTTCCACCACCACCAGAATGAATCTGCTCACAGAGGTCGTGGGAGTGTCTAGGAGGCCAACAATATCCACCTCAACCCTTTTAAAGGGTACCCCAACCACTGGAAGTGGGATTAAGCGGGCCTTTGGGGGGGCACCTGTCTTGCCACTGGCTTGACAGGTAACACAGGCGTGGCAAACGTCCTTTGTGTCTTCTGACATATGGGGCCAGTGAAAGTGAGGGACAAGTCTGTCTCAAGTTTTGCTTTGCCCCAGGTGACCTGCCAGGGGAATGTCATGTGCTAAGGTTAACACACATTTTCTGTACTGCAGAGGGACCACCAACCTCCTGGTGGCACCAGGTTTGGGTTCCCTTGGCTCTGAGTACAGAGGTTGTCTTCCCAATACACCTTGTGGGTGCCCTGGCTCTTGAGTGTCCGCTTGCAGCCTCAAGTCCTCCAGTGTGAGACAAGTCTTTTGTGCCCTACTGAACTCCTCCCTGGTAGGCCCCTGCACCTAAGAGCTCCAGCTGTTTCAGCTTGTAGCTCCTCTAGTGTAGGTTCTGCCAAGGGAGTGGATTCTCTCCCCTCAGGGGTTGAATCTTCACTGGAGGCTGGAGTAGGGGGCACTTTCTTGCTCTTTCTACTCTTAGTTTTTGGAAGTTCTTGGCCCATTGTTCCAGGCTTCACGTTTCCCTGATCTTCCTTCTTTTTAGCATGTGCTCTTTAAAGGACAAAAATATGCCCCGGGATGCCCATCATTGCTGCATGGGCTTCCAACTCCACTTCAGCCCAAGCTGAAGTCTTCACGTCATTCCTTAGTAGATACTCTACAGGTATGTCTGCTGACACTACAACTTTTTTACGGCCAGTAACCTCCCCTCCCCGAGATGAAATCATCAACTGCCATGGGGTGGCACACAGTGTTGTTATGAGCATCAGTCACTTGGTACTGGTGACCAAGTAGGTGTTGCTCAGGAGGCACCAATTTTTCAGTTACCATAGTAACACTGGCACCTGTGTCCCTGTAGGCCTCAGCCTCAACACCATTTATCAGAGGGTGCTGCCTGTACTTACCCATGTTAAGGTGTTAAGGGGACAGGTAGCAAGGGTGGCAAAGTCATTGCCCCCATCAGAGACTAAAACGTCTTCATTGGTCTCTCTAACCAACCCTTACCCCACTACAGTCCCTAAAGCGAGCCCAGCTACACCCTTAGACTGACTGCTGTTAGCAGACCCACCACTACTGCTATTGCTAGAGGTACTAGAAGTAGAAGTGGGGTTGGTAGTGGTGGTTGACGTGGTGCCTTTCTTAGGGCAGGAGCTGTCTCCTGGCATATGGCCTTTGTTCTTAAAGACATAACACCAAGCATTTTTGAAGCTGGAGGAATAGGAAGAATATTTGCCTCCACCCCAAAGGAATTTTGTGGCCCTGATGAAGACTCTTTGGTTTTGTACCCATCCTTCTCCTTGTGCTTACCTGTATCTTTCTTCTTGTGGTCACCCCCTGTGTGAGTTTTCCTATTCACTCTGGGAGGGCCCATTTGTCTGCCTTCTTTCCCAAATCTTGGGGAGTGGTCGGATCAGAGTTCACCAGGTACTGAGTTCACCAGGTACTGATGCAACTAATTAGACACAAAGTTATTCAAAATGATCTCTCTCAAGATTAGGTTGTACAAGCCCTGATAACCGGTGACGTTGCTTCCATGAAACCAGCCTTCCAGAGCTTTCACAGCACATTCCACAAAATCTACCCAATCCTGAGAGGACTCTTTCTTGGTCTCCCTGAACTTTATCCTGTATTGTTCAGTGGTTAGACCAAACCCATCTAAGAGGGCTGTTTTGAAACCTGAGTAATTATCTGCATCCTCTTCCCTGACAGTAAGAAGTCTGTCTCTCCCTTTGTCAAAGAAGGAGAGCCTCTGTACCATGCAAGTCCTCTCCAAAACATTGAACCATTTGTAAAGGTCATCCCCCACTTTGTGGGGGGCACCATGTTCAGGTTTCTGGAGTCAAAAGAGTCCTCTCTGACCATAGGCTCCCTGAAACTAAAGCTGCTGCTACCATGGGGTGCTAATCCCAAGCCCTGCCTCTCTCTCTCCACTGCCAAGGTCTCCCTATCTAGGGCTAGCTGCTGCTGCAGCCTCAGCATGTCTGCCTCCAGTCTCAGTTCCTTGAGCTCTCTGTCAACCGAATCCTCGCCTGAAGTTGAGCAGTGTGTCCCCTCAGATACTGAGGAGACATGAGGGTGGGCAGAGGAGGATCTGTGCCTATTCTTAGTCATCCTCTCTACCAGCCCTATGGGTATGAAGGGGGGCCTACTTTTATGGCTTCCCCTTCTACCACCAGTATTGCTCCCAGCTGGGCTATGGAGTTTACTAGGGGCTCTCTGATCCTCTAAGGGACCCTGCTGACCATTCTCATTTTCTAGATCCTGTCTTTCTAACACTGGGGAGTAAGAATCTGCAGCATCCTCTTCCTCCTCCTGACTGCCAGCATTGTCCTGGTCAGCCTGGAGTGGGAGGCCTAGGAGCAGAATCTTGTTAGGGTTCCTACCTGTCTTCAGTTCTCTATCTGAACACAAAACCCTCAACTCTTCGAAAGTGAGGCCCACATGTTGTGAGCCTATGGCCTGAGCTGTGTACTGAGCTGAAGACATAGGCCCTCATTATGAATTTGGCGGTCTGTACCAAAGATCGACAAGATGACAGTTGCCAAAAAAACGCTGCGGAGGCAGTAGTCCGCCCGCCGTATCATGAATTACAAAAATAAAAACGCAAGAAAGCAGCCACAAAATGAACACCGCCAGATCGAAGGACAGTGTGAGTTCCACCACCAAACCGCCACTACAACAACAAACCACCCTCCAAGTAATGACCCACGAATCACCACAGCGTTCCATCAACATTGGTAACCCATTGGCGGTGCGGACCGCTGCAAACAATTTTGCCACTCCACAACAACAGAAGCCAACATTGGACAGATTGAAAAACCCACACCTCATACACACCCACCAACAGCACTATAAGACACAACCCCACACAACCCACAACTCCTTGCAAAACACAAATCAGCTACATGTTGTCAGCCCACATATACCCAAAACTGCACACACAAACCACAGCCACCTATACATCGTTCACGCATCACACACCACACATCATACTTCTACACCAAACACACACAACACCACTGCACTCAACACCTCTTTGCAGCATCTCACATACTCACACACCCTGCACCCCTACCAAACATCCTACCCTCTGCACAACACACACACTACACCCACTAGACAATCGGCATGTCCTCACAAAAGCACCTCCGTTTCACTGATGATGAGTTGTGGGTCATGGTAGACGAAATCGGCAGGATAGAGCCACAGCTGTTTGGTGCACAGGTCCAGAGGATTTCCATTTCCAGGAAGATGGAGTTATGACGGAGAATCGTAGACAAGGTGAACTCTGTGGGAACCTATCCACGCACAAGGGACGAGTTAAGGAAGAGGTGGAATGATCTACGGGGGAAGGTGCGTGCAGTGGCATCCAGGCACCACATTGCCGCCATGAAGACTGGTAGTGGGCCCCTACCTCCTCCCCCACAGTTGACAACATGGGAGGAGAAGGTCTTGGCTATCCAGCATTTCAAGGGCCTCACTGGAATCACTGGAGGGCTGGACACTGGCAAGTCACCCATACTTCCCAACCACCCTGTACACCTGCATGGCATGTCTCCCCGTCACCCTATCACCCTTCAACCCACTCCATCCCAAACCCATGCCCACCACAATAACCACCCTCATCAATTTTCCCTTGCATGCCCAAACCACTAAAATAACATCTCTCTAACCTCATCATTCACACACATAAGTAATGCATGGTTAGCATGAAGCACCATAAATCCCACAGTGCATCACCATACACAAACCAAATGTTGAAAAATGACACCCATCCCATAGTGAAACCCATCAATGCTGAACAAGTATCTGAGGATGATATTAACAACTATCATACATGTCCACAGGTACCCCAGCTAATGTTAGCCGGCAGCATGTGCCACATCTACCCAGTCCTTCACCCGAAGAAGGCCCCAGTGATGACAGCTACTCTGGATGTCTGGACCTGGAAGATCTCCCTGGCCCATCTGGTACCACAGGTCAGTCAGACACCACAGCCATCACCCAGCCAACTCCAGAGCACCCCACATCGGACCCCACTACCACAGCAGCCACTCAACGTCCCCAAACCTCTGTCACCGGGACACATCAATCAACAGTGTGCCCACCTGTACAGGGACCAGAGTGAACACCTCCCAGGCAAGATGAAGAAGGTACTGGTGTCAGTGGGAGTGGGCACACAGTTCAGAGGACACAGGCCCAGGGGGCCAGGGCCAGTGGGAGGATATCTGTGTGCCAAGGGGTGGGCCAACCCAGGGAACTGACTGACCAGGAGGCACTGCCACAAGTCCTGGGAGCATACTAGAAATTCCAGGACAGGATGGGCCAGGTACTTACCACCTTGCAGGAGAACAAGAGGCTGCAGAGGGAACACCACCAGGAGGTCATGCAGCAGTTGCAGGCCCACAATGCCAACATGGCCTCCATTGCAGGGGTGCTTACTGAAATTGCCACTATAATGCGTGAGCCCTCAACTCACCAGCGGGCCCTTTCCTCCAGCCAGAGTACTGACCAGTCCTCAACATCTGCTGAATCTAATGGACTGGAAGCCCTGCCACAGGACTCACAACCCACCAGCACCCCTCCCTCTGTAGCAGAGGAACCACCCCACAAACGTTCCCTGGGAGCCAGACATCCTACAGAGACTGCAGCCAGGACCAAATCCATTGCTAGGAAGTGAGCCTCTCCTACATGTCTCCCTTGTGTGCCACTGAGACACCTTATTTACGTAGGACTGCCATTGCTCCTTTTTTCCTATGGCCCCACGGATACTGGGCTTGTTCTACAAACTTACTGGGCCACAACACTGAAGATTTTGTCCACCACCACCCCCACTCTAGTGCACTATACCTTCCTTTTTGTAATTACAATAAACACATTTAAACCCAACTGAAGGATTTGTGCTTTTATTTTATCAATATGCAATGTCTTGACCTTTATTATCCTGTGCAAATGTAATGTAAAGTGTGAATCCATCCAATGTACAGTCAGCTTGAGGTACACATTACCAGTGTAATGCTTGAACCAAGTCACCGTCCACCAAACTGTGTGAAAGCAGTCTGTAGGCATTTCATGAGCACACAGTAGTGACCACACCAACATCTGAAAAAGGGAAACCTTTAGTGACATTTAAATGAGAAGTAAAGGGAAGTAAAGCAACATGAGCCTCTGTAACAAAGCAGCCTACAATAATCTGGTAACATAAACTTAAAATTTTACACTGCAATTAACTCCAAACACTAGTAGTGACAAGACACAACTTTTCTAAGGGCTTCAGACAAGATACCACGGTTATTTAGCAATGCCATGTTGGCAGTATGCCAAGTCCCCCTCTAGAACACCTAGGCGGTCATTCTGACCCTGGCGGTTGACTACCGCCAGGGCCGGGGACCGCGGATGCACCGCCAACAGGCTGGCGGTGCATCCATGGGCATTCTGACCGCGGCAGTACAGCCGCGGTCAGAAACGGGAAACCGGCGGTGTCCCGCCGTTTTCCCGCTGCCCTAGGGAAACCTCCATGGCGGATTCCGACCCCTTACCGCCAGCCTGGTTCTGGCGGTTTTGACCGCCAGAACCTGGCTGGCGGTAACGGGTGTTGTGGGGCCCCTGGGGGCCCCTGCAGTGCCCATGCCAATGGCATGGGAACTGCAGGGGCCCCCTAACAGGGCCCCACCAAGATTTTCAGTGTCTGCCAAGCAGACACTGAAAATCGTGACAGGTGCAACTGCACCCGTCGCACCCCTTCCACTCCGCCGGCTCCATTCGGAGCCGGCATCCTCATGGAAGGGGGTTTCCCGCTGGGCTGGCGGCCGGCCTTCTGGCGGTCGCCCGCCAGCCCAGCGGGAAACTCAGAATTACCGCGGCGGTCTTTTGACCGCGCAGCGGTATTCTGACGGCGGGACTTTGGCGGGCGGCCTCCGCCGCCCGCCAAAGTCAGAATGACCCCCCTAGTCCAGGCCAAACTGTCAGGGACCATGAAGTCACAGAGTGGTTGTGTAAGCACATTGAAACTCACACTACATTCCCAGCAACAAATGCTAAGTACTGTGTGGAACTAGGACAAAGTTTGACGTGGGCATATATTTGAAACTGAAAAACAGCTGAAACATTGCATAGGCAGAATAAGCTTTTTCCCATTCATCATCCCACTGGCAACACAAAGCACAGATGGAACAGTGTTAGGTTTCATAATGCACACATTTGAGCTTGGTACATCATAACTGCCACATAGCTCTTCGTTGAAATGGTGGTATGAACAGACCTACAGTCTTACCTGGCTGTCATTGGAAGTACTGGTGTATCAGATTTGTCCTGTTGTCCACATCATCTTCCTCTCCATCTTCATCACTGTCTTCAGTTTCCTCTGCTGCCACAGGCGCATTGTCTTCCCCCTCCTCCTGCAGTAATGCCACATGCCTTCTGAGGGCCAAATTGTGAAGCAAGCAGCAGGCCATGACTATCTGGCAGACCTTTACAGTGGAGTAGAGTAGGGATCCACCAGAAATATGTAAGCACCTGAACCTGGCTTTCAGTAGCCCAAATGTTCTTTCTATGATTCTTCTGGTCCGCTAATGTGCCTCATTGTATCGATTCTCAGCCTCTGCCCTCAGATTCCTCACTGGTGTTAACAGCAGGATAGGTTAGGGTAGCTGGAGTCACCTGGTAATAGTGAGAATCTCACATTACATGTGTACAATGCTACAGAGGAAATCTCCAAGTAACATACTGTGACATACATTGAATGAAAACATCATGCTCACCAATGAGCCAGACTCTCTCTCTCTGTAGTTGTGCCATCATCTGTGGGACACTGCTGTTCCTCATTACGTAGGCATCCTGTGCAGATCCTGGAAACTTGGCAGTAACGTGAGAAATATATTGATCAGCATGGCACACCATCTGCACATTAATAGAATGGTTACTCTTCCTATTTCTGAACACTTGCTCATTAATCCTCGGAGGAACCAAAGCTATATGGGTCCCATCAATGGCCCAATCACATGTGGAATATGTCCCATTGTATAGAAAGCAGCCTTAACAGTGGGCACATCATCACTTTGGGGGAATGTGACAAAGGTGCTCATGTGTTTCAGCAAGGCATTCAGAACTCTCTCCAGCACTATAGCAAACATTGGCTGAGACATACATGCAGCCAAGCCCACTGTCACCTGAAAAGATACACTGGCCAGGAAGTGGAGCACTGACAGCACCTGTACTGTAGGAGGTATTGCAGTAGGACTACGAAGATCAGGAATGAGATCTGTCTCCAGCTGTGCACACAGTTCAGTGATTGTCACCCTGTTCAGACAATAGGTGAGAATTATATGTCGTTCCTCCATTCCTCCATTGTAGCTCCATTGTACACAGAGGCATTCCTCCTCCTCCGCTGTGGTAGGTACCTAAACAGACCACACATCACAAGGGTGAGTAAGCATGAAGGCTAGAAACACACAACATTGCAGTTAATAGAGCTTACTCATACCTTTCAGACAACAAATGTTTGAAATCTGCTCTGATTGCCTCAACAAGCAAACAGAATTCTGATACTATACAATATCATTATATGGTCATACTGCTTCACAGTTGTAGTCTCGGTTGTGAGACGTCATTTGTAGTATTATATTATGATTTTTTCTCAACTACTCTTATTCTAGCAGTGCACTGGTATGAGCACTAATTTATAAGCCAGATACTGCCACCAAATGTACGATGTAGATGTGTAGGAATTGCCTTGGTGTGTATCATAAGTACCTATGACGCACATATCATTGACTACAATGATAACAATCTTCAGAAAATGGCATCCGCCTGTCCTGTAGGCACACTCCACCGGCGTTTGTCGTCATGGCGGAGGGCGGTCTGAACTGCTGTGCAACGTCTCATTGGTTTACATCGATGTCTATGGAGAACAGGGGCAAATGATGATCATCACCGACGGTGACGGTGATTATCAGTGCGGACGTGACCGCCATTTTCAGAAGCCCATGTCACTTGACTCCTGACTCTCACCCTATCAAGACCTCCACTGCGTGAGCTGCTGTGTCCTGTGTATGGAAGTCACAATGGCCCGTGCTACAGGGGATAGGGCCCCAGCCTTCACATCCGAAGAACTCAAGAAGGTTGTGGATGGGGTCCTACCCTTGTATGGACAGTTGTATGGGCCTCCAGATCAACAGGTGAGCAAATGTTTGGTATTTTAGATGTGACATGGCTATATGTTGATGAATGTGTGTGCATGCAGTGTGTCCTTTAGGGAGTATTGTCTGCTGCATGCAATTTGTACACAGAGGTACGAGTGATGTGTATGGATGATTGAGGGATCTATGCAGTATGTAGTTCATAATTGTAACTGATTGACGTGTGTAGTAAATGGTGTCCTTCTGTCTGAGTTTCCTATGTAGGTCAGCACCCATCAGAAGAACGGGTTATGGCGTGCCATCGCCAAGGACGTGTCGACCCTAGGGGTCAATAGCCGGCAGAGCACCCACTGCAGAAAGCAGTGGGAGGACCTAAGTCGCTGGGGCGGAAAGACTGCGGAGGCCCAGCTGGGGACGTCCTCCCAACGAGAGAGGGGTGCCCGTCAGACCCTGCCCCCCCCATGGCTCACATACTGGCAGTAGCCAACCCAGAGTTGGATGGGCGCTTGAGGGCAGCAAAGCAGCCATAAGGGGGTGAGTACTCACAGTGTTCTCTTGTTCACTTATGACTGGCATGGTCTTTGGATGCCAAGGTAGTAGTCAGTGTGTGCCTCAGTATGCAATTGTTGGTAATGTTGTATAGTCACCATTGCTATGGTGAGTGGTATGTACTATAGGTATCAGTTCTTTGCTGGGATTTCAGTTTAAGTAAGGGCCTACATTCTGACTCACCAGTGTAGGAGTGATGCTCTATTGTCCACTGCCTAGGTGGTATGTCCTGGCAATTGCAAGTTGTACAGACACTGAAATGGAGTAAGTGAAGCTGTACCATTGTCAACAGGAAGACATGGATTAGTGAGTCTCAGTAGGTGTGCAGATGGTTGTTTCTACAGATGCCATTTTCAGCTGTTGTTCCCAGGCAATGGTGTGGTATTGTGGTTGCCACTGCATATAGTAAGTTACCAGTGAGTCATTGTGATGTGTATGACATATGTGCTGTGATTGCTGTAATTGACCCTGTGCTCCCTATCTTTCTCTCCCACCCTCCCTCCTTTTCTTCTTCTGTCCTTGTGTGCATTAGCATCATCTGGGGAAGGAGTAGGGGCACCAGTGAGTCGGGGAGCTGCAGCCCACGGGACCCAGGAGGCAGTGTCCACTGATGCCGAGGGGACCAGTGGGTTGGAGGGTGAGGGGAGCACCACAGGGGAGACAGGAGGTACTACAACTGACTCTGATTCCTTCTCCGATGGGAGCTCCCTGGTGTTGGCGGACCCCTCTGGGAGCACACCATCAACAACATCTTCTGCCACACCCTGTTCCAGCACTGCCGTCCCAGTTGCCCCCCACCCAGTTGCCCTTGCCCGCTCACCCAGGATGGTGAGTGTCTCCTTTGCCGCAGGCACCTCAGCCACTGTCCCAGTCAGCCCTGCTGCCCTCACTGAGGAGGCTATTGGCCTCCTGAGGTCCATCTCTGTAGGGCAGTCAGCCATAGTGAATGTCATCCAGGGGCTGGCATCCCAGATGGAGCAATGCAGTGCCTCCCTGGAGGGCATTCACGTTGGCTTGGCTGGCCTACAGAGATCGTTTCAGGCTCTGGCCTTCTCTTTGATGGCAGCCAGTGTCCTTAGTTTTTCTGTCCCCCCTCCAACTACCTGTACCCAGTCCCAGAGTACTCTCCCCCCACCCATCCCAAGCAAACAATCAGATGAGCATGCACCCAAGAACAGACAGGACTCGCAAAGACAAGCACAAGCATCACAGACCACACCACAAGCATACACACAGCCAACACACAAAAGCACACACAACAACAGCCACTGCCTCCACTGTCTCCCCCTCGTCCCCCACAGTCACATCAGCAATCACATCTGCAGGCACTGCATCCTCAGTCCCAGATCCTTCCACCTGTTCAGCCTTGCCCACAGACATCACAACAGCAGACATGCAGACTAGCACCCCATTCACCACATGCACAGTCACCACCACCACCATCACAACCACATGCAGCACGCCCAACTTACTTGCAGACACCATCACAACATACATTCATATGACCTGTTTGTCCTCTCCATCCCTTCCCCCATCCTCCCAAAACACCTAAATGCTCCCACTCAGACACTCAACAGTCACCCACCTCACACACACACACTTTACATGCACCTACAACCCAGTCCTGCACACCTACACCTCCTACAACCACTCCCTCTACCTCCGCTCCCAAACCTGCTCCCACATCTCACCCCAATGTAACTAAAAAACATTTCCTTGCCTGCCTTGACCTCTTCCCTCCTCCTGACCCACCCCATGTTGTGCAGAAATGTAAGGATCAGCTCCCCCAGCTCAGTCCCTCCAGCTCTCAGTCCTCCCATGCCCCACCTAGTATTGCAAATGTCCCTCCCCCTGCTAAAAAAACTCCCACTACAGAGCACAAGGCAGCCACTCCCACTCTCCACTCGAGACCCACTCCCCCACCCCCTAAACAGAAAACCAACACCTCCCACCCTCTGCCCCCTGAGGTGCATTCCTTCCCTGAGTCAATTAGGCTGTCAGGAGTCAAGTTGGGCCCATTTTGTTGTCCTGTGAGTTGCCATGGACAATTGGAGTGGCCAATGGCCCTCTGTTTATAGTTTTTGTTTTGTTATCTGCGCTATTCCCACGATTATACAGTGGTTGCATCACAGGTATTTGTCCTGCCTTCCTTTTCTTCTGGCTTATGTAATTATTGGATTTTACAGTTGATTGTTCTCCATGTGCATGGTATGTGTATATGGTGTGTGTTGTGCTTGTGGCACTCTCCCCTCCCTCCCTTGTGTGCTAGGCAGCTGTACTCAAGGTTGTCGTCTTCATCGACGTCGCTGCTCCTGGACTTCCATTGTGTGGAACAGCATTGGGAAGACTTCCAGTTCGGGTTCCATGGCGGCCGCAGACTCCCCGGTGTCCCTGGAGGTAGTGTCTTCTTTTATATGGCTCATTTCTGCCAGGCTTTTCGTGATGGTGGTCCTGCCCCGAAAAATCCTGCAGGTCTGCTATGTCGTAATATGGTGGGTGGTGAATGGGCTTCTGCTGGCCGGAAAAGGGCAACCGCCGTAGGCGATGCACTGGCTCTATGTGGAAGGGAGCACCGCTGTGGTCATAATATGGCAGTCTCCACCGCTAGCCTGGGGGCAGTACTACCGCCATCTCTGGCGTGGCGGTCAGCTGACCACCAAACTCATAATGAGGGCCATAGTGTGTTGTTAGAGTGGTGTAGATATTCCTAACTACCCTAACTCTTAGTCTCCCTACAGAAAATTGGAGCAAGGGCTATGCCAAACCCATAGCTTACCCAAACTTGGGGGACTAAATCCCTGATGCTGTGTGTACCCCTAGTCAGTAAGTGGTCTTTCCTGTGGAAAGTACCAAGTGACAGAGTGGTAAGGCAATTGCAAGTGCTTATCCCACCGCTGCAACACCAATGTAGGAAGCTGGCCTGGTGTGTGGTGGGTTACCTAATGTACTTACACCTTATAGCAGGTCCAGGATTCCCCTATTAGTGAAGTGCAGGCAGTGTCTAGAAGCCAGGCCCTCTAGAGGTAGCTGTGGATGAGCAGCCAAGGCTTATCTAGGAGACATGCAAAGCTCATGCAATACCACTGTAGTCACACAACACTTACACACATGAAAGAAAGCACTCTGTGTTACAAAAATAAAGGGTCTTTATTATAGTAACACAGTACCAAAAAAATACTAGATAGACAATCCCCCAACAGGAGGTAAGTAGACACACTAAATATGTACAGTAGTAATCAGAAACAGGCATATATAGCAATCGAAAACAGTGCAATAACAATAATACAATAGTGACCCTAGGGGGAGCCCAAACCATATACTAAAAAAATGGAATGCGGATGTAGGGTCCCCACCCAGGTAAGTGAAATCTGTACAGAAGAGCTGGAGGAACTAGGAACCCAAAGTGTAAGTACCACAGTACCCCCCAGCGACCAGGAAGGAGTAAGTTACAGTTTTTTCCCCAAATCACCAAAAGGACTGAAAAGAAGAACAATGCAGCACTCTGACCCAACTGTCAGAAACCAGCCATGGATCCTGAAAGAGGAAGACCTGCAAAAGAAGGGGACCAAGTCCCCTAGAAGTGTTCGGTGGTTGCAGGAGCCACTACCCACCTGTCTGAGGTTGCAGGAGTTGGTCAACGGTGGGACGAAGATGGGCAGCAATGCAGCCCAGGAGTCGGAGAAGAGTTCCTGGAGGATGCAGTCGACGTCCCACGCCGGATGGAAGATTGCAGTCTATATGTGGTGTGGAAAAGCCACCAACAAGCCTTGGCAAAGGCAAGAGTCGCAGTAGAAAAAAAGTAGAGCTGCCGGGGACCAGCAAGGTCAGGGGGACTTAACCCCTGGAAGGGAGTCCCAGGAAACCATCAGCGATACAGAGTGTCCAAAAGAGGCAGCCCCCACAGGAGACCCACTGGAAGAGGACCTAGGAGTCGCTGAAGTGCCCATGCAGCACAATTGAAGAATGGTCCCACGTCGCAGGAGAAGCACACAGAAGGCTGTGCATCACAGGGAAGAGTGCTGGGGTCTGGGGCTACACCGAGCCTGAAGATCCCTTGGAGGAGATGCCAACAAGCTTTGGTAGCTGCAAGAGATGCGGTGCACGGGGTACTGTCTTGCGTGGAAAGGCAAGGGCTTACCTTCACCAAAGTTGGACTGTTGGCAGAGAGGACCAAGATGTCACTCTAAACCACCACCCATGATGCAGGATCCATGCAGCTCAGCATGAGAAGATATCCATGCAGTCGGTTGTCGTTGCTGTTGGTGCCTGCTGATGCAGGGGAGTGACTCCTTCACTCCAAGGGAGATTCCTTCTTGCTTCTTGTGCAGGTTGAAGACTTGCTGTCCTCAGAGGATGCACAGCTGGGGAAATGTTGCAATTGCTGCAAGGAGCCGGAAAAACAATATTGCATGGCAAAGTCATCGCTGGAGCTGCAGATTGTATGTTCCTGTGAAGTCCAGTTGTGGTTCAGTGGGCAGAAGTCGAAGTAAATGGTGCAGACAAGTCCTGCTGGAGTTTTGTCCATCGAATCTGAGGACCCACTAAGAGGGAGACCCTAAATAGCCTTGGAAGGGGGATTTGTCACCTAGCCAGGTGACCACTTATCAGTAGGGGGCTTTGACGTCACCTTCCTGACCTGTCCACTCAGATGCTTCCAGATAACACACCCCGCCTTGGATTCAAGATGGCAGAATCAAGGAGCCCTCTGGAGAATCTGGGCAGCACCTCTGGGGTGGCGATGGACAGGGGAGTGGTCACTCCCCTTCCCGTTGTTCAATTTCACGCCAGAGCAGGTCCCTGAACTAGTGCAGACTGGTTTATGCAAGGAGGGCACCAAATGTGCCCATCAAAGCATACCAGCAGCTTGCTGAGGCTACCCCTCCCACGCCATGTAACACCTATTTCCAAAGGGAGAGGGTGTTACCCCACTCGCCCAAAGAAAATCCTTTGTTCTTCCTTCCTGGGCTTGAGCTGTTCAAGCGGCAGGAGGGCAGTAACCTGTCTGTGGGGTGGCAGCAGCTTGGGTTGCCCAGAAAATCCCCAAAAGCTAGTAGCAGCAATGCTGGGGGTCCTCTAAGCAGCCCCCATAATGCATGGAATCATACTTCCAATACTCGTAACAGTATTGGGGTATGAATCCGACATGTTTGATACCATGCCCAGGTTGGTAGTGACCTATGTCCAGTACATGCGTAAAATGGCATCTCACACTCACAAAGTCCATGCAAATGGAGCTGAAGTTTGTGTGCCCTCACACACAGGTACCTGCACACTGCCCGCTGGGCTAGGAGGGCCTACCATAGGGGCGACTTACAGTGACCTGGTGCAGTGACCTGTAGTGAAAAGAGTGCATGCATCCTTTCACGCAGGATACAATGGCAGGCCTGCAGTTTGCATGGGCTCCCCATGGGCGGCAAAATACATGCTGCAGCCCATGGGGGACCCCTGGTGTCCCAATGCTCTTGGTACCTGGGTACCATATACTAGGGAATTACAAGGGGACACCAGTATGTCAAATGTGGGGTGTTTGTGGTCCAAGCAACCAAGTTTAAAGGGAGAGAGCACAGTCACTGGGGTCCTGGTTAGCAGGATCCCAGTGAACACAGTCAAAGACATACTGACAACAGGCAAAAGGTGAGGGTAACCATGCCAGAAAGAGGGTACTTTCCTACAAAGACTTCTTTGCCCATTATGAAACATTCATATGATGCCAGGCTTCCGGAAGGGATGTAATACTTTTAAATGAACTTCTTCAGGGTGGATAATATGTATAAGTCAGAACTGAGGAACAAGCAGCCAGCTAGATATCCTGGAATCCTTTGCTTGTGAAGGTTCCTGTAGTTGTGGTCAGCAATACAGCCATAACATGATATTGATATATCATTGAGGTAGCTAACCATTAGGCAAATAGATAGGAATGTGTGTGTTGTGAGTGTGATGGTGCCAGAAGTCCAGGCAGAAGTCAGGGGTACAAGGTCTACAAAGGCTACCATTTTCACATGGTGGATGCTGTTCCCCCGCCACAAAGTTGGGCCCCAGTGAACTATGCTGAATGAGTCCCAGTGTAATTTGCAGACACCAGGATACATTCAGCAGCGTTTCCACATTGTCTGCATTCCGTTCTAAGCAGCAAAGTGCAGACTGGGGGAGGGGATTGTTCTTTATTATATGAGATTCCAGCTGGACCAATAACAAAGGCCCAATTTAGGGGCCATCAGACCTCCTTTTCTTTCAGTAGCAACATGGCTGGAGCCCATCTGGGGCCTCACACCTAGATGCCTATGCAATGGAGGGGAACAAAGACACACAACTCATCACTTTACAATTTTCAAGAGAAATTATGAGCTGGGGGCATGTTGTTCACTTTGTTCAGTCCCTGTATGCATTTGGTATATGTGCACTGTCAGAATGTCAGATGTGTTGGCCTGTATGAGTATTTGCACAAATAATTATTTTAAAAATACTATTTTTATATATGTATTCTTTTATAGCTCTACACATCCAGTTTTAGGGTGTTACAATGCTCTACATCACACACACAATATACATTGACAATAAATC
Organism: Pleurodeles waltl; assembly: GCF_031143425.1. Taxonomy (NCBI): domain Eukaryota; kingdom Metazoa; phylum Chordata; class Amphibia; order Caudata; family Salamandridae; genus Pleurodeles; species Pleurodeles waltl. The sequence goes on from NC_090446.1 coordinate 910,408,022, forward strand.
ATAAAAGTGTGTAAATCAGCGACCAGGATGCATTACATAAGGCAATGAGGTTACAAAGTGTAGGAGTTACATATCACCCTTACTAGTAGGAATTATGTGTTAAGAATGCAGGGCCAGGAAAAACATAAACTTGGGATTTCAAATGTATTGCAGTGCGTGAGGTTTTCTGTACTAATAAGAATTTGGGCCTCATTACGAGTGTGGTGGTCCAAGCACCGCCACACTCACGGTGACGGTTGGACCACTGCACTCCATATTGAAATGCAGCACTAAACAGCTGAAAGATGACCAGTCAACCTCCATGAAGTGTTTTCCACTGCGCAACGATGTAAGGCGCCACTATTTTGGTATTGTTTGATCCGCTTCAGCAGGAAACAGCTTATTTGTTAAAATCTGCAGATTATGCAGCAGTTGATGAATTAGGTGGATGGTGTGGCAAATCAGTAATTATGTAGAAAACACTGCTGCTGTGGAATCACATAAGTCAAGTGACCCAGGCTAAGACCATGAATTGCAGTTTGCATGCAGGTCCTTGATGCCAGTTCACAGCTCACTGTGCTATATTTGGACCACAGTTTATGAACTGCAAGTAACAAAAGGAGCTCAGTGTTAAAAGCAATTACCTAGCTACATAAAATAAAAATCTGCATGTTACAGGATGTGCTTTGCAGAATACACATTAACCCTCTACGCTACTTTGAGTCATGACAAAATACAGATCTCTCCAGTGAGCGCATTTACCCCCAGAGTTATTTTGCCAGTAGTATTGCTATTCTCTGAGATTTACTGGACTCACAAAGATATCTGCAGCAGGTGTCTTAAACCGCTAAGATATTTTTAAAATGTGGTCTCTGTGACCAACTAAGCCAGAACAGATTTAATGTGGTGTTTATCCTTGGTTCCAATATCTGTATGGCAGAGGTTTAAAAAATAAATATATGATTTAACTTTCAGACTGCTTTTTATGACTCCGCCCTTGTGACTCTACCTCCCCTTTTCCTTACACACATCACATTGACCCCCAATGTATGTATTCCTGTAGTAAAGTCTTTCCAATTCTAGCACTGCTTTGAGGATCACCCACAGGGCAGTAGGAAAGGAAGAAAACCATTTCAAGTCTGCCTCGTGTCCGCCCTGTGATTTTTCACAGCATGCCTAGAGCCAGAAGCCTACAAGAAATCAGCATGATGAACGTAAACAATATCACTCTGTGATTTTCGCAGAATGCAGCATGTCAGGAAGCTAGAAGATTAACATTCGTTGCACAAAATTAAAAAATATAAAAATATAAGTAGCTGAAATATTGCTCTTTTAGTTCCTGAGCCACTACACCTGTGTTTGCTCTCTAGCACCTTGCCTTCCTTTGGAGCTGGAGCATGCGCTGCACACGAACAGAAATTGTAAGAAAGAAGCCTGACAGAGATTGTTGTTGGAGATGAGTCAGCTGTATCCAGGTTCTTATTGTAGATGAAACAACATGACCATCTACTAAATTAAACACAGGGCATATTTTTGCTTTAGGTCACACAATTTGTTCAAGCGGGGAATCTGGTTTTTAACCCAGGTTTTCTGATTTCCCATTATGTAAGTCAGCCACTAGATGGGTGTCGTAAATTGGGTAATTGATTGAGGGGGAGAGAAAACCGTTCTCAAGAAACAACCACAATCTTTGCCAGAGCGAACCACAAAAGTCACTCAATTAACTTGTGCTTAACGCTCTTGTAGCTTGGCACAAAAGCAGTGAGGTTTAACTTAGAGGCAATGTGTAAAGTATTTATGCAGCACACAAACAGTAATAAAGTGAAAACACAACACAAGAACCAATTTAAAAAATAGATTATAATTTAGTAAACAATTTGATACCAAACAACACAGCTCCAATCAGCACAACCGGAGACATGCAATTTCAAAGATTTAGGTAAGTACAGCTACTGAAAGCACACAGTGCCCCTCACGGTCAGCTAGTCATGCTAGACTAGGGAAAAGTCACAAGTTGAGGCCAACCATGAGGGAGCACCAGCCAAATATAGGGAGCTGGCTGACCCTGCTGAAAAAGTTACCTTATTAAAGTCTAGTTTAAAAAGTCCCTGTTTGCGACAGACGAGGTTGCAAGGAGCAGGGAGAGCATCACGGATGGTCGTCTCTGTAGCAGGAAGAGCAGGTCAGGCATCGAGAGAGGTCATCACTGTAGCACGAAGATTTTGTTTCACGTCGTGGATGGTTGTTGCTCGAGCTTCGTGTTGGCGGTCACTGCAGGCTTTTGCTGCTGAGGCGCAAAGTGCAGATCTCATATTGCCTGCCTTAGTTGGCGATTACTTTTGCACAGAGTCTGGTTCACCAGAGCTTCATGTTGGTGGTCATGGTAGGCAGCAAGACGTTGCAGCTAATGGGCTGGTTCGTGGCAGTGAAGAGCCCAAAACTTCAGGATTTCTCCTTGGACTTCAGAGGAGTGCACTCTTGTGCCAACCAAGGGCCTAGGCTCTGGTGTGCCACCTCTTTGGGAGCAGCAGGTCAGCTGGGCAGTTGCAAGGAGGCCTCTGGAGCTTGGTATGCCCCTGTAACTTTGAACAGGAGGCCAGTCAGCTGACCTGTTGAGTCACTTCAGGGAGCCTGGGATGGAGGGAGAAGGTTCAGTCTTCCAACTCAGACTGCAGGGCAAGTCCCAGGCAACAGGGCAGTTCTCTGGAAGCAGTGCAGTCCTTCTTCTGTAGAATCCACAGTCCAATATTTATACCTGATGCCAGGTGGCACAAACTTCTAAACATCCCGCCACATCTGGTTCTGGAATGTCAGGATGTCACAATAGGCTAGTGTGAAGTTTTTGTGTGTGTGGAGGAAGCTCCTTTGAAGTCCAATTGTGGTCCTATCTGGTCAGGGTGGCCCATCCTGCCAACACCAATCCCCCTTTCTTTCATGATACTGTCTGGGAGAAACACACAAAGACCAACTGCCAACTACACCTTGTCATATCACCCAGGATACAGGCTGCAGGCACCAAATGGTTAGAACAAGAAAATGGCAACTTTCTAGAATTAGCTTTTTCGGAATTGTGACTTAAAATCCGACTACCAATAAAGAGGTTTTTAAATTAAAATTATTTTGAGACCAAAAATGACATTTTGACTTGTTCCTAGACAAACATTATCACTCATTAAATTGAATATGTTAACCTAATGTTCAAAGTACATGTCCAACTTTCTAAATCTGCACCCTGCCTTATGGACTCTTTAGGGCTTACCCTGGGGGTGACTTATATGCATGAAAAAAGAAGGTTTAAACCTGGCAAAAAATGTATTATGCCATATGGAAATGGCCATTTACAACTGCACACAACCTGCAATGGTAGGCATGAGACATGTTTAAAAAGGCTACTTCAGGGGGTGACACAAAACGTAATACACGCCCACTAGTAGCATTTAACTTACAGGCCCTGGTTACGGGTAGTACCACTTTACTAGGGACTTACAAGTTTAAATGAGCCAATTGGGTGTAAACCAACTTTACCATGTTTAAAGGAGAGAGCACAAGCACTTTATCACTAGTTAACATTGGTAAAGTGTACAAAGTCCTAAATGCCGTCAAAAATATTTTCAGAAAACAGGAGGTGTGAACGTAAAAACTTTGGGGGTGACCCTGCAGAGACAGCCACGTCCAGCAATGGGCATCTCTTTATTTCTCCTGTTTTTCATTAAAGGTTAATGCTTTGTCTTGGTGCATGAGGTTGGAACATGGGTAGCAGGCAGAAGTCACATGCAAGTAACTTCCAAAAGGATGAGACTTCTGTCTAAATCAGGAGTGTTGGCGTAAATACTTCTTGTCCCTTTGCTTCATAATCCACTTCACAATGTCTGCAAGCATGCTAGATGGTTCCCAAAAATGGCAGGGATGGAGCTGGGTGAAGCAAAATGGTGTACCCCATAATCCAGAACCTTCCAACCCTTTAATTTACCTCAATCAGATTTCCCACATTTCACTTAGACACTGTGTTAAACCTTAATTTCATGATGCAATGTGTTCCGGGTCAAAGCATTTCCCAAACATCAAAAAGTAGAAAATACAATTTATTAGTAAATACAGTGATTGAGTGGGCCAGTAAATGCCTGCTTTCTAGATCAATTAAAACTTAAAGGATTTTATTACATAATTCTAAAATAATGCAATACACTATCAATGCCTTTCAGGCCTTCAATGTAGTTTTACAGAGGAAGCAAGGATCAGAAATTATTCTAAATCCCAAATGTGCTGCAAAATCAGAAAAAAACAGGCAGAATCCTTAGAAGTATCTAGATAATCAGGAAGATGTTCTGGCTGACCCCCCAAATCAAGGGGATTTATACATTTTCTTTGCACTGAAATTACAGAAAATATAGTAAGACTGTAGTGTGAGCAAATGTATCATTTTATCAGAAAATCAGAGCACATGAAAAATAAACGCCACATTGCCTTAACACTTAGGGCCTCATTACCAGATAAGCAGGTCGACCGCCGACCCGCCCGTCCTGTAGAGAGAAGACCTCTGTGAAATTGGGCGACTCCCACCCTCCCTGCCCTATTACAAGGTTTCCACTGGGCTGACCGGGAAAAACCTCAGAATTCTGAGGTTTCTGACGGTCAGCCAAGTGGAAACCATGCAGCGGCATTGGCCCCGGCTCCTCATGGAGCCGGGGCCAATGCTGGGGGACCCCAGCACCCTTAGAATGCACACTGTCTGCTTCCATTGGTGGTTGTGGGGGTCCCCTGGCGGTCCGACCACCAGGGTTGTCATTAGACCACTAGATTTGAAATGAGGGCCTTAAGCACTAACCCATTACCTGAATAATAACTCAAAACTCTCTATGCTAATGTCAACTTGAGATGCTATAACAGAATAAGATACATTACAAATAGCATGTTATGTGAATGAATAGAGCACAGTGATTAAACAGAAGAAACCTCTAGATATTACAAGTCGTAGCAGAACAGAGAAAAGTTCATTGTGAGCAGAAATACAATAGCAATGGAAATAAACCATTACATGTCAGTTCCACTGTGTGCTGCAGAGATTGCGAGGAGAGAAGGTAGGTTTGGGAGGTGAGAGCAGGCTGAGTGACAAAGGTGACTAGAGGACTTACATTTTAAGCAAAATGAAGTCTGTTCTAAAATGTGGCCTATTGGACACTCATTGGACAAACCCATTGCTACCTATCATACAAAGTTTGTTTCAAGGGCATTAGCACTATGTCAATGTATGCATGTGAATTTCAGTGTGTAAATGCATTCTGCTCATTGTTAAAAATGCACATTAAAAACCTATAAAAATCTCTTACTGAGCTCATGCTTTGTGTCCCATGCCTTGGCCACTGGTCCTTCTGACAAGTTTAACAGTGTTTTCTGCAGCTAGGCGGGTCTCACTCCAGTCAATGTACCTACCTGAACTCTGCGGTTCTAATAGCATCATTTTTTCACAATGGTGAAAGTTTGAGGTGGCGTGACTAAGGTTTAAAAATCCCCACAATGTTTTATTTTTTCTTTAATAATGTCGACCCCTTCCTTTTTAGAATCTATTGTCCTTCGTTAACAGATTGCTGACTGCTCATCGCCAGGTGAATGATACTCGGCAATGGAAGGATATCCTACTACCCATCACAACACAAGATACTAGATTCATTGTATTTTTGAGTGATTTTGTTTCCCATGTTAAGGATTCAATGATGTAAAAGGTCTCACGTAGTACTTTTATATGGTAAAAATTCCAATGGCAATATATCATGGTCATTAATATATGTGCAGAATATTCAGTTATAACGTGTTTTTCATACAGAATATTGTCTGCCAAGCTTGGAATACCAATGCAATGTTCAACTTGCATTTTTTGATAATGGTCAAAGTGTGCTAAAATTGTCAGTGTGTACAATGGTGTTATGCTTGTAAATTTCATAGTTTTAATATTCACAATTACAGTTGATAGCATTTCTAATACAATGCACAAACTGTTTTGTTCTTGGTGCCAAGTTTAGTTAGTATGCCTATCTTGTAGCACTTAGAACCATATTTATACTTTTTTAGCGCCATATTTGCATCAATTATATAATTGTATTTTGTAAGTTTGCGCCACATTTACATAAAACAATTACGCAAATGCAGCGCTAAAAAAGTATAAATATGGGCCTTAGTGGCTTGTCTACTGTAGTAAGTTACTCACCAAATGTCACCCACATTTGAGCTGTTATTTGTTTTTGACAGGGACGTCCAGTCACAGACTTAAGTACTGATCAGCTTTCATTTGTTAAATCTCATAATGCACTCAAATGTATTCATGATAGACCTGCTAAGTATATGCAGGAGGTCCAAGATCTGATGTCACTTCTTATGATGCCACTTCCTCTGATGTCATGGACCGTGATAACATTTCCTGTGATGCCACATGTGGTCACACACCATGATGTCAGTAGCAGTCTGTCTAACTTGGTTAGTGCCTCCACGTCTGTTTTTAGGGTTGAGTGCTCTGTCCCTGGTGTAATCTCTCTGTGGGCTTTTAACCACACCCATGTCAAGCCCTTCAGTTTGGTTGGTTTGTGGGTTTGCCTTTTAAAATTCATTAGTGGAAGGCATGCATTTGTCATGCCTTTTCTGGTCTATCCCCTCTCGAGCCCACCGGCCAACTACTGAAAACATACGAGACTCCATGTTTTCCGTATGGTTTCTGCACTAGTTTTTCTATTTATTTCATAGGCAGCGCGATCTCGCTGGGAAGTAGTAGAGTGCTTTGCATGACATCAATCCTGTAACATGAATGTTTGCACTTTTACCGGTTATATTGATAATTGCGCTTTTGGCGGTTACATGGATAATTGCACTTTTGCTGATACGTTTCTCTGTGAGCGAACGTCTGTTTCCCTATGTGTTTTTGCTTTGTGCTCATGGTGGCCGTTGGCTCGCTTATGTGAAACTGTTTTACTTTTAAGTTTTTGTGGCAAGAAAAGTCCGGTTAGGAGTTTGCAATGCTAATAGCTTTAACTCGAGCAAACGCGAGACCCATTGCATTGTAAATGCTTGTTTAGGACTTATGGCATGTTTAACGTGTAACGTTTTAGGGATATGATTAACGTTTTATGTACCTGTACTGTTGAGATGGTAAATGCTTATCTGGCTAGATTGAGTGACGGCCTCCTTAGGGAGTCCTGCCATGCTCTCACACGAGACTGGTCTAAGACATAAGTTTGTCATCTATGAAATGCTCTGTTCATATTTAGTCGCTGGCACGAATTCTGTTTTGACTCCTTCGTTCAAGTCAGTTTTTGCAATGGGGAAGTTTGCCATCTCCTGTTCAAGTTAGGTACTGCTCAGCGTTCAGCAAATACAGGTTCCTTCCTTAGGAAGGTAATTCTGCAAACTCGGAAAGTATTGTTAAAAGGTCGAATTAATGCCAGGAACACTCTTTAGGCCAAAAAACGAGAGGACATGTTCTGCTATTACAGGTCCATAAATCTGTATGTAGCATGAAGGTGTTACCAAGGTTAGCGGAAGCAGTAGTACCCTTTGAAACACATGGGTGGGCGGTCACGCGACCCAACAATCTTGTCTCTGTTGGTCTCCTGTTAAAGGAATGCGGCTCGACACTGGTGTCCCTTTCAGTTCAGTGGAAGCCGTAGGGCCTGGCGGAGACTGAACTGCTGCTGGCTTTGTAACTGTTATTATCATTGCCTTTTGTATTATTGTTATTAACAATCCTTATTATTACTAAGATCTAGGCACGTTCCACTGGAGCGGAAGCAGTGCACTTGTGTAATGCTTGACGCTTGAAGTTCCATTTTGAATCCTTCTGCATGCGCTAAACACTTCCGTCCTCGTGCAGAACTATGATGATAAACAGGAGAAAGGGTCTGCTTTTCTCACCTGAGTGAGGGCAAGTCACCTGCGTGCTGAAAATATGACGTGGAATTGACACCTGGGTGAAGCTGGATGTGTGCTTAACAGGACCCATTATCCTCCTGGACCCACACTGATTTGGTCTATATTTATTTGTGCCTTAACCTTGTCTGTGTTGAAAGGAGCAGACCAGTAAATCCGTAATATATAATAAAAAGTATAGTTAAAAAAACCTGGATCACTCCGGGAATTTGGATCCAGTCTTCTCTTTCAATATTTATACAGTACATCCTTGGACAGAAGTCTTTCCATCTGTATATACTCTTTGAAATGAACCCCCATATGCCTTACTAGGGATCCCTGCCACTATTTGTCACATAATATCCAAAACTCAGCCTGGATTCAAGGAACATAAGGAACTAATATAAAACTTGTGATATTGTCTATTCTTGCACTCTTCAGTCATCATGGAGAGATTCGTCATGTTGTATCTGAGTAATCGAGATGTCACTTACTGCTTAGAAGGTAACTCATATTTTAAGCTTTACGAAATCAGAGCTTTCCAGTTCTGGAACAGATCTTCTTTTTACATGAGGCCCAGGACACATTAGCTTCAAACTTGAAAAGGACCTTCATATTTCTTGAGACTCTGTTAAGAAGAAACGTTACGACAATCATGAGCTTAACAAGCTTTTATTCGTAACGTGTGTGCGACCCCGATAACAGGACATCCGAAGCGCTTCTTCAACATCAACCGTCCATCTCTTCAATCTCCCTTCGAACTCCCGTTACCTAGCGATGCTCGAGCCTAGTGTTATCAAACACTGTGCGCGAGCATCGCAACACATCTTCCCCCTAACAAAAAGAAAATACAACAATAAAGGAAAAAAAATACAATTTCAACACAAAAACAATTTAACCCTCTAAGAATAATAAGTTCACATTCGTAGCTTTACGCAAAACAAACATAATCCTGAAATTTGCTTGGTGTCCTGACTTAAAGACCACACCTGCTTGTTTTCCTTGCAGGCACACACAAATGATTGTTAACAATAGGCACATTAGGCTGTACATTTGAGTTATGACCAGGATCATAGGAAGGCGTATACTTCCAATCATCTAACCAGTCAAATTTGCATTCCTTGCGTTCTGGGCTGATAACTTTTCCTTCCTTCCCAACCAACCCAGAATTAACATTCCTACACATGGACAATGATGACATGTGCCAAACCTTACCATCACTTAATAATGCAGAATTACAAAAAATTCTATCTACTTTAAGGGGATCTGAATATCGATTATTACCTTTTTTTATGAAACCTGGTTTCTTAACTCTCACCACATCACCAACTTTTATGACTTGTTCTTTACATTTGTGTTTTGTCTCATAGTACATTTTACTTTGCTCTTGGGAACTTTTAATGTTGTATTTAACTTGTTTAAGTGTCCAATCAGCCTTCTTATCCCCAGAGCTCCAACCCACATTATCTTTCCCAGTGGGAATTCTCCCTCTCATCAACACAAAGGGAGAATACCCTGTAGAAACACAAGGTGTCGTTCTGTATGACCATAAATTCCGCATTAATTCACATCTCCAATCCAAATTGTTGCAATTTGCCATTTGGATGACACCCTTGATCACCCAATTGAATCTCTCCACAGCACCGTTGCCTGCCGGATGATATAAAGCAGTAGTATTATGTACAATACCTTTCCCCTGTACAAAATCTTTGAAAATACGAGACATAAATTGAGGTCCATTGTCGCTTACTATACACTTAGGTAAACCCTCTTTCAGAAACACCTTGTCCAGGAAGTGCACAATTTAATCCACATCAGCCCTATTAACAATCTCAACCTCTGGCCATTTTGAAAAATGGTCAACCAAAACTAATAAATATTTTTGTTTATCATCATACATTATTGGCCCTGCAATATCTATGCCTATCCTTTCCCAAGGTCCATCTGGACACGGAATAGGATGGAGAGGTGGTCTTAATGTTACCTGAGTCTTGTCGGACGAATTACAGGCATAGCAATCTCTAACTTTCCTTTCAATGTCTGAGTCCAAACCTGGCCACCAATAAGTACACTTAATTTTGTATTTGGTTTTACCTATGTGTAGTGCTTTCCTCTTATCTAGTTTCTAAGCACTAACATAACACAACAGAAATGCACTTCTGAGGTCAAAGAAGACTTTTATTGTTGTTAATTCTTCCCCAACCACAATATTTTATGAATGACGAATTAGTAGCTTTCAAGTCCGCGTTAATCAAACAAAATATATCAGTTTGCAATATACACAGCAGGTTATATTTATAAGATATTGAATGCAAATCAAAACAAATACTTCACCGTGTGGGAACTATTTACAGCTACATCTTTCTAAGGTCTGCAAGCTGATGACCCCTGTCAGCCGCGAGAAAGAGTTTCATCTACCCACACGGGATGCTGGCAGCTGGCGCCAAGCTCCAGCACGAGGTCCGGCAGATTCGAATCTGACTCTCTGCAGCCTGTGTCATTCGTTACAAAGGTGTGCCCCCTCCTCTCAGACCTGGGAAACTGAGCAAGCCTTTTGGAGACTGGCCAGGTCTCCAAGACTACTCCTGTTCCCAAGCTCAAGTGAAGAAAAAACAACACCCATGTACTCTCTCTTATCATGTCTAGTCTACTGTGAGAAAAACATCTTGGTTCTCTGGTGCAAAAACACAGCTTGGAAAAATACAGCTTGGATTCTCAACTGCAATGTCTAACTCCACGTTAAAGGCAATGGGCAGCTAACCTAAATATCAAATGCAATGTCATGTTAAAGGCAATAGGCAGCTAACCTAAATATCAAATGCAATGTCTAGTGTCATGTCAAAGCCAATAGGCAGCTGAGCTGAATACAAAATGCAATGTATAATATCATGTCAAAGCCCATAGGCAGCTGAGCTGAATACAAAATGCAATGTCTAATATCATGTCAAAGCCAATAGGCAGAATATCTAATAGCATGTCAAAGTCAATAGGCAGCTAAACTGAATACATCATGTCAAAGTCAATAGGCATGCAATGTCAAAGCCAATAGGCGGCTAGACTGGATACAGCATGTCAAAGCCAATAGGCAGAATACAGAATGTAAGGACTAATGCAATGTCAAAGCCCATAGGCGGCTAAACTGAATACAGAAAGTAATGGCTAATGCCATGTCAAAGCCAATAGGCAGAATACAGAATGTAATGACTAATGCAATGTCAAAGCCCATAGGCGGCTAAACTGAATACAGAAAGTAATGGCTAATGCCATGTCAAAGCCCATAGGCGGCTCAACTGAACAAAACATACCATGTGCTACTGGTGAACATTGAGCAACTAATATGCGCAGTGGTGAAACACAAAGTCATTGGTCAAAACAAACTTTATCAAATGGCAGTACACTATGCCAAGATGTCCTTCGTGACATATATCAATAATCCTATTTCTTATAGATGTGGGGGGAATAACCCTGCCATTCCTAAAAATTAGACCACCTTCCAGAGAGAGTTCATGTCTCAATTCCCAAAACACACGCATACTATGATCTAACAAATGTTTATTAGGCCATCCATTCTTGATATATCTGCTAACTACACCAACAATGTCATCTTGAGCTTGAGCTTGTTCCCAGTCCTCTTTGGTAATACCTGGACAATCAGCTAACACATTGGCTACTGTAAGATTTGCAATATCAGTATCCTCATCACTCACAATAGGTAAAGGCATTCTACTTAAAAAATCTGCCACCACATTTTTGACCCCAGGAACATATTGTACACTGTAATTGAAATCTAAAAGTCTAACAGACAAACGAGCTATACGGGGTGATGCTGAAATTAACCCTTTTGTTGTCAACACTTTAGTGAGCGGCTTGTGGTCACATCTTAACAAAACATGAAAACCCCAAATGAACTGTCTGAAATGTTCCAACCCCCAAACACATGCAAGTGTCTCACGCTCGATCACAGAATACCTTTCCTCAGTCGGTGTAATCGAACGCGAGGCAAAAGCTATGGTCCATTCAACTCCCTTTTCATCGATTTGGGATAAAGTTGCACCTATGCCTTTAGAACTGGCATCCGTTGTGACAACATTTTGCAACATGGGGTCATAACCATGAAGTGGTGGGGCATTAGCCACATCATTCTTTATTACTTCACATGCTTCATCGCATGCCTCACTCCAAACAAACTTAACATTAGTTTTAAGAAGTTGACGCAGAACATACGTTTTTTCTGATAAATTGTGTACGAATTTGGCATAAAATTCGGCCAATCCTAAGAAAGCTCGCAAATCATCTTTAGATTGAGGTCTAGGGGCATTTTTGACAGCATTAACTAATTCCAATTTGGGTTTAATACCAGCATCTGAAATTTCATGACCTAAATAATTAATTTTGTTAAATGCAAATCTGCATTTATCAATTTCTGCTGTCAAACCATGTGTGCTCAGTCTATGCAAAACATTATCTAGATTACGATCATGTTCATTTCTGTCCTTCCCCATTATCAAGATGTCGTCCTGAAAAATCAGTACATCCTTTATGTCCGATAATACCTTGTGCATTAACCTCTGAAACATAGCTGCTGCAGAAGCCAACCCAAAAGGTACTCTTTTATATCTGTAACAACCAAAAGGTGTCCCAAAAGTTGTTAAACTTCTACTATCTGCATGTAAAGGCACCTGATGGTAAGCAGCTTTAAGATCAATACTAGAAAACCATCCAACACCTTTAGTGCGAGCAAACATTTAGTTTATTTTTGGCAAGGGAAATTGATCAACTAAAATATTCTTATTAAGATCTCTGAGATCCACACATAGTCTCAATTTGCCATTTTTTTTTTAACTACGACTAAAGGTGCGACCCATTCTGTGGATTCCACGGGTTCAATAATGCCGTCTGACGGAAGTTTTTTAAGTTCTTCTTCTACTTGGTCCCTCACAGAAACAGGTATGTTTCTGACTTTGTGAATACAAGGTGTGGCATTAGCTTTCATTTGTATTTTGTGTTGGAAACCCTTTAGTTTTCCAATTTGGCCAGAAAAGACATAGGGGAATTTTTTTGCAATAATTCCTGAGAAATCTTCAGTATGTTGTACAATAGACACAGGTGTACTACTACTGGGGTTCAAAATAATACCCAGCTTTCCTTGGTCCTTCCAACCCAGTACAGACAGCCCAGAAGCCGCTACATATACTTTGCAGTGCGCTTGTTTGTGTTTAAATTCAATTAGTAAATTTCTGTAACCCACAATCCTAATGGGTTCACCCGTGAATGTTTTTGGAGAAATATCTGTTTTTTCAAAGCAATTACCTAAGACAGGTTCAAAACATTGTTGCCAAATTTCCTCATTAAGGATAGTGTAGGGAGAACCAGAATCAGCAACAACCGAAATATCAATGCCAGCAATCGTGACATGGCATAAGGGTCTACTAATGTTGTTTTTGACGTTCTGTACCTTATCATCAACATTAAGAATGCATAAATTAGAATCAGACTCCTCCGATGAACCGCTGTCACATTCTCTCACACATTTAACACTCGCGTCACCCCCACCAAATTTTCTTCTGCGACACACTTTAGCAAAATGTCCCAAGACACCACAGTTTGAGCACTTCTGATTCCGAGCCGGACATTTCCTATCATTTGCCAGATGAAACTTGCTGCCACATCTGAAACAAGATCTTTTGTCTTTCAGAAATGAATTCTCTTTCTCCCCTTGATACGAATAGATTCTCTTAGTCGATAATTTGTTGTTTTTCTTGACCATGGCAATAGTAGCATTGTCTTTCAACTTCGAAAATAATTTTTCCTCACTGCGCAGAACAGCCTTTGCGCATCTTCCAGTGAGTTCAGCGCTTTTGACCATATCAATAACCTCTCATAACGGTGCTTCCCTTCTAGACCAAAGCTTCTCTTGGATATGTGGATTGGCAGTGTGCATTATAATTTGGTCTCTAATGAGTTCGTCATGAAGGTTACCAAACTTGCACGACAAAGCCAAATTCTTGAGTGCAGCAACGTAATCATCAACAGATTCCTCAAATTGCTGCTTCCTATGATAAAATTTAAATCGTTCAACAGCCACGCACACGGCAGGTCTAAAATACTCCGTAAGATCTTCAAGAGCATGACTAAAAACATCTCCTTGGTCAGGTGCTCTAATTTTTTTGTTAATACTGTTGTAAATTTTAAGGCCCTTTGCACCTAAATAGTGTAAAAGAATTTTCTTCTTTTCTGGAGTAAGTTCTTCTTCATCTTCAAATGTCGAAATGTAATTTACGAAATATTCTCGCCATTCCTCCCATTTTAAAGTAGCTTCTCCATCTTTTGGCAAGAATTGCTCAGGAGCGCTAAGATTCCATGCATTTCCTGAAGCCATGACAAAAAAATATGATGAAACAAACTTTAAAACAAATATTTTCTTATTTCTGAAAAATTAGCAAGGAGAAAAATATTTATTCATCCAGCCTAGGTTGCTAAGCAACTGTAAACCCTGTTTGAAAATGACGAAATAAAAAAAAATGTGCGCAGGCCTTGCGCACGAGCACGAAGAGACTTGGTTGCTTGACAACGTCAGACAATTTCAAAGCGCGAGATGTGGCGCGAAGACGTTTTCAGTCTGGTTTGCTTGGCACAATAACAACCGATAAGCTCATGAAGTAGCACCTGGACATTTTTCTGAAACGCCGAACAATTGTAAACAAGGTATTAATCCTACCGCTACATCAATCACAAAGTCCTGTTGAAAACGGCAGGAAAAACGAGTCATACAACTTCCCGGAGATCCCGCCTCAAGCTGTGAAGAAATGTGCTTGATGGACGTGTGGGTTCTTCGTCGGGGTCGCTTGTACGCTCGTCGCCAATTTTGTTAAGAAGAAACGTTACGACAATCATGAGCTTAACAAGCTTTTATTCGTAACGTGTGTGCGACCCCGATAACAGGACATCCGAAGCGCGTCTTCAACATCAACCATCCATCTCTTCAATCTCCCTTCGAACTCCCGTTACCTAGCGATGCTCGAGCCTAGTGTTATCAAACACTGTGCGCGAGCATCGCAACAGACTCTTACACCCGCCATTCATTACATCCTACATGGCAGCAGCCTGTCAGCATCATGTCTGATGCTTTTTAGTGATACTCTAAAGGGATCCTGCCAGCTCACCCATCAGCCATCTACTACAAAGTCTCTCTCTCTTAATAAAGGCCATTCCAACAAAAAACATTGATTGCCTCAACCACTTCAACCCATAAACATGGAAAACCTACTGCTCCCCTCCTCCAGATCATGAAGACGGTCCTAGGTGATACATTCAGTACCTACTATTCTGGAATCCTCAAGGTCTGAGGACCTAACAAGGTACGATGAGTATCTCAGTATATAATCTCTACTTCTAGAATTTTCCCTTTTAAATGTATGCTTGACGTCTCTTTCTGATACCGTGCACCCATTACATGCCCGTAATTCGTAAGCTATCTAAATGGTTGGTATTTGCAGGGATACCTTGCAGCTTCTTTTTAAAGGGGGATTCAACAACCTGGGAATACCCTTTTCCCCTTCTTTTCTTGTGTAGGATTTTGGATAAGATCCAGTGGTTCGAAATCACACTAAAGTCCCCTTCTATAACAAGATTGCTCCTGTGTTGGAATTCTCCAGGAAATCTGCTAGGGCTAACATGATTTCCGACTCGTGGTTTTGACTTATATATATATATTAAATAATATTTGCCCTGATTTTCCTTCCCAGCCATAGCCACATGTCTATCTTGTTGCCTACTCTGGCTGTGGACAGGAGAGGAAAATGTGATCCCTATCAACTTACCACCAAAAGGTGCATCGTCATCTACCCTGAGGCCATCATCATTACAGCTAGCAATGGGAACATTCATGAGATCTCTTGATTGGTTATCAGGGGACAATTTACTCACATTGGCAGAACACTCCTTAGGGGGTAATGTTCTGTATTTGAGATCCCTTAGGGGGTAATGTTCACAGGTGTAGATTCACCAGCCCAGTAGCACACTCCTCCTTACTTAGCACTGGGGTTCTGTAGGGATTCTGTTTGCAGTGCATCTAGTTAATCCAATCTTATCAGGGAGTAACAATGACTATAATTCCTTGCCCAGTGAATCACTTTATTTTTTAGAGACTCACTGTCTTCCTTGACTCCCACGGGTAGTCTGGGGACATTGACCATGTGTAATCTTTTGGGGCTATTTCCAGAAGGAGCAACCTCGTTACACAGACATCTTCCCCAACTAGACAGTATGAATCCATTTCTCTCCCTGGGGCCCCTGCTGAGTACTCTGAATAGTAGTAGGGAGTAGTGATGAACATCTATATTCCATTGACTGATTCCAGGTATATGATGGAACAATTTGTGGGCATCTGCTTGGAGAGCTTAGGGGATACATGTGAGCCCTACTCCCTTGAGTACTCTCAAAAGTAGCGCTACATTATGTCACATCCTCCTTAATAAGGATAGATTCCCTCTCAAGAGCTGTAGTCTCTTGCGGGCTTGGGCCTCCCTCCCTTAACCTGCTCCCTTCTTCCTTCTTCCTTAGGTCTCACCCACTTTCGGGGGTTTTCCTTTCCTATAGGGTGAATCAGCCATGCCCTCTGAATCACAGATGTTAAGTGGGCAGCTTGGGTTTGTAAATTTCTCCCCCCCAGCTGGCCAATAACATCTCTGAGTTCTCTCACGTGATCACATTCCTTCCTCTTATTGGGAGTTTCAGCCATGTATCTCCCCATCCTGTGAGGCCATAATCCTACCATCAACAAAAGGGCTATAAAGATTAGTTCAAGGTACCTCAGGGATATAAGTGATGTTGTTGGTGCTACTTTCGTCCAAGCTACCCTGGTTTTGTAATGCATGATTCCCATTATGAACAATATGCATTTCCTTGTCATTATCAGCTGAGACTCTGCCCTCGTTGTTTGACTGTGTTTTAATAGCGATCTGTGTGGGTACATTAGCGGCTTTATGACCCTTTTTGAATATGCTAACAATTTTTAACTTTGTATCTGTATGATCATGCATTTTCCCATTGCTGAGTCCACTTCTTCGATGAGATTATCAATCTTATCTAGCACACAGTTACCTGAAGCATGTTGAGTCGCCCTTTTGCTATTTGTCATGCCTTGCGGGCTACTTCAGGATGTTCTCTTCCCCATAATTCCACAGCTGAGACTAACCTACAAATAAGGTAAACCAGTCTGCTTTAACAATTAATTTACTGAGTTACAGCGGTTAAGACAATTAATACCGCAGTTGGGTCAGTAAAATTATTTTTATACCTGATAGACTTCAAATCAGCAATTAGCAGGCACAATGTTACTTATTTAGGGCATATAACCTTGCCAAATTATGACCTTTCAAAGGCCGCATAGGTACAGAATCCTTTGCCTGGGGTTACAAACAACAAAAGGCAAGTGTTGGGGTGGCCTGGCCCGTCTCTTCCTGGATCAGATGGGCTTAGACAGACCGTCCTGGCCTGGTTTTCACCCAGGGGCATACCGGGATGCGTCCCGTGCCACGGTGGGATTCTGCACACATCCTCTGCCTCAGTAGATGTCCCAGGCCACTGTGGGCGTCCCTTGTATTAAAGTGCTTGATTAACTTATCCCCTCCTCCTGGGGTAGCAATGGTTTCTGGCGGTTGCAGTTCCCCTCAGGCAACATTTGCAGGCGAGAAGGTTGACCCTAGATATCTTGTGCCGTGGTAGGCGTCCTGTGCTTTAAAGTGCTTGATGAAGTTAATCCCTTCTCCTGGACTAACAGATGGTTTCTGGGGGTTGCAGTCTCTCTCAGGCAACAGATGCAGGAAAGAAGGTTTACCCCAGGTGTCCTACGCCGTGGTTGGCATCCCGTGCTGCGGTAGATGTCCCATGAATTAAAGCTCTTGATAAAGTTAGCCCCTCCTCTCGAGCTAACAGATGGTTTCTGTGGGTTCCAGTCCCCCTCATTCAACGGATGAGGGCAAGAAGGCTGATCCCAGGCATAATATAATATATTTGTTTTAAAAGGAAGAAAAAATAAATCAGGATAGTGTTAAATATTAAGTTCAAACATTTAACACTGTTTATAGATTTCTTGGTAATTCTATCAAAAGAACATTTAAATTAGTTAACAATCAAATATAAGATACAGTTAAAAAAAATTGGAAGTTCAAAAAATCACATTTTGTAAAGGAATAATGTTAGAATTAGCTCCTTTTCCATAAGCAAATTTACAACAAGAAGCCATAATAGATCTCTTTTGATTTTATCATATGTAGTAAAATCATAACAGACGTTGATCCTGTGATTAGCCCAAATACTATTCCAACATCACAAGAAAGATAATTTGTAAGTAGCTTTCCAGAAATGCCATTTGTTGGAATCGATAGATTAAATTAGAATGAATAGATATAAATACATCTATTATCTTGAAATTATCTTTATTATTAATTTTAGTAATAAATTATAGCCCTAAAAATAATTTTACCTGTAACATTTCATTAATTTTACAACACGCAGAATTCTTAAACAGAATAATATTATTATGATTAAATAACATGCAACAGTTTTCTTTTGGTGCATTTACAGGACCAGAAAAAACTATTTTGGCCATTTTATATGTCATGCAATTTAAGACAGGTATAGAGAATTATTTTACAGCAACAAAATCGGACTTTGCATGACATTTGCACATTTAGAGGTTTTAAATAATTTAGTCCAAATACTATCCCACTTTTCAAGTGACCACGTATTTTGTAAATCAGTTTTACAAATGCATTTTATAGCAAATATGGGATGCTTACCATAATTTGTTTGAAGTTGTTTATAAATTAAACTGCTTTCATAGTAACTTCATCCTAAATAATAGTTGAGATTTTTGAGAGGGAATTTGAAATTATTATTGACAGTATTATTTTGGGCTCATTCCTAGACCTGTGCTGAATCCTGATTCAGGCACATCCAATTCTGGATTCCAGTCAGGTGCAAATTGAGGATGGACCTGGGGATTTTCCAATCTTAATACAGACAAGCATTACTTCGAGGAATTTGTACATCAAAAACAGGTTAAAGAGGGAACCCAGTTCAATTTTACTAAAACTGTGAGTTATAACCAGAAACCTTGGACGTGGGCTGTAAACATGCAAAAGAGCATTTCTCCAGGAGATTTTACCACCCGGGAAATTCAAGCAATTAAGAATAAAAGGCTTAGAATTTTGCTTTTAAATTATATTTCTCTTCTAAAAATAACAATAAATCCTCTATCAGTCAGACTCTCGCAGACACTCCCAAAAAGCAAATTGTGAGTCATCAAAATAGGCCACCAAGGCCTGCCTGTGCCCTATAATACAGTGCTATGCAAAGACAGGGGCTATAGTTTTTGAAATCCACTTGGAACCAGGGGCAAATAATACCTATATTACAATGATTCCATGTTGCAGAACAACAAATGTGAAACATAACAATTATTTATGATAAACAAAGTATGCATCAGTAAAGCAAAGAAAAAACACGCTTTGGAAGTATAAAACATTTACTGCTTAAAAGAGGTATTCTGTTCTCATATGTGATCACACTGTGAAACATTGACATATAACATACAGTGTGTATAAAACAATAGGGCAAAAGAACCACAAATGTTTACAGTAATTTGCACTGCATACACACCAATTATAGGCCAGTGGGTGAGTAAATCTAAACAAGTTTCGTTTGCTGAGTGCGTCGATGGGGTTTCAACCCTGGTTGCTTTCTGGGTCATCATCAGGACTGTAGAAGTTTGCGAAAGCAGCAAGCCATGTATGTTATTGATCTTTCATAATACATTTCTAGTAGACTTAAAGGCAAGGACAAATTTCTGTAATAGGCAGATATCTGCAGTGACTATGGAAGCCCTTAGTTGGCCTCTGAAAGTAAGCGATGGCCCAAAGGGTGGTTTGAAATAAGGTGGATGAAAACTTCGTCAAACCTAAAGGTCCTGGGATTGTCCTGCCCGGAAACAGCAGCACACACACGACTGCAGAGGGAACCGCATCATTCGGCTTCCCGATGAAAAATAGGTAGGATCTTTTTTCTTTTACTGATACATAATTTATTTATTATAAATAATTGTTCTGCTCACATTTGTTGTTTTGCCACGTGGAACGATGCAGCTCCCCTTATCCAGCTACTTAAATATATACTGGTTGAGTTTCTGTTAATACATATTGCAACACGGCTAGTGTTGGAATTTAAAAAAGAGAAATATAGACCCTCCATTAGCTCCCGTCCCTCCCTCGCCTTCCTTTAGACCAATGAGGCTCCCTGCCTCCCCATAGACCCTCCCTTCCCCTTAACCCCCCCCCCCCACCTCCTGTTCTTTTTTGTCTAGCCCCGCTAGACTTACCTTCTTCTTCGTCCTCCACGGCGGGGCCTGAGGGTCTTCGGCTTTGCCCTCCTCGAGGCGCGGAGCTCCTCGGGGAGGGTTCCTGGCGGTCGCGTCTTCGAGAGGCGGGCATGGCTGCCTAGGAGACGCGTCCTGGGAGTCGGCTGACGAGGTCGGTCGACTGTTAGCGGCTGGGGCTACAACTTCCGGATCTTCGGCTCGCGGGACGAGCTGATGTGCCGGTTTGGATTTTCTGGATTTTTGGCGGTAGGACGGGCGTTCTGCCCGCGTTTTTAAAAGATTTTGGCTAATTGTTTATGTATTGCCATTTGCTGTTCCTTTTTTAGGGGGAGGACCTTTCTCTTTTATTTAAGGGGGTTTGGGTCCTATGGCTGGCATTTCTTGTTTGTATCGTGCCGAAGGTACCTGCCAAAAGACGTAGGATTGTTTCCTCTTCCTCTTCATCGGGGGAGGATGGTGAGGTTCCCCTCTCCTCGACTGGGGGTCGCCAGGTTCCGGTGGGGGCTTCTGCGCCACTCATGTCCAGGGAAGAGGATCAGGACATGATTGAGGTGGCTGTCTCTCAAGCAGTGGTGGCCAGGCCTGGTCGTTCTCCGGCGGCCAGTCCTCCTGGGATTGCGGAGAGGTCCTCTTCTGGGGATGAGGATGATGACGCTCCATCTACTTCTTCTGGTGGGAAATATGTCTCCACGGAAGAGATGTGGGAGGTGATGTTGCATGTTCGGGACAATTTAGGTTTTCCTGTGTTTCAGCCTACAGGGATGGATTCGCATTTGTTCTCTCAGTATCAAACACCTTCTAGGTTTGCCATGCCTTTTGAGGGCCCTGTGAAGGAGATGGTACTCCGGGAATGGAAGGATGTGGATAAGTCTCAGGTGCCATGGTTCCTTCAAAAACTATACTTGCTGGAAGGGGAGCATGTGTTACCTCCCTCAATTAAACTGGATTCCATTCTGGCGACCCTGATTGGCAAGACGGCGGTCAATCCGGAGGATTGTGTGCCTACGGATGCCACTGACCATAAGGTGGATTCTAGTCTTAAGAGGGCTTTTGCGGCTGAGAATTTGGCCCTCAGAGCGGGTATATTTTCTGCTTATTCTGCACAATCTTTGGTGCAGGATTTTGACAAGCTGGCGGTGGCTGTTCAGGAAGGTTCGGAATGCTCTGAACTTCTGGCTGTTATGGAGCAACAGGCCAGGTTGCTGGTGGACATGTCTTCTTATGTGGTCCGTACTTCGGCTCTGGCATCGGGAGCTTTGATTGGGGCTCGTAGGTCCCTCTGGTTGAGGTTGTGAAATGCGGATCCTGGGGAGAAATCTGCTCTCCTGAGACTACCTTTTGAGGGGCGTAATTTGTTTGGTGATCAGTTGCCTTCCATGCTTCCCAAGGCATTTAAGGAGAGGAAACACGCCTTGCCTTACAAAGGTGGTTTTTCTTCTGGCAAGGGGTGGAGGAAGCATTCGCGCTCATCTCCCAAGATGGATTCCAAATCTTTTTCTTTCAGGAAACGTCGTTTTCAGCCCCGTTTTTCTCCTAAGAAGTCTGCCCCTTCGAACCGGGGTGGGTTCAAGATGGGGTCCTGACAATCATTGTGGGCCTGGCATAGGGCAGGTTGGGGGACGGCTGAGGCACTTTCTTTCAGTGTGGCAGAAGAGTGTCAGCGATAGTTGGGTGCTGGACATTGTGGACAAATGCTATGCCATAGATTTTGAAGTGGTGCCCCCAGATTCCGGGGTGCGTCCCACTCCTCTGCCTACAGTCGGGGCCCAGAGACAGGCGTTGTTGGATGGGGTCCGAGACTTGCTTCTCAAAGAGGCCATCTCCCAGGTTCCTGTGGGGGAGAGAGGTCTGGGCACTTATTCAGTCTTGTTTCTGGTTCAGAAGGTGTCAGGGGGTTTTCGGCCTGTCCTCAATCTAAAAGGGGTGAATTCCTGGATCAGGACTGTACATTTCCATATGCTGTCCATTCAGACTATATTTCCTCTGGTCAGTTCGGGGGATTTCCTGGCATCTCTGGATCTGCAGGATGCTTACCTGCATGTTCCAGTGGCTCGGTCTTCTCAGTGATTCCTACATTTTGCGGTAGGCCTGGACCATTATCAGTTTTGTGTTCTACCATTCGGCCTCAAGTCCTCTCCCTGCATTTTCACCAAGGTGCTGGCCCCCCTGGTGGCTCTTCTACATTCAGAAGGGGTGTTTATTCATCCTTATCTGGACGATATTCTAATCCAAGCGTCCTCTCAGGAGCTGTTGCGGAGTCATGTGGCCCGGGTTCTGGTGGTCCTGCAAAACCACGGATTTTTGGTCAACTGGGGGAAGTCAGATTTGGTTCCTTCCCAAGATCTGGTTTGTCTCGGGGCTCGGTTTCTGACTCTTCAAGGCTTGGTGACTGTGTCGGAGAAGCGGTTGTTGGTCCTCCAGTCTCTGGTGAGGTCGATCTTGTTGCAGCCTGCTCCCAGGGCCCTTAAGTGGTTGCGTCTGCAGGGTCATTTGGCGTCGGGGATTTTTCTGGTTCCCTGGGCACTGTTCCATCTTCTTTGCCTGATGAACTGGTTCCTGGTTCATTGGTCTCCAGAGTCAAGTTCTCTTCTGGCACAGATTCCGGTGTCGGGGTTGGTTCGCAGGGAGTTGGGTTGGTGGCTGGTGCCCGCTCATCTTCGGGTAGGGGTGTCTTTATCTCCTCCTCTCCTGGTGGTAGTGACGACCGATGCCAGCCTCTCTGGTTGGGGGGCTTGGATGGGGTCGGCTCAGATCCAGGGGTTTTGGTCACCTCTGGAAGCCAGACGCTCCTCGAATTGGCCGGAGTTGAAGGCGGTGCTTCTAGCTCTGATTCATTTTCAGGACTCCCTGAAAGGTGTTGCGGTTCTTATTCGGACAGACAACTTGGTGACCAAAGCTTATGTGAACCAGCAGGGGGGGACCAGGTCGTGGGCTCTGTTCCGCCTTGCCAGGAAGATTTTTGTTTGGGCTCAGGAATGGGTGCTTTCCCTGCGTGCCACCTACATTCGGGGGTGGTCAATGTTCGGGCGGATCTTCTGAGCAGGGTGATTCCTTCCTCTCAGCTTTTCTCCCTCCGGTGGTCTCTGTTTCATCATCTGGTTCACCTATGGGGTCTTCCGGTGGTAGATGTGTTTGCGTCTCCAGAGAATGCGAAACAGTCGCTTTTGCTCCCGGTTTCATTGTCCTCAGGCTTGGGCAGTGGACGGGATGTTGTGTCCTTGGCCTCAGGGTCTTTTGTATGCTTTCCCGCCCTTTCAGTTGCTCCGTGCGTTTCTATTGAGGGTACGTCTTTTGAAAGCCAGGGTTCTCTTGATTGAGCCCCATTGGCCGAGGGCGAATTGGTTCCCGTTGCTTCAGTTGATGGCGTCGGATCACGTGTGGACTCTTCCTCTCTTTCCGTCGCCTCTGGAGTTTCCTTGCCTCTCGAGGGGGTCATTGAGGCGGTTGCACTTGATGGCCTGAAAGTTGAACGGCGGGGTTTGACAGGTTTTGGAGTTCTGGTAGCTTTGAGTTCTACTTTACTGGCTTCCCGACGGCATTCCACTTTGCTGTCTTATGGTCGGCAGTGGAAAGTTTTTTCTTCTGGTGTTTCCGGCATAAGTTGGATCCTACGTCTGCTTCTCTTTTTGATGTGATGCAGTTTTTACAGGATGGTGCCCAGTTGGGTTTGTCGGTGGCTTCTCTACGGGTGCAGTGGGCGGCGATTCAGGCTTTTAGGGGTCCATGGTGTAATCTGTCTGATGAGGGTCATTTGATGCCTCGATTTTTCCAGGGTCTTCTTAACTTGCTTCCTCGCCCAGTGCGTTCCTTTCCTTCCTGGGATCTTTCATTGGTATTGGATGCTTTGACTGTTCCCTTTGAACCTCTGGGGGTCTGTGACTTGCGTCATCTTTCTTTGAAAACTTTTTTTCTGGTGGCCATTACTTCTGCCTGCCGTTTAGGGGAATTGGGGGCCTTGGCCTGCTCGTTTCCTTTTTGTAAGGGTTTTCCGGATCGTGTAGTGCTTGTTCCGGTTCCTTCATTTGTTCCTAAGGTGAATTAGTCTTTTCATGCTCGCCAGGTCATCCTTCCTTCGTTTTGTCCGGATCCTTCCTCGGATGAGGAGGTTAGGTTGCATTCTTTAGATGTGTGTCGGGCCTTGCTGGAATATCTACGGGTAGTTGCTCCTTTCCGTAAGGGTGATTCTCTTTTTGTGAATTTCGGTCCGGCTCGGACAGGTGAGAAGCCTTCCACGGCTTCTTTGAGTCTGTGGGTTCACTCGCTGATACTGATGACTTATTCTTTGAAGGGGGAGGTTCCACCCCAAGGGATTCAGGGCCATTCTACCAGGGGTATGGCTGCTACGGTGGCGGAGCTTCAGGGCGCATCTGTGGTGGAAATTTTGCAGGGCCGCAACTTGGGCCTCGCCTTTGACCTTTGTTCGTCATTACAGGCTGGCAGACTTGGGCAATTTGGAGTCGGTATTGGGTCACCGTGTCTTGTCCTCTATGATGTAATAGGGGGGTGGGGACTCAGTGGTCTTTATTGGTTGTAATTAAACTTGTTGCAACTCAGTGTCCTTCTCTTGTTTTCTCTTGCTATATCTCATTGGTCTAAAGGAAGGCGAGGGAGACCGCCTGAGTTGCTGCTTGGGCTTGTTTTTGTACAGGAGGTGGTTGGGGTGGGGGGGGTTTAAGGGGAAGGGAGGGTCTATGGGGAGGCAGGGAGCCTCATTGGTCTAAAGGAAGGCGAGGGAGTAGGACTAGGAGTAATGCCGTTAACGTAAGTAATGGACGTATTACTCAGTTTAGCATGTTTAATATTGGTAAATCTGTTTCCTGTAATGACACAGCATATAGGTACTATTCAAGTGATAACTATCCGAATTCTACAGGAAGGAATACGCCTTCATGTGCATTTCTAGGGTGTATATTATTTGTGGTGATGCGATGCACGTGCATCTGTGCACGAATGTTGTTTAGGAGTTGTTCACATGGTGTAGGTATTTGGGCATCATGGTTGTACTTCCAGGTATACAGGCTGCAGGTATGAGTGTAGCATTTTTAGGGTTTGCCATAGAATAATATCCATGGACAGTAGATTCTATTGGTACTATTATACACCTGTAATCTGACTCCATCTAAAACGCATTTCTTTAAAAAAAAACGTCCGTGAGATATTTGACCTTTTTTGTTTTTGTAATTCAAAATGTATGTAAAGCGTTCTTCTGTGTTTTCACTGCCAACGAAGAGTCACACAAATGGGTGTAAAATGGGTATGGCTACGTGGCCTTCTCACACGCTTCTATATACATCGTCTGGAACATGGTATGTGAATGCTTTGAAGATACAGCAGTGGCTGGGAGAATTACGGTAGAGTCTGTGATTACCTGAAGGGGACCTTTGCAAGCTTCAAGGGCAAACTTTGTTTACCCAATGCCTTCTGCCAGGCCTAGACTGACTGCACACTGGTACTGTAACTTTGGTGTGTACAGCATGTGATTTCGAATTGTGATATAGACATGTCACTTTAATACACTTGGTGTAGCGTTCGTTCTCTTTCAACTATCCTTGTCGTTGCCACAGTGCTACAACGGGACCTCCAGGGGCAGTATGGCTTTTGTGTGTAGTGGCAGCAATGTGTCTACTGCCTTTAGACTTGCCTGGTGCGCGGGTTTTGTGCTTTGAGTGACGACCTAGACAAAGATTCATAGTAGGAAGTTAAATAGATTCAGGGTACCGAAGTTCAAGCATCTACCAGCAGAGGGCAATCTAGCACCTTGCTTTAGACTTGTTCATTCTCTGCTAGTTTTATTTCACGCTAAAGATAAGTTTATAAACAAAGTCTAGACTTTTATCTCTCACACATTCCTAGTAATAAGGCACGCGAGACCCTAGAAGGAAATGTGGCAGTGATTAAAATGCGCAGACTGCCCTAGCTTCGTGGCCCTGGTCACAGCTGGCGAAGGACTCAAGAGGCCAGTGCTCCAAAGGGCCCAAATATAAACATCAGGGCCGCGGCCCTGGGCTCTGAGACTCGATACTTTGAGGAAAGAGAGGGGCTAGGATCGGGGAGCAGGAGTCTGCGAACTCTATTCCGAGAAATGAGATTAGAAATCGAGACCCAGACTTGGTTATGGAATGTTAGGTGACGTTTGCAGGCCTCACATTTAGAAGGGTCTTGGCGGAAATAGAAAGGGTCGATGATGTAAAACTACAGTGAGGGTATGGTTGCCACCTTTCCACAAGAAAAAAACCTATGCGGACCATTTGTTGTAGTTTTAAGAGTGTGCAAAGGCCTGGACACATTACTAAAAAGGGTTATAAATAAAATCGCATGTATTCATTTGTAACATTACTTTTCTGTTTGCATTTACTTTATTTGTCAGGGATCTTTAAAACCGCTCTAGAAAACAGTTAAAAGTGTTTACTATTTATACCTGCTGTTTGAAGTATGTACAGAAAAGTGTAAAAACACCGGCTTTAGGGGATTTTGCTGATTTTTGTAAGTCCGGGACATTAAAATACCGGTGGTCCCGGTTGAACACCGGCCAGGTGCCACCCCTGACTGAGAGACGCTTATTACACGGGTTTGCCATAGAGGAGCAGCGTAGAGCTCACTCGTTACTGTCAGAGGAGAGATTGTGCGTACTTTTTCAGTTTCAAAAGGAAGCCTACTTATTTTACAATCAATCTGAAGTTACATCTGATACATTGGGGTCACCGCCGAATATCGCACGTGTTTAAGTCCGGCAAAGGAAGACTGCAGTATCTAGCTCAGGAGCAGATTTCTAACAATAGCCGACATTACCAACAGTTTTGCCTCTTGAACAGAGAAAACGTTCTACTAAGCTTCACTAACACAAAAAACAGATACAACGTGAGCCCTGTAAGCTTCCCTACCACAAATAACACGTTTGGAAAATGGCATACCACTCACCCCACAGACACCAGTCTCTTAACTCTGTGGCAGACTTCTAGAGGTCGCATGAACTATCTTAGGCATTTCCAACAACTACTAATGGACGCGCCATTGGCGGAATATGACGCTGATGCGTTCTACCGCAGCCTAATGGTACAGCGCAAGGATTCTCAGCCCCTGTGGTAAATGGTCCCACAACCACTAGGACACTTACAGACCTCACTGTGTAGACTGACGCTTAGCAAAACATAAATGAAGTGAAGGGAGGTTGGGACCACATTGCTTCAAGCCATGGGATTAAGGCATTTATGCAAACTGGATGCCTGCAATGTCTTTTGGAAGAAAGTCTAGAAGAAAGAAGAGTGCTTATGTTTATACTGTGGTAAATCTGGCCACATCCTTTACAGTTGGCCCAATCTGTTTGAAAGAATTCTGCTGAAAGACAAATCCTGAATAAGCAAAGAATTGGAACAAGGACAGGGTTCATTTCCACCCCTAAGCTGAAATCTCTACATCTAATGATCCAGCAGCAATATTGCCATGCATTGACATCAACCTACCAGGATAATTTATTTCCAAATCCTTAGGGAATGTCAGAAAAAACCTAATTAAGAGACAAGTAAGGACAGAAGCTGTAAAAGAGAATAGACTGCACACTCTTGACATTGGTGATGTTCGCTGGGAATCCTGACCTTTTATGATGGCAGTATCATCGGAAATCCCTGAACTTTGATTTGATTGACACACCTGCCTTTAGCACTTTCTGGGTACTCCATGACTCTCCTGTATTACACCCTTCCAGACTGGGTAAAGCTAGAAGCCACTTTCTTGTCAGAATACTGTACAGAGAATTGTTTCCTTCAAGCAAAGATAGGAATTGCTTAATTCTTATCTTGTCTTGCTGTGAGCACCCCGGAAGATCACCCTCAGTAAACTCAAGATGATTTCTGAAGTCAAGGGAGAATTAGCAGACATGTTTAGTCATAAAGGACTGACAGACTCTGCAAATGTACTCAGTGGTAGAATGTGCCAGCTAAATGTGAAGGATGATGGCACATCTTAGTGAACATCTTAAGAAGGGATTCGTTTGGCATTCACCCTTCTTGGGCGTGGCACCCTTCTTATTCATTCATAAAACAAGCAGAGAACATTAGCCTAGTATTGAGTAGAGCGGCCTCAATGCAATCATTATATGCATTCTTTTCTCTACACCACTGATTTTGGTACTCCATGATCAAATCAGGATCAAACTTGATTTCAAGGCACCTGAAATCCGGTCAATGTAAGGGAAAAAGAGAAGTGGTAAACCACATTCATCACTTGATACTGGTAGTTTGAGTGTCTAAGAATGCTATAATGCCCGCTATCTTTCAAAACATAGTGAGTGACATCTTTTGAGACATATTGGATACGGTTTAGTGATTTATCTTGATATTTTGGTTTTATCAGACAATTTACATGAACGTCGAAAACTTGACCAAATTGAGAGAACACTCCTTGTATGCAAAAGCTGCAAATGTGCATTTAAAATCATGTCTGTAACATTTCTGGAGCTTTAGGTTTCAGATCAAGGCATCCACATGGATCCCAGTAGACTAAACACAGTCAGAAAATGGCTTTCTTATACCAACATCAAGGATATGCAGTGTTTCTTGGGCCTCCAATCTCTGGAGATATTTTATAAAATACTTTTCTATGATACTATACCCATCACCACACAGACTAAGTTTTGCGTGTCTTTTCGATGGAGTCCTGAACAGTCTTAAGCCTTTACATGTTTGAAGAAGGTTTTCATCACTGCACCATCCCGACTGCTCCTCGCCTTTTACTGGGGAAACAGATGCCCACACTTTTGTCTTAGGGGCAACACTATTGCAACAACATCTGATCATGAAGTTACCACATCTTTTTACTTTCTTTATCACCCCATATCAACTGAATGTAATTACACCATTTATGATGGAGAATGCCTTGTTAGGGACAGTTCAGGGACAAGTTGTTCAAAGGGAAGGGCAGTGTGCTCTCTGGAATTGAGGTAAATGTAACCTCTCACCTCATGAAGCATGGGTTTTGCATTCACAGTTGACACAGCAGAAAGGCAGAGAAATGAATAAAACAAGGAAAGAATGGAGATTGTGGCAGATGGGTCGAAAGTTGCAAAGCCGTACCTGGGGTTTGTGGCAGCACAGTGTAGACCGAATCCGCTTGTAAGAAATGTCAGGGCTTCTTGTCTTTGCAATAGATACTTGCTGTACCTCCTAAACCTAATCTGACTTTATGTGCCTAGCCAGCACTTTAGGTCGTCAAACGTACTTGTCATTCGGCCACTGAGGGTTTTCATGTTCGCGTAACTGGCCACTCGTTTGCCTTTTTTGGTCGTCAATTCTGAAATAGTGTGCCCTTAGAAATACGCAAAGTTCAAATGAGACCATCAACTGCAAAAACTAAAAACCTGCTTCTTCTTACAGCAATCCTGCTGGTTCTCTCTTTTGCCACTGTTATTTAGTGCACCTGTCTCCCCCTTTAGCACCAGGAAGCCCGTCTTTGGTTAGCTGTTGCACTCTACAGATCTTCATTGGTTCATCCATTCATTCTAGAGCACAAGGAGAAGCTGGAGTTGCTCTGATTACAGTTTCTTGGGGTCTGGCAACTTTCTTGGTTGCATGCTTTCTGGACTCCTACTTACAGTTTGTACCCTTTTACACACCCTGCACCTTATTGCTGTTTTCTCCTCTAAGATCCTTCAAGTTTAGCTGTAGCACCATACTTTTCCCTAGTATTTCAGGCCTTGCCCTTCTGTTTCCTTTGTTGGGTTACTGAAGGCTGTTCCACATCCTTTCAGTTCTTGTGCTAGTATCCTGGATCCAGGAGTACTAAAGTTTGAGGGTGTGTGTTGCTCGAATGGTAAATATTTGCAGAGAACCATATTTAATAAAAGTTCAGAGCCAATGAGACCATCAGCTGCACTCATACTAAAAAACAGTTTCAGCATTATGCTAAGAATTGTGCCACGAGGAGCTAGTGCTTCCTTACATAAGAAATTTGAGACACACTCCAGTAGGAATTTCTGCATAAGGAAAACTTTCCAGGTGTAAAGTGCTCAACATTTCTAATTGTGCATAAACTATACCTCTTACACATAGAGATATTGTGTGATATTTTGGTTTCCCTTCTGCCTGGTTTCATCAGACTTTAGGATTACAAATAAAGTCAGATCATACTATTTTAGAAGATCTGGGAAGCATATAAACTATGGGGTCTGTGCTGCTCCCACACTGTTTCAACTCTTACCATACATATTAGGGGGTTATTGCTCCAAGATAAAAGGTGATGTTAGTGCTGCACTCATGTCAACTTTTAGTGCAAAACAGTTGTTGTGAGAAAAAGTTGATAGGCACTGCCATGTGTACTGCTTTGCTGCCTGAAGCACAACCTTGCATTGTGCGAGCACCCACAGTAATATATAGCAAGCCCTGGCCTCGCTCTACCTGGGTGTCCCACAAAAGAACGAGAAACAACTCCATAAAATGCAGAATGCTGCCACGCTGATGACTACTGGGCACCCAAGAAGGGGGAACATTTTCCCAAGTGATCTGATATTAGCATTGGTTTCTCATCCTCAATTGGGTCTTTTTAAATCCTTGCCAATTGCACACGATGTATTGCAGCAGAATAGGCCTCAGTTTCTGGCTGCCTAATCTGAAAGGTATACTCCAGACCCTAGGCTACATGCCTCCAGCCACTTCCCTGTGGTGATATTCTATTTTTAACATACATTCAGAGACCTTCAGAAAGAAGCCTTTTTAGGTTGAGCACGCAAGTGCTCTTGCCTATTGCAATCTATCTGTGGGCTTTTAACCACGCCCACCGCACACCCATCACTGTAATCGTTCATGGGCTTGCCTTTCAAAAATCCTTTCTTATCATTGGTAAATGCTTTATTTTTGTCCCTCCTTGGGGCAGTTTTATTACCGCCTTGGCCATCGACCCTGTTACATGGATAATTGCACTTTTGCTGATAAATTTGACTGCGAGCAAACCTCTTTTTTCTTTTGTGTGTCTCCTTCGCGCTCATGCTCATGGCGGCTGTGGTGCTTTGAATTGTCTCGCTTTCCCAATTATACCTGGGGACCACCGATGCTGCTTCCCGGGATCTGATCCATATCATGACCTCCGAGACCCCCAAAATTGAATTCACTTTGGCAGATACCAAGGCTGCGATCGCCTCAATGAAATGGGGAAAGGCCCCCGGCCTTGATAAAATACCAGGAGACCTTTACAAGACGAATCCAGATGTATGGGCCCCATACTTAAACCTCATTTCCAATGAGATAGCTGCTGGAGCACCTGTTCCGAGCTCCTGGTTGGGAGCAGAGATAGTCCCCATTTTTAAGAAAGGCGACCCCTCTAACCCTGCCAACTATCGCCCAATCTCCTTACTCGACAACTTCCAAAAAATCTTTGCAAAGCAAATTTTGTCCTGTCTAGAAGACTGGATTTTAGAAACAAACGCCATCTCTGATCTACAAGCAGGGTTCAGACCAGCAGTCAGTACTATAGATCAGGTGCTAAGATTTTTAACAATAAAATGGAAAACTGTAGAAATAGGAAGGGGTAACCTTTACGTAGTTTTTATTGATCTCAGAGCCGCGTTCGACCTGGTCCCCAGAAACCAGTTATGGCTGACGCTAGCCAATATGGGTGTCCCGCATGGCCTTCTGAAACTTATTACCCGCCTACATGAAAATACCTATGCCCAAATCAGGAACGGCAAGAAGGGTGATCTCACAGAACCAGTGGCTATTGAGAGGGGAGTTAGACAGGGGTGCGTTCTGGCCCCAACTCTTTTCCTATTATACATAAACAACTGTATCAAGTACTTAGCAAACTGCACAAATGATTCTCCCAAGCAGGCTGGAACCAAAGTCCCCTGCCTACTCTACGCAGATGACACTATTCTTTTGTCTAAATCACCCATGGGAATTCAAAACTTGGTAAATCAGTTTGGTGTATACTGCAGAAACTATGGATTAGACATAAACCATAAGAAAACTAAACTTATGATATACAGCGCCCCGAACAAGAAGCTCAGCGCAAACATAAAGATGGATTTAACTCCCCTGGAGAGAGTAATGGAATATGACTACTTGGGCATTAGACTATCTGACAAGGGCAGCTGGGAGCCAGCCATAAGGAAAGGGGCACTAACAATTAGCCAAAGATGTGGAGTAATAGGACGCAAAGCTAGCACTGCCACAAGCCCCCCTCTGATCCTTATCTCTGAAATATATAAAGCACAAATCCGTGCTGCGGCCCTATATGGAGCAGAACTTTGGGGATTACACAGACAGATGGATACTCTCCAAACCAAAGAAAATACCTTCCTCAGACACATATCTAGACTGGGGAGGGGCACGCCAATGCTCCCCCTCAGACTGGACCTGGGCTTAAATAGTATCAAAGACATAGCATATCTAAGACCACTCCTGTATTGGGTCAGACTATGGAAAACAGACGAACTTGAACCCTACAGGGCAGCAGTTAAAGAACTATTACCACCTCATCACAGATGGGAAAAGGTACGGTGGCTCAGGGAGATGAAAGCGGCATGGACCAAACTGAGTCTATCCCAGTACTGGGAGAACCCCGAGATGATTCCTGGCAGTGCTAAACGCCTGATCAAAGAACATTATTGGGCAAAAATCAACGAGGAATCTCTCGGTTCAAATGGGTCAGGTCGGCTGACAGCAGAATTCCTGCTGGTCAAACACGTTCCCTTCCCTGAAAGCTCCCTGGATCTACCCATACCAGCCCGTGCTCGCTCTCTACTACTCCAGCTCAGGTACGGGACATTGGCGGTCAATAGCTACACGGCTGGTTGGTCGACTAACAGTTCCCCATCGGACAAATGCATAAATTGTCATTTATGCAAGGAAACAGCTGAACACATCCTATTTTTTTGCCCTCTGTACAAAGGTCCCCGAGGGAAGTGGATTATTCCCCTGTGCAGAACACTCCATCCACTATCCCGCAACAGTCTATTCAGAATATGTAAATACGACACTTCCATACTGATAATCAGCGCTGTTTCTAAATATCTGGCAGCAGCATGGAAAATTCGTAATAGGACTATTCTATATTTTAACTCACTGTTTGAAGAGCTGTCTAGAAAACAGTAAATCAGCATCCTGTTATATCAGCCTTGGGCTCTAATTGTAAACCGCGACTTATTGAGCACAAAAGACCGTATTTCTAAATAAGTGCTACATCGAGTTATTTTAACTAAAGTGTTTTATAAATTTAAAATTATATTTAATTTTATAATTGTCAAGATGCAATTTATTGGATTAATTAACCCAAAAGAACTAATTAACCTAGAGCATCATCTACCTCTGTCTGACTTCTTAAATTTTTAATCAGTTTTACTGTCTGGAGTTTCAATGCCTGATTTTATATAGAGATGTGCCACACAACAGCTTTTACGTTATTATTATTTTATTGTTCAGGGTTATGTACAGGGTAAGATCCAGAGACTATTCCGAGCACCTCTTTCACCCCACCTATTTATGTAATCTTTCTCAGGCAGCTACTGGACCCCTACTTTTTTTACTATTGTTCCTTTTATTGTGTACTGGTTTATGGTTTTTATCTTTCTGTACGTATGTATATATTTTTAAACCTTTTAAATGGCCCAAATTTGGACCGAATAAACTATTGATGATGAATTGTCTCGCTTATGTCAATTGTTTTACTTTTCAATTTTGATTTATGTGGCAAGAAAAGACCAGTTAGGAATTTACAAAGCTAATAGCTCTAATTGGAGCAAAGGCGAGACCCGTTGCATTGTAAGTGTTTGTTCTCTCATTGCAACCAAGTTATTGTACTCTCTATCGCTTTAGGAGCCGAGCCTAATCTCAAGAATTTTAAAACATTTATACAAAACCTTTTTTTTTACGTTCTGTTTATGTCTCGGTTTTAGCTCTTGTGACCTAACTAGCATCAAGAAGCTCTAGGAACATGTGCTCCACAAACACATACAAACCACAGTATAACACGAGGCCCTCCCAGGCAGGGGATCTGTGATCCCAGGAGCAGGGGGCGCCGACGCAGTGCAGTGATGAGGGAAGGAGATGATGGAACTGCGCTGATGAGGGCACATAGAAGTCCACTGCTGCTGGAAGACCCTGTGGAATCTTTCTGTGTGCTTCCTGGACACTTCCCTTCCAACAAACACATTTTCTCAAAACAACTACCCCTGCTGTTCTTGCCCTAATTAATTCTCGAAGGTGACTTAAAAGGGTTTCGGGGGGAGCGCGGAAGGAAACTGGTTCCTGCATACTGGCAGGAACTTTCTCTTTGCGTGTTGATATCAATTACAGGGAGCGAGGATGTGGAGCTGGAAATTAACTTGAAGATTAGTGTGGGTTTTACAAAGTAGCTCCGTGTCCCACCCATGCTCTGCGGCCTAGGAAGAGGCAGCGGCCTTCTGCATGGGATGCTGCCGCCAGCTCAGGGAGGCTGGACTCCACAGATACCACCCAGGTACGTGGACCAAACTAAGACAAGACATTTGAGGTCGCCGCACTCGTTGGTAGGCGCGAAAAAAAGAAGAGCAATACATTTCTCTGAATTTGTATTGTAATTGCATTTATATGTTGCTGAATATCCTTTACACGATCTTCAAGAGCTTTGTAGCGCTTAAAGACCTCAATAAGCAGGTACTGATAGTTGCCATCACCTGGGGAGTCAGATAGAGAGATCAGGATACACTTAGAAGCACAAGTTCTTTCCAAAGAGAGTGTGAGAAGGACAGTAGTCTAATTCCATATCGCAGAAGGAGGGGTTACTCGGTCATTGCTGCCCCCTGTCTCAAGCCCATTTGTTTTCCTGTAATCGTAATTTCAACGATTGTCTGGCCAGTCAGCTGCTCATGGCAGGGACTGGGTGCCGTCAGCATGAGTGTAAACTAAAAATGATGAAAGAGAATTCCCTTTGCCAATGGGCAAGAATGTTTTTCTGAAAGAACAATGCTGCCTAAAAAGACAAAGGCTCTGATGAGGGCCTTGTGTAAAGGAATGGAATATCCCAAGAACTGTACCTTATCAATTACACCTGCCAGCCAAAAACTAAGGTCACAGTGATGAACAGCATAAATCAGTCAGGTTGGCAACGGAGGGGTGACGATATAACCACTATTGGTCACCAGGTGTCGATCATTCACCATCAGTGCCCAGAGTGACTCAGCTAACAGATGGACGCCCAGCCCTATAATGTTCAGATAGTCCAACTCTTCAATAAAACATCTGGGTCTGATAGTACCTGCTGGTTGTAGGAACAAAGCTACTTCTGGGCTCTGAAAAACTAGGTATACGCTAGAGGCGTTCTGAAGCCTATAAATTAAATTTTCAAGAGAGGGACCACTCTTTTGGTGCACTGGGCTATTTTTTAAAGGAGACATTCAAAATGGACCCCAAAATGGGTGCAATGGAGGGAGCCAGTGATGTAATACTTATAGTGAGGTAGAGATACAATGAGCACACCAGGTTCAGAATGAACTGTGAATGGATGGAGGGCGGGGTAAGGGTGGAACGCCAATGGAGTAAGGGAAGACTAGCAAAGTCGTTCCATTTATTTTCAACGTCTTCATTGAAAAATATCACAAGAGATTCACAAGTGGCTCTTTAACCGCATGAACAGTTCTGTGGATAAGAGTAGAGGGTTTAGTGAAAGGGAGCGGCAATCAACTTTCTTGGCCACTTGTTAAGCCTAACGTGGGCATTATTATGTAATCACACTATGGGCAGTAGTCTACAAGATAAAATGCACTTGGAATGTATTTTAAGTTTCTCGGCAGAAGTCTTTTCCTTGTGAACCTTTTGGTGAGATGATTCCTTGCTTACTGATCAAATCGGGGGGAGGATACAGAGTTTGTGTTGTGAAAAATAAGTTATTGCAGCTGGTGAATTTTCTGTATAGCTGCAGCCAAAATGGCTGGTTTCAGTGATGAATTTCCCCATTGTAAGCCAATTCGCGGGCAGAAGTTACGTTTGTATGCTTAGTGGCTGGAGAATACCTCACACCAGATTTTGCATCCCATTAATATGCCAAGGAAGATATTACAACCCCACTCTTACCAGTTACTGCAGCTTCCACAGTTTTTTATTGGCAGAGTTTTTTTGGAGGTACAGTTGCAGAGAACGTTACAAGTTTTCTGCTCTCGATACAGCATATTTACTTCCACTCCTTTTATTCATTACAGAATCAATGCTGTGTCAGGCAGCCTTACCATAGAGGATTTTACGGCAAAATGGTCTAATTTGAATTTGTGTATGGGGTGTTCTCAGCAGGGTCACTAAATAAATATAACCATAAGATTGACCATTTCCATATGTCTCAAATTATGACCTAAAGTTATCCAAGGAATCCACAGTGGCAAAAATAAACAAGATCACAAAATATGTAGGCCCAGCCATGTGTGAAATGGTTGATTCTGTGATAGCTGGTTGACTGACAACTCATACCGCTGTTGAGGACAAGAATTTGGTAAAGAGAGACACAGGGGTCCAGATGGACTACCATTTTGTTTTGTGACTCGCAATTTGCGATTTTTGACAAATCGCTAATTTGGAGTCGCAAAACAAAATGTACAACAGTGTCAACCACACCGTTTGTGATTCGCAAATGGTTTACAAGGGGCCTGCCTCATCAATATTCATGAGGCAGGTCGCAATTTGCAACCCATTTGTGAATGACAACAATCACAGGGATGGTGCCCTGCTGGGGTCAGCAGACCACCATGTCTGTGATTGCTTTGTCAATAAAGCAATTTTTAAAAAATGCAGCCCATTTTCCTTAACCCCTTCGCTGCTAAGCCTCCCTCTGCCATGCAAAGCCTTTTTTTCGTTTTGGGATAGTTCGCACTTAGGCCCCTATAACTTTTTGTCCACATAAGCTATCCAAGCCAAATGTCTGTCCTTTTTTGCCACAATTCTGGGGATTCTAAAGATACCCAGGGTTTGTGGATTCCCCTGGTGGGGACCGTGAAATTACCCAAAATACAGATAACATTTGGGATTAATGGAAAAAATGGGAAAAATTGCTGCAGAAGAAAGCATCTGTTTTTTTCCCCTGCAAACTGCATCAATAAAGGGTTTGTGGTGCTAAAATCACCATCTTCTGAACTTTCAGGAACAGGCAGAGTAGAATCAGAAAACCACATTTTTCAACTCAGTTTTACCATTTTACTCTGACATTCCCCATTTTTAGGGTCGAGCCTGCGTTTCATGCGCTCGCGCATGCGTATCGCAGCGAGACGCTTTAGTGTTTAGAAAAGGGCTCGGAGCCCTGCCGATATCAGGTAAGTGTTTTTGATTGGTTCTTGGGCTTGCCTAATAAAATCTGCTTGCTTTCATTAGTCGAAGTCATGCATGCATCATGCCTTTTCCGGTGGCTAGCCCTCCTCCAGCGCATCGACCAAGTACAGAAAACATGCGAGGCTCGCTGTTTTCTGTCCGGCTCGTGGACTACTTTTTCTCTAATTTACTAGCACGATTTCGCTTGGCAGAAGTCGAGCGCTTTACATAGTTAATTGCACTTTTTCGGGTTACGTACATAAATGCACTTTTGCCGATAGGTGAAAAGTCGGGTTAGGAGTTTACAACGCTATCAGCTCTAACATGAGCAAACGCGAGACCCGTTGCATTGCAAATGCTTGTTCCTGTTGTTTGTGCTTTCAACCTCCTTCCAGTTAGTGACATTAATAAGTATAAAACCAATGATGGATCCTGGAAACTATACATAATCCAAAAAGTAGACACAATTCCGAATTCAGCAAGGGGTCATTTATGTATATCCTTCAAGGTTTTCCTATAGAAAGTAACTGTTGAAATAAAAAATATTGAAATTGAGTTGAAAAAAACAGCAATTTCTGTCTATGTTTTCATCTGTAACTTTTTCCACCTATGGCAGATTTTCAAAAGCAATATACTGTTACGTCTGCTGGAACCTTCTGGTTGTGGGGATATATAGGGTTTGTAGGTTCACCAAGAACCCAAGGTACCCAGAGCCAATAAATGAGCTGCACCTTGCAATGGGTTTTCACTGTGTATTGGGTATAGAGCAATTCATTTGGTAATATATAAAGAGTGAAAAATAGGTATCAAAGAAATGGGCACAAGATATAGATTTTAGAAGCAGTGGTTATTTGCATATCTCTAAATTTGCGGGAACCCATACTAGTATGCGAATTACAGGGCATTTCTCAAAATGACTTCTTTTGTTACACAGCCTTACATTCGGAAGGCGCAAATACAGTAATAACACTTGTTCTGCTATTCTGTGTTCCTCCAAGTCTCCCAATACAAATGGTACCTCACTTTTGTGAGTAGGCCTAGTGCCCGCATCAAGAAACGCTACAAAACACAACATGGACATTTCACATTTTTCCACTGAAACTGACAATTTTGTTGCAAAGTGTCTAGCTGTGGATTTTGGGCTCTAGCTCTGCCTACACCTAAGGAAACATAGCAAACGTAATTTTTTAAAACTAGACACATAGGGAAATCAAGGATGGGGTGGGTTGTTGAGCTCTCACCAGATTCTGTCACCCGGAATACTTTGCAAACCTCAAAATGTGTCTAAAAAGCAAATTTTCCTCACATTTCGGTGATGTAAAGTTCTGGAATCTGAGGGGAGCCACTAACTTCCTTTCATCCAATATCCCCCCAAGTCTCCAGCTAAAACTGGTACCTCACTTGTGTGGGTTGGCTTAGTGCCTGCTATAAGAAATGCCCCAAAATGCAATGTGGACACATCACATATTTTCACGGAAAATTGACACATTTTTTGCAAAGTGCCTAGCTGTGGATTTTGGGCTCTAGCTCTGCCGGCACCTAGGGAAACATAACAAACCTGTACATTTTGAAAACTAGACACGTAGGTGAATTCAGGATGGGGTGACTAGTGGGGCTCTCACCAGGTTCTGTCACCCAAAATGCTTTGCAAACCTCAAAATTTGTCTAAAAAACAAATTTTCCTCACATTTGGATGATGCAAAGTTCTGGAAGCTGAGGGGAATCACAAACTTCCTTCCATCCAGCTTTTCCCCAAGTCTCCACACAAGCATGAGTGGGCCAAGCAATGCAACAGGGATGGGCCAAAAACGTGTAGATTGCCCTTTTGGACCCGCTTTGGTTCCCCCTCTGTTTTTGATTTTATAGGTTTTTAGACTGACTCTGCTTTTGGGCACCCACACAAGTGAGGTATCATTTTTATTTGGTGACCAAGGGAAATAAAGGCTGGTAGGTAATTTGTGTTGGCTCAGTGATC
The DNA here is from genome assembly GCF_031143425.1 of Pleurodeles waltl. Classification (NCBI taxonomy): domain Eukaryota; kingdom Metazoa; phylum Chordata; class Amphibia; order Caudata; family Salamandridae; genus Pleurodeles; species Pleurodeles waltl. The sequence continues at coordinate 910,447,497 of NC_090446.1, forward strand.
CTACAACTTTCCCACACAGAAATGTGAGGAAAATGTAAAGTTTTAGCTAAATTTAAAGAAAACAACACTGCCAGCATAATACCAGCACACACAGCCAGCCAAACACCAGTACATGCAGACCACCAGCTGAACTCCAGTTCACACACACATAAACTTTCCCTGGTATCTAGTGTTTTTTGACCCCTTTGGGGGCAGATGAGCCTAAGATATTGCTGATCTGCCCCCAGGGAAGGGGCAGAAGCACCCAAAATGTGCACCCAAAAAAGGGAAACAACCCTTGCCTATGGGGCCCCTTCCTGACATGCCCCTTAACAAATCCCTGGTGCCTAGTGGGCTTTCTGGCACCCTTGGGGATGGAGGGGGGGGGGGGGGGGGGCAGCTCAGGTGTAATATCCACCATCTGGGGGTGCAGAAAGACTGTGGCCATTTTTCTGGGGGTGGTGGCATGCCTATTCTGGCCAGCCCTCTCCCCTACACTTCGAAAAAAATTGTCGCTGGTGTCTAGTGGGCTTTCTCTCCCCCCGTGGGTGCGGATCAGGGGTAATAACCTTCATCTTCCTCCGGGGGAAGCAGAAAGACTGAGCCCATTTGTGTTTGGGAGGGCTGGGGGCATTTGCATACCCATTTTGGGCAGCCCCCACCTCTAAATATTAACACAAAAAATCCCTGGTGCCTAGTGGCTACCTTGGGTGGGGGGATATCGGAGCCACTGCCCCATCTGTCCCCCCGGGGGGGGGGCAGAAAGAGCTTGGTCCACATTTATATGGGGGGAGGCATGGCCATGCCCATGATGGGCAGACCCCATCCGTCTTTTATTACAAAAAAAAATCCCTGGTGTCTAATGGGCTTTCTGCCCACCCCCCCCAGGGGGCGCAAAATACGGATAGTACATGCAACAAGACCATTTTGCGGTCACAAAAGGTGAATTTCACACTTTGGGACCGCAAAATAGCTTCGTACATCTAGCCCTTAAACATTTAAATTCCAGATTAAGAGTAAAACTTTACATAGATGGATTAGCAGCAAGATCGATCAAATCTATCTATCAAATAAATGTAGGGCTATAAATAGTTTGAGCCATGCATGTGATAGGCACCCAGACCAGGGTGTTGTAACTGGTGACCAGTTTGTTGGAAGACAGGATAAATGGGACATCCACTTGAAGGGAACACACAAATGACACAGTAGAGTGTCCACAGGAACTATAGTTCCCACGTCCACAAGCACTAGGGTTCAGTCCCCAACTACTGACACTGAAACGCTCACCCTCCCACCATCACCCAACAGCCTACAAGAACGTCTGTGAGGTACATTCTCAACACCACCCAATTGCTGAACTCATTAGGCATACTCACTCCTAGGTGTAATAGTAATTTCAGTTACACACACAAAAAGGAGTCATCAAATGATGGGTCACCTTAAGAAAAGATAAACAGTATTTACCCAAAGGTATTAAGGCCCTCATTACAACCCTGGCGGTCGGTGGAGAAATGGCGGTAATACCGCCAACAGGCCGGCGGCAAAAATATGTCATTACAAGCATGGCGGTGACCGCCATGCTAAACCGCCACTTCTCCACACCAACCGCTGGGGTGGTAATGACCGCTGGACTGGAGACTTCGGTCTCCAGACCAGCGGCTGTCACTACACCACTGGCGGTATCACAACCCCGCATACCGCCATGGATTTCGTGGGGTTCTGTACTGCTACAAAATCCATGGCGGAAGGCACTATCAGTGCCAGGGAATTCCTTTCCTGGCACTGATAGGGGTTTCCCCCACCCCGAGTCCTCCCCCCAACACCCCAGACCTCCCTGCACCACCCAAAGATGGCAGGGCCCCCTCTCCACCCCCCCCCATCGACACACACACACCCCCTACACGCACACATACACCACAACTACACATACCCACACACATACAAACAGACATTCTAACAGACAAACACACACAGACATACATGCACACATACTCACAGACATACACGCACACATACTCACAGACATACAAACAGACACGCACACATTCTCAAAACACACAACACCCCCTGCATGCATACACACACTCACACACCCCCTCTACATACTCACATGCACACCCCCATGCATGCACACAACACCCCTCCACACCCCTCCCCTAACGGACAATCACCTTACCTGGTCAAGTGATCCTCTGGGAGGGAACGGGATCCATGGGGGCTGCTCCGCCGCCAGCTCCCTGTCACCAGAACACCACCACACCGAATAATGGGATGTGATTCGGTGGGCAGTGTTCTGATGACGTGGCGGTGGTGGCGAAGCAGCCTCCACTTCCCCGCTGATCGCCAGTATGGCTGCTGGTGGCTCTCCATACGAAAAAGGACGGAGGGCTGCCAGCAGTCATAATATGCTGTGCGGAAAACCACCTGCACTGACGGTCTTCAGCACGGCGGTACCTCGGCGGTCTTACAAAAAAGACCGCCGAGGTTAAAATGAGGGCCTAAGTCTTTTAAGACACCTAGTGAGCTGCAGAATAGTACGAGAGCCAAAATCTTGACAAAGTTTCTATGTACTAGATCTACTACCCACCTCCAGTCCAGAAGGTAGATTGCCAAGTTAAAATTGCATAACACTCTGAAAGGGCATTGAATTAATCAAGGCCAGTCCCACAGATCTGAAAAGCAGGTGTCTGTTTCAAAGAAACCCTCATTTAGAGTCACCCCAAATCACAACTGCTTTTGGAAATGTGGTGTTTAAATTCTGTTGGTGTTATTCTATATGCAATAATAATGCACATGCTTTGATAATCCCTGCCATAAACATGGTAGATTTTAAGTGGTCCAGGGGTTGTTCAACAACTGCCTAAATCTGGCAGAAATAGAACAATAGAATATCAGTATTGATCCAGTTTGGACTATATCTACAATTGTTGATTCTAATTAATCATTCCTTCTCTGTTCCGAGGGGTGAGGAGACTCAAATCAAATTATTCAAGATCAGTTACAGTGTAACCATATGGTCACACATGCAATCTTGGAGACCAATCCAAAGTTTCAAAGGGCTTTATTAAAAACTCAAAGTAAAACTTACATAAATGAGTCTCAAAACCATGGTATAGATAAACAGAATCACTAAAGGAAAGTTAAAACGCCACACATCGAATCGAAATAGCATTTGAAATACCAGCATATCAATGGCGACAATGCAGAAAATCAAGAAAGTTGTTTGATGTTCAAAATCCAAAGTAAAATTTTCCTGCCTAACCTTTGTTTCCAGATTCTTAACTATTCTAATATTTAAAAAGGTTTCAGAGAAAGTTCAGCATAACAGAACTTCTGCAGAAGATTCTGTCAAGAGAGGTGTGTGCAGCATAAAGCCGCTGAGTCTTTAAGAATTGAGGTCTATACCTCAAACAGGTTAACTCTGTTCTAGGGAATAAAAAGGGTATGAACCTTTCGATAACTAACCCACACTTAAATCCCAATCCCTCCAAAGATGATATTGCTGTCAAACTCTTCTTCTGAAAAACAGTAATAAATCAAACGAATAATTGGTAACAGTATCTACTTTAAGGGGGTTATTACAACTTTGGAGGAGGTGTTAATCCGTCCCAAATTTGATGGATATACCACCAGCCGTATTACGAGTTCCATAGGATATAATGGACTCGTAATACGGCTGGTGGTATATCCGTCACTTTACAGTCACTTTTGGGACAGATTAACACCTCCTCCAAAGTTGTAATAACCCCCTAAGTGTCTTCTATGTGGCCTTGGTGCAGCCTTGCACTCAGGAATTTCAAAACGATAACTGCCAATTCAGGATACTTCTTCCATCCTTGTAATGCTTCTCTCAGACTTTCTTAGCTCTCACGTACCATAGTGTCCTTATCAGCTTAAAAAAAAAGCAAAAAGCAAACTTCAGATTGAAATTAAAACACAGGAATAATGTGGTCTTCACTCCGGCACAAGTACTCTTTCGAATTAAATGGTTTCTGTTTTTCTTCTTATGTTGAAAATAACATAAGAATTTCTTCTTATGTTGAAAATAAAATGATTGCAAATAATAATAGTGCTCAAAATACTATACGATGAACATTTTTCAATGATTAAATTGATTAAATGAAACATTGCATTCATTTCTGTACTTGTATGAAATGCGGTGCACCGTGTTTAATTGAAACATTTTCTTGTTATACAGAAAAATAACCACCCCTTCATTTCATGTTTTAAGAGACATAATGGCACCGCCAGGTTATGCTCTCTCAGCAGCAGTAAGGACCAAAATATCATGCCTTCACATCCTTACAAAAGCAAATGTCACCACAACTACTGCTGTACATGCCCCAGGTTAAAAAGTGACCTTTTAATGTTTGCACAAGATTGTCCTTTGTCGGAGGTGTAGACTAACAACCCCACAATAAGCACCAGTATTATTTTACCCAATGCACCTAGGTAGTCCGACACTGCCTGCATCTTGAAAATGCCAAAGTGCCAGGGGTGTCTATATAAATTACCTGTCTAGTATTTTAAAAGTATGCTGTAGGAAGTTGGCTCTGTATGTGCTATTTCAAAGTAAGGAATAGCATGCACAGAGTCCAAGGGTTCCCCTTAGAGGTAAAATAGTGGTAAAAAGAGATAATACTAATGCTCTATTTTGTGGTAGTGTGGTCGAGCAGTAGGCTTATCCAAGGAGTAGTGTTAAGCATTTGTTGTACATACACATAGACAATAAATGAGGTACACACACTCAGAGACAAATCCAGCCAATAGGTTTTGTTATAGAAAAATATATTTTCTTAGTTTATTTTAAGAACCACAGGTTCAAATTTAACATGTAATATCTTGTTTGAAAGGTATTGCAGGTAAGTACATTAGGAACTTTGAATCATTTCAAGTGCATGTATACTTTTCCAGTTATTCACAAATAGCTATTTTAAAAGTGGACACAGTGCAATTTTCACAGTTCCTGGGGGAGGTAAGTTTTTGTTAGTTTTACCAGGTAAGTAAGACACTTACAGGGTTCAGTTCTTGGTCCAAGGTAGCCCACCGTTGGGGGTTCAGAGCAACCCCAAAGTTACCACACCAGCAGCTCAGGGCCGGTCAGGTGCAGAGTTCAAAGTGGTGCCCAAAACGCATAGGCTTCAATGGAGAGAAGGGGGTGCCCCGGTTCCAGTCTGCCAGCAGGTAAGTACCCGCGTCTTCGGAGGGCAGACCAGGGGGGGTTTTGTAGGGCACCGGGGGGGACACAAGCCCACACAGAAATTTCACCCTCAGCGGCGCGGGGGCGGCCGGGTGCAGTGTTAGAACAAGCGTTGGGTTCGTAATGGAAGTCAATGAGAGATCAAGGGATCTCTTCAGCGCTGCAGGCAGGCAAGGGGGGGCTTCCTCGGGGAAACCTCCACTTGGGCAAGGGAGAGGGACTCCTGGGGGTCACTTCTGCAGTGAAAGTCTGGTCCTTCAGGTCCTGGGGGCTGCGGGTGCAGGGTCTTTTCCAGGCGTCGGGACTTAGGTTTCAGAGAGTCGCGGTCAGGGAAAGCCTCGGGATTCCCTCTGCAGGCGGCGCTGTGGGGGCTCAGGGGGGACAGGTTTTGGTACTCACAGTCGTAGAGTAGTCCGGGGGTCCTCCCTGAGCTGTTGGTTCTCCACCAGCCGAGTCGGGGTCGCCGGGTGCAGTGTTGCAAGTCTCACGCTTCTTGCGGGGAGATTGCAGGGTTCTTTAAAGCTGCTCCTTTGGATAAAGTTGCAGTCTTTTTGGAGCAGGTCCGCTGTCCTCGGGAGTTTCTTGTCATCGTCGAAGCAGGGCAGTCCTCAGAGGATTCAGAGGTCGCTGGTCCCTTTGGAAGGCGTCGCTGGAGCAGAGTTCTTTGGAAGGCAGGAGACAGGCCGGTGAGTTTCTGGAGCCAAGGCAGTTGTTGTCTTCTGGTCTTCCTCTGCAGGGGTTTTCAGCTAGGCAGTCCTTCTTCTTGTTGTTGCAGGAATCTAATTTTCTAGGGTTCAGGGTAGCCCTTAAATACTAAATTTAAGGGCGTGTTTAGGTCTGGGGGGTTAGTAGCCAATGGCTACTAGCCCTGAGGGTGGGTACACACTCTTTGTGCCTCCTCCCAAGGGGAGGGGGTCACAATCCTAACCCTATTGGGGGAATCCTCCATCTGCAAGATGGAGGATTTCTAAAAGTTAGAGTCACCTCAGCTCAGGACACCTTAGGGGCTGTCCTGACTGGCCAGTGACTCCTCCTTGTTATTCTCATTATTTTCTCCGGCCTTGCCGCCAAAAGTGGGGGCCGGGGCCGGAGGGGGCGGGCAACTCCACTAGCTGGAGTGTCCTGCGGTGCTGTGACAAAGGGGTGAGCCTTTGAGGCTCACCGCCAGGTGTTACAGCTCCTGCCTGGGGGAGGTGTTAGCATCTCCACCCAGTGCAGGCTTTGTTACTGGCCTCAGAGTGACAAAGGCACTCTCCTCATGGGGCCAGCAACATGTCTCTAGTGTGGCAGGCTGCTGGAACTAGTCAGCCTACACAGACAGTCGGTTAAGTTTCAGGGGGCACCTCTAAGGTGCCCTCTGGGGTGTATTTTGCAATAAAATGTACACTGGCATCAGTGTGCATTTATTGTGCTGAGAAGTTTGATACCAAACTTCTCAGTTTTCAGTGTAGCCATTATGGTGCTGTGGAGTTCGTGCAAAACAGACTCCCAGACCATATACTCTTATGGCTACCCTGCACTTACAATGTCTAAGGTTTTGTTTAGACACTGTAGGGGTACCATGCTCATGCACTGGTACCCTCACCTATGGTATAGTGCACCCTGCCTTAGGGCTGTAAGGCCTGCTAGAGGGGTGGCTGACCTATACTTGCATAGGCAGTGAGAGGCTGGCATGGCACCCTGAGGGGAGTGCCATGTCGACTTACTCGTTTTGTTCTCACTAGCACACACAAGCTGGCAAGCAGTGTGTCTGTGCTGAGTGAGAGGTCTCCAGGGTGGCATAAGAGATGCTGCAGCCCTTAGAGACCTTCCTTGGCATCGGGGCCCTTGGTACTAGAAGTACCAGTTACAAGGGACTTATCTGGATGCCAGGGTCTGCCAATTGTGGATACAAAAGTACAGGTTAGGGAAAGAACACTGGTGCTGGGGCCTGGTTAGCAGGTCTCAGCACACTTTCAATTGTAAACATAGCATCAGCAAAGGCAAAAAGTCAGGGGGTAACCATGCCAAGGAGGCATTTCCTTACACAACCCCCCCCCAAACGAAAGAGGATGAGACTAACCTTTCCCAAGAGAGTCTTCATCTTCTAAGTGGAAGAACCTGGAAAGGCCATCTGCATTGGCATGGGCAGTCCCAGGTCTGTGTTCCACTATAAAGTCCATTCCCTGTAGGGAGATGGACCACCTCAACAGTTTTGGATTTTCACCTTTCATTTGCATCAGCCATTTGAGAGGTCTGTGGTCAGTTTGAACTAGGAAGTGAGTCCCAAAGAGGTATGGTCTCAGCTTCTTCAGGGACCAAACCACAGCAAAGGCCTCCCTCTCAATGGCACTCCAACGCTGCTCCCTGGGGAGTAACCTCCTGCTAATGAAAGCAACAGGCTGGTCAAGGCCATCATCATGTGTTTGGGACAAAACTGCCCCTATCCCATGTTCAGAGGCATCTGTCTGCACAATGAACTGCTTAGAATAATCTGGAGCTTTTAGAACTGGTGCTGAGCACATTGCTTGTTTCAGGGTGTCAAAGGCCTGTTGGCATTCTACAGTCCAGTTCACTTTCTTGGGCATTTTCTTGGAGGTGAGTTCAGTGAGGGCTGTCACAATGGATCCATATCCCTTCACAAACCTCCTGTAATACCCAGTCAAGCCAAGGAATGCCCTGACTTGAGTCTGGGTTTTTGGAGCTACCCAGTCCAGAATAGTCTGGATCTTGGGTTGGAGTGGCTGAACTTGGCCTCCACCTACAAGGTGGCCTAAGTAAACCACAGTTCCCTGCCCTATCTGGCATTTGGATGCCTTGATAGAGAGGCCTGCAGATTGCAGAGCCTTCAAAACCTTCTTCAGGTGGACCAGGTGATCCTGCCAGGTGGAGCTAAAGACAGCAATATCATCAAGATAAGCTGTGCTAAAGATCTCCAAACCAGCAAGGACTTGATTCACCAACCTTTGGAAGGTGGCAGGGGCATTCTTTAAACCAAAGGGCATAACAGTAAACTGATAATGCCCATCAGGTGTGGAGAATGCTGTTTTCTCTTTTGCTCCAGGTGCCATTTTTATTTGCCAGTACCCTGCTGTCAAGTCAAAGGTACTTAAGAATTTGGCAGCACCTAATTTGTCTATGAGCTCATCAGCTCTAGGAATTGGATGGGCGTCTGTCTTGGTGACAGAGTTGAGCCCTCTGTAGTCCACACAAAACCTCATCTCTTTCTTTCCATCTTTGGTGTGAGGTTTGGGGACTAAGACCACTGGGCTAGCCCAGGGGCTGTCAGAGCGCTCAATTACTCCCAATTCCAGCATCTTGTGGACTTCCACCTTGATGCTTTCCTTAACATGGTCAGACTGTCTAAAGATTTTGTTTTTGACAGGCATGCTGTCTCCTGTGTCCACATCATGGGTACACAGGTGTGTCTGACCAGGGGTTAGGGAGAAGAGTTCAGGAAACTGTTGTAGGACTCTCCTACAATCAGCGTGCTGTTGGCCAGAGAGGGTGTCTGAGTAGATCACTCCATCTACTGAGCCATCTTTTGGGTCTGATGACAGAAGATCAGGGAGAGGTTCACTCTCTGCCTCCTGATCCTCATCTGTTACCATCAACAGATTTACATCAGCCCTGTCATGGAAGAGCTTAAGGCGGTTCACATGGATCACCCTCTTGGGGCTCCTGCTTGTGCCCAGGTCCACCAGGTAGGTGACCTGACTCTTCCTTTCTAGCACTGGGTAAGGGCCACTCCATTTGTCCTGAAGTGCCCTGGGAGCCACAGGCTCCAGAACCCAGACTTTCTGCCCTGGTTGGAACTCAACCATTGCAGCCTTTTGGTCATACCAAAACTTCTGGAGCTGTTGGCTGGCCTCAAGGTTTTTGCTTGCCTTTTCCATGTACTCTGCCATTCTAGAGCGAAGGCCAAGTACATAGTCCACTATGTCTTGTTTAGGCTCATGAAGAGGTCTCTCCCAGCCTTCTTTAACAAGAGCAAGTGGTCCCCTTACAGGGTGACCAAACAGAAGTTCAAAGGGTGAGAATCCTACTCCCTTCTGTGGCACCTCTCTGTAAGCGAAAAGCAGACATGGCAAGAGGACATCCCATCTCCTTTTGAGCTTTTCTGGGAGCCCCATGATCATGCCTTTTAATGTCTTGTTGAATCTCTCAACTAAGCCATTAGTTTGTGGATGGTATGGTGTAGTGAATTTGTAAGTCACCCCACACTCATTCCACATGTGTTTTAGGTATGCTGACATGAAGTTGGTACCTCTGTCAGACACCACCTCCTTAGGGAAACCCACTCTGGTAAAGATACCAATGAGGGCCTTGGCTACTGCAGGGGCAGTAGTCGACCTAAGGGGAATAGCTTCAGGATACCTAGTAGCATGATCCACTACTACTAGGATATACATATTTCCTGAGGCTGTGGGAGGTTCTAGTGGACCAACTATGTCCACACCCACTCTTTCAAAGGGGACCCCCACCACTGGAAGTGGAATGAGGGGGGCCTTTGGATGCCCACCTGTCTTACCACTGGCTTGACAGGTGGGGCAGGAGAGGCAAAACTCCTTAACCTTGTGGGACATATTGGGCCAGTAGAAGTGGTTGACTAACCTCTCCCACGTCTTGGTTTGTCCCAAATGCCCAGCAAGGGGAATATCATGGGCTAAGGTCAGAATAAACTCTCTGAACGACTGAGGCACTACCACTCTCCTAGTGGCACCAGGTTTGGGGTCTCTGGCCTCAGTGTACAGGAGTCCATCTTCCCAACAGACCCTATGTGTTCCATTTTTCTTGCCCTTGGACTCTTCAGCAGCTTGCTGCCTAAGGCCTTCAAGAGAGGGACAGGTTTCTTGTCCCTTACACAGCTCTTCCCTTGAGGGTCCCCCTGGGCCTAAGAGCTCAACCTGATAAGGTTCAAGCTCCAAAGGCTCAGTTCCCTCAGAGGGCAGAACTTCTTCCTGAGAAGAGAGGTTCTCTTTTTCTGACTGTGTTGCAGTTGGTTTCCCAACTGACTTTCCTTTTCTCTTGGTAGGCTGGGCCTTTCTTCCAGACTCCAGCTCTACTTTTTCACCCTGTGCCTTGCATTGTGCTCTTGTTTTTACACACACCAGTTCAGGGATACCCAGCATGGCTGCATGGGTTTTTAGTTCTACCTCAGCCCATGCTGAGGACTCCAGGTCATTTCCAAGCAGACAGTCTACTGGGATGTTTGAGGAGACCACCACCTGTTTCAGGCCATTGACCCCTCCCCATTCTAAAGTTACCATTGCCATGGGATGTGCTTTAGTCTGATTGTCAGCGTTGGTGACTGTATAGGTTTTTCCAGTCAGGTATTGGCCAGGGGAAACCAGTTTCTCTGTCACCATGGTGACACTGGCACCTGTATCCCTCAGGCCCTCTACACTTGTCCCATTAATAAAGAGCTGCTGCCTGTATTTTTGCATGTTAGGCGGCCAGGCAGCTAGTGTGGCTAAATCCACCCCACCCTCAGAGACTAGAGTAGCTTCAGTGTGGACCCTGATTTGCTCTGGGCACACTGTTGATCCCACTTGGAGACTAGCCATTCCAGTGTTACCTGGATTGGAGTTTGGAGTGGAACCTTTCTTGGGACAGGCCTTGTCTCCAGTTTGGTGTCCAGGCTGATTACAGCTACAACACCAGGCCTTTTTGGGATCAAAGTTTTTACCCTTGTACCCAGGATTGTTTTGTGAAGAGGCTCTGGGCCCACCCTCCTGTGCAGGTTTTTGGGGGCCTGTAGAAGACTCTTTACTATTTTTATTTTTGGCTGTCTCACCACCTTTCCCCTGGGGAGGTTTTGTGACCCCTTTCTTTTGGTCACCCCCTGTGGAAGTTTTGGACACCCTTGTCTTGACCCAATGGTCCGCCTTCTTTCCCAATTCTTGGGGAGAAATTGGTCCTAGGTCTACCAGATGCTGATGCAGTTTATCATTGAAACAATTACTTAACAGGTGTTCTTTCACAAATAAATTGTACAGCCCATCATAATTACTTACACCACTGCCTTGAATCCAACCATCTAGTGTTTTTACTGAGTAGTCTACAAAGTCAACCCAGGTCTGGCTCGAGGATTTTTGAGCCCCCCTGAATCTAATCCTATACTCCTCAGTGGAGAATCCAAAGCCCTCAATCAGGGTACCCTTCATGAGGTCATAAGATTCTGCATCTTTTCCAGAGAGTGTGAGGAGTCTATCCCTACACTTTCCTGTGAACATTTCCCAAAGGAGAGCACCCCAGTGAGATCTGTTCACTTTTCTGGTTACACAAGCCCTCTCAAAAGCTGTGAACCATTTGGTGATGTCATCACCATCTTCATATTTAGTTACAATCCCTTTAGGGATTTTCAACATGTCAGGAGAATCTCTGACCCTATTTATGTTGCTGCCACCATTGATGGGTCCTAGGCCCATCTCTTGTCTTTCCCTTTCTATGGCTAGGATCTGTCTTTCCAAAGCCAATCTTTTGGCCATCCTGGCTAACTGGATGTCCTCTTCACTGGAGTTATCCTCAGTGATTTCAGAGTTGTTGGTCCCTCCTGTGAGGGAACCTGCATCTCTGACTATTATTTGTGGAGTCAGGGCTTGAGAAGCCCTGTTCTCCCTAAGTAGGACTGGAGGGGGGGAATTTCCCTCCAAGTCACTATCTTCATCCTCTGTGTTGCCATCCTCAGAGGGGTTGGCTTTTTCAAACTCTGCCAAAAGCTCCTGGAGCTGTACTTTGGTAGATTTGGAGCCCATTGTTATTTTCTTTAGTTTACAGAGTGACCTTAGCTCTCTCATCTGTAGATGGAGGTAAGGTGTGGTGTCGAGTTCCACCACATTCACATCTGTGCTAGACATTATGCTTCTAAAAGTTGGAATACTTTTTAAGAAACTAAAACTGGTTCTAGAATCTAATTCAAACTTTTAACAAACTTTTAAACTCTAAAAGAAATGCTAACAGGGACTAACACAAGGCCCTAGCAGGACTTTAAAGAATTTAGAAAACTTTTCAAATTGCAAAAAATCAATTTCTAATGACAATTTTGGAATTTGTCGTGTGATCAGGTATTGGCTGAGTAGTCCAGCAAATGCAAAGTCTTGTACCCCACCGCTGATCCACCAATGTAGGAAGTTGGCTCTGTATGTGCTATTTCAAAGTAAGGAATAGCATGCACAGAGTCCAAGGGTTCCCCTTAGAGGTAAAATAGTGGTAAAAAGAGATAATACTAATGCTCTATTTTGTGGTAGTGTGATCGAGCAGTAGGCTTATCCAAGGAGTAGTGTTAAGCATTTGTTGTACATACACATAGACAATAAATGAGGTACACACACTCAGAGACAAATCCAGCCAATAGGTTTTGTTATAGAAAAATATATTTTCTTAGTTTATTTTAAGAACCACAGGTTCAAATTTAACATGTAATATCTTGTTTGAAAGGTATTGCAGGTAAGTACATTAGGAACTTTGAATCATTTCAATTGCATGTATACTTTTCCAGTTATTCACAAATAGCTATTTTAAAAGTGGACACAGTGCAATTTTCACAGTTCCTGGGGGAGGTAAGTTTTTGTTAGTTTTACCAGGTAAGTAAGACACTTACAGGGTTCAGTTCTTGGTCCAAGGTAGCCCACCGTTGGGGGTTCAGAGCAACCCCAAAGTTACCACACCAGCAGCTCAGGGCCGGTCAGGTGCAGAGTTCAAAGTGGTGCCCAAAACGCATAGGCTTCAATGGAGAGAAGGGGGTGCCCCGGTTCCAGTCTGCCAGCAGGTAAGTACCCGCGTCTTCGGAGGGCAGACCAGGGGGGGTTTTGTAGGGCACCGGGGGGGACACAAGCCCACACAGAAATTTCACCCTCAGCGGCGCGGGGGCGGCCGGGTGCAGTGTTAGAACAAGCGTTGGGTTCGTAATGGAAGTCAATGAGAGATCAAGGGATCTCTTCAGCGCTGCAGGCAGGCAAGGGGGGGCTTCCTCGGGGAAACCTTCACTTGGGCAAGGGAGAGGGACTCCTGGGGGTCACTTCTGCAGTGAAAGTCCGGTCCTTCAGGTCCTGGGGGCTGCGGGTGCAGGGTCTTTTCCAGGCGTCGGGACTTAGGTTTCAGAGAGTCGCGGTCAGGGGAAGCCTCGGGATTCCCTCTGCAGGCGGCGCTGTGGGGGCTCAGGGGGGACAGGTTTTGGTACTCACAGTCGTAGAGTAGTCCGGGGGTCCTCCCTGAGGTGTTGGTTCTCCACCAGCCGAGTCGGGGTCGCCGGGTGCAGTGTTGCAAGTCTCACGCTTCTTGCGGGGAGATTGCAGGGTTCTTTAAAGCTGCTCCTTTGGATAAAGTTGCAGTCTTTTTGGAGCAGGTCCGCTGTCCTCGGGAGTTTCTTGTCGTCGTCGAAGCAGGGCAGTCCTCAGAGGATTCAGAGGTCGCTGGTCCCTTTGGAAGGCGTCGCTGGAGCAGAGTTCTTTGGAAGGCAGGAGACAGGCCGGTGAGTTTCTGGAGCCAAGGCAGTTGTTGTCTTCTGGTCTTCCTCTGCAGGGGTTTTCAGCTAGGCAGTCCTTCTTCTTGTTGTTGCAGGAATCTAATTTTCTAGGGTTCAGGGTAGCCCTTAAATACTAAATTTAAGGGCGTGTTTAGGTCTGGGGGGTTAGTAGCCAATGGCTACTAGCCCTGAGGGTGGGTACACCCTCTTTGTGCCTCCTCCCAAGGGGAGGGGGTCACAATCCTAACCCTATTGGGGGAATCCTCCATCTGCAAGATGGAGGATTTCTAAAAGTTAGAGTCACCTCAGCTCAGGACACCTTAGGGGCTGTCCTGACTGGCCAGTGACTCCTCCTTGTTATTCTCATTATTTTCTCCGGCCTTGCCGCCAAAAGTGGGGGCCGGGGCGGGAGGGGGCGGGCAACTCCACTAGCTGGAGTGTCCTGCGGTGCTGTGACAAAGGGGTGAGCCTTTGAGGCTCACCGCCAGGTGTTACAGCTCCTGCCTGGGGGAGGTGTTAGCATCTCCACCCAGTGCAGGCTTTGTTACTGGCCTCAGAGTGACAAAGGCACTCTCCCCATGGGGCCAGCAACATGTCTCTAGTGTGGCAGGCTGCTGGAACTAGTCAGCCTACACAGACAGTCGGTTAAGTTTCAGGGGGCACCTCTAAGGTGCCCTCTGGGGTGTATTTTGCAATAAAATGTACACTGGCATCAGTGTGCATTTATTGTGCTGAGAAGTTTGATACCAAACTTCTCAGTTTTCAGTGTAGCCATTATGGTGCTGTGAAGTTCGTGCAAAACAGACTCCCAGACCATATACTCTCATGGCTACCCTGCACTTACAATGTCTAAGGTTTTGTTTAGACACTGTAGGGGTACCATGCTCATGCACTGGTACCCTCACCTATGGTATAGTGCACCCTGCCTTAGGGCTGTAAGGCCTGCTAGAGGGGTGGCTGACCTATACTTGCATAGGCAGTGAGAGGCTGGCATGGCACCCTGAGGGGAGTGCCATGTCGACTTACTCGTTTTGTTCTCACCAGCACACACAAGCTGGCAAGCAGTGTGTCTGTGCTGAGTGAGAGGTCTCCAGGGTGGCATAAGACATGCTGCAGCCCTTAGAGACCTTCCTTGGCATCAGGGCCCTTGGTACTAGAAGTACCAGTTACAAGGGACTTATCTGGATGCCAGGGTCTGCCAATTGTGGATACAAAAGTACAGGTTAGGGAAAGAACACTGGTGCTGGGGCCTGGTTAGCAGGCCTCAGCACACTTTCAATTGTAAACATAGCATCAGCAAAGGCAAAAAGTCAGGGGGTAACCATGCCAAGGAGGCATTTCCTTATATATGCCATAAAACACCAAGTAAATCTGTGCAGTATTAGCATGTTTTACGTCTTATTCCAGTATTGCAAGTGCAGAAACCGTAAATGCAGAGGTATCAGAACACTTTTAGTGAGGGCCATGGAGTTTCAGAATTTTGTGTATGTGTGTGGATCCAGCATTGGGCATAACACTAAAGAGTGCCTAGTCCACTGAACCCTGAAACAAGAGGAAAAAAAGCAGGCAAACGTGCAGTTACTCGAGGCCACAAATGGCAATTTTAAGAAGAGGTAACCGCTTGGAAAATCTTCTGAGATGTATCCTAAGGTATTGGACTTCAGAAAAGTGATTAGTAAGTAGGTTTGCAGGATTGGGATGGAGGATGTGCCCTGTGTCTCTGTTCAGTGCAGGTGAGAACAGGGTGGATTGCTTGAGTTGCAAATTAGTCACCAATTGTGCATGTCCTCTGTGCGAGGCCACTCAGTGTATGTGTGCTGAGTTCACAGAATTGTATGTATATTTTTCATTTGAACATGTGGACGGTGTCTCTCTAGACTACAGGTATGACTACAGGTATGAGGGATGATGTACCCTCAGGTGGGAAACTTGAAGGACAGATTAGGCTTATTACGCTATGCTCAAACATAGTGTAGGTAGGAGAAATATATACATCACTCCTTGTGACACTATGGTAGGACTATTCTTGTGTTTTACTCTGTTAGTCACCTGATTGTTTTTATTGTATTTTATCATACTAGTTATTGCAATACATACCGTTTTATCTAAAATGCAGTTACTTCAATAAATCCTTATTGAACTATATTCTGCCTCTGTTGTCTATTCCTGTATGAGACTCTTTGGTAACTGAGAGAAAGGGATGGAATCTGATCGACCACGATTCCCCTGAGGAGTCTTCTTGTCATGTGCCCGGTTGCCACAATCATCTTGGCCAGAGATGAGGCGCTCCTAGTTAGCCAGAGAACCCGGATTAGGCCGACAGATGTCATGTGATGTGGAATCATACTTAGTACTCACCATCCATGTGATCCTGTCTCCCAAATCCAGTAGCCTCATTGGCATAATGAGAAGCTATGCGACATCACTTCTGTACAGGACTTACCAGTCCAGAGTTTGCTAAAGATTTTACTTTCTGCTTCCGGAGATAAACCATCAGACCACGGCTGCACCTTTCATATCCTTGCTTCTCTCTTGTCACTACTGCTCCTCTGCTTAAATTCATTCTTTCTTTCCTTCATTTCTCGCCTTCTTATCCTCATGCCTCCCTTCCTTTACTCTCTTCTCCTCACTCCCTATATGTGTATTGTCGCTATTCAGCTCCAGTACAAGGAGTTTTCGAGTCACTGGCAAAATTACATTATGGCCTATTGTTGCCACCCTTTCTTAGCAACATTGCTTACTGTATCTCTTTGTATTCGTTTGGTTTCCACTTTTATGCCGGCTGATTCCGATTTATCCTACAGTTTGTGTCCGTGTACTGAGGTCTGAGTGCCTAAAACACAAAGATACTGCATTGTCAGTCCTAATTTTCAAACTCCCATACCGATGCATTTTCAGGTTTCTGTCTTTTGCATGCACAAGGTAAGCAAAAATCCATCTCCCAGAATTCTGTGGTGAATAATTTTGGATTCCAGCGATTTAAATGGGATCTTTGATCCTTGTCACAATCTCTTAAGACCCTTTATTTAATGCTTTCCAATAGAACTGATTCTAAAATTGGGAGGAAGTCGATGAATTTCCAATCAAACCTTTCTTAACTTCTAAAAACATCCCATTCCAACACACAACGACGCCCATTCCTTGGCTTCTGAATCCCTTCACTGAGTGCGGCTTGGAGTGCCTTTGATTTCTTAACTCCAAGAGCTAAAATAAACTTCCCTTCCCGCCGGGTCTGGTATTCATTAGACTGCCTTGCACATTTCCTTCTGTTCCTGAAAGAAGTTAGAGAGGGAGGGAAGCTGGAGCGAGGCGGCACTTTTTTGACTCAATTGGATAGAAAAGTGATTTTTGTGCTACATCGAAAAACCGCCGAGTTGGAAGAGATGCCTGATGGATGCTGGGGGGCGGGGTTCAGTTTGGAAAATGATCTCTCTCGCAGTAGAGGTCCCACATCATAGACAAAATAGCGGGTTTGAGGCGAGCTTAGAAACTTCTCAAGGGTCTGAAGTGGGAGGCCAAATTCGGAATTAAATATGTAATTTCCTACTCTGCCAGCAACTACACAGTTACTGCGCCGCATGCTGTACTTGAATGTACAACTGGTCTTTCTATCCAAGGGCATCTTTAACCGGTATCAAATATTTAGCAAGTTTTGACTTTGTTGGTGGCATCATTCCTAATTCTTGCATTTGAACAAAGTGATGTGGACTAGAGAGGTGGGTGAGGCTAAATATTTCTTATATACAAGCACTTGACATTTCTTGTGCCAAATGGTGGCATGTTCCATGCTTGACGTGGTAAATGTTCAGTGCTTAGAGATTTGCAAGAGCAGAGCCAGATTTCTGGTTTACTCTAAAAGTTTCACGGTGAGATGCATGCTAGGGGCTTCTTTTAGAGTTGTGCATTACTGCCATTACTCAGTGATGAATCCCCCATGGCCTAATGCTACTAGCTGCCTCTTTGATTGGTTTGAACATTTTTGCCAGGTCAGACTTTGGTTTCCACACAACAACTTTTGGCAACTCTCCACCGGTTGTTTGTCTCTATGTTTCTAATGGGAGATGTGTTGCTGATTGAAACACGGTTGTTGGTATCTTTCATTGGAGCAATGGATGAGATGGCGGGTACCTTCTGATGTTATGTTATGAGGTATATTTTTCAGTTGCTTTTCTGTTCAAGATTTGTATATTCGGCTGATGTATGTAGGATGTTGGTTAGTACTTTTTTCGATTTATGAGACAACTGCGAGTACATTCAATTGGTTGTTTCTACACTACTCTTTTCAGTTGTTTCAGTCTGGTGGATGTTTATTTTCTTCAGTGTTTTTCTAGTTGTAACACAAATGTGCCTTAAGCTGCTGCTTGTTATGTGCATGCTAATTGTGTCCTTGATTGCTGTTGTTGCTTTTGAGACATATACTAGTGTTTACAGTCGTCGCTGTTTTTAAGATGTGATTGGTGCATTCAAATACAGCTGTAGGGACTATAGTCTTTGCCTTTTTTAGTTGCTTTTGTGATAGCTGTCATTAACTTTAGTAGTTTCTCTATATTTTGGCATTGTCAGCATCTTCAACAGTTTTTTTCTATGTATTCAGTTGTTAGTGTGCCTTTTTCTGCTATTGAAAATAGTGGCGTATGCTTTCTTTGCTATGGTTGTCAGCGTTTTCAGTGTTAGATGTGTGTGAAATGAGGATATCTTCAGAAGTTGTTGTATTATATTACTCTACATAGAGTACACTGGGATGCTGTTTCCCTACAATGCAAGATGGGATGCTATGAACTCTCTAGCAACAGGGGCAGCCCCTCTGCTATGGCAGAGGAGCGTCGCCCGCTGCTGAAAGGCAGCATAAAATAAAATGATAATACAATCATTGTATTATCATTTTATTTTTCGCTTCCTCCTTGTAGGGCAGGGTGGGAAGATCATCATCAGCAGGGGGAGGATGAGTGGTGTTCACTCCCAGTGCGCATGTCGGTTTGGCCGGCCATTCAAGGCTGGCCAAACCGACATGGACATTTAGAGCGCTCCACCATGAAGAACCAGTGTAGGCCCCCAGGCCCAGCTGAGTAGCATTTCAGGCCACTCAGACCAAACAGGGGCACTTCTGTTATGCTGGTTAACAGCATGAGAGAAGGGTCTGGATTGGATGGGGAGAGAAGACGTAGAGAAGCACTGAGGTGCGTGGAAGAGCGGCATGCAACAGGTAAGTGATTTTTTATTTGTTTTATTATCCCCACCCCCCTTGCGAGCATTCCCCCGGCGTGAACACCCCCCCCCATGCGACTAGGGTGACCACCAGTCCGTAAATTTCACAGACTGTCCGTAATTTCGCCCTTCCTTCCGTTGTCCGTGATGAAAGCTTTAACGGACGGCATTTGTCCGTAATTTTAGCCTTTTACCGAAAGGACACCGAAGGCAGGGCGAAATTACGGGCAGATCAGTTTCCCCAGCAGGACTAAAAGGCAGGGAGTCTCCTGTGCATTGAGGGAGGGACAGACAGATAAGAAAAGGCCTTCTTGCCAGGGGGTCTCCTTCTCTAAAGACATGCAAATGTGCCCAACTGGGAAATCTGAAAATACAAAGGGGCTTGAAAACCTGAATTGACTTTAATCAAAGGAGTCACTTGAAGTTTTCTGGTGGCAAAGATATTTCTGTTAGAGAGGTACTGTAATGGTGTTCCAAGTTGTGAGGTGTGGTTTTAATGCGGTGTTACAAACATTTTTAGTACTAGGTATAAACTGTATATTATTCAAATCTGTATTTGAGAAGCACTTTTTTTTTATATAACCAAAATGTATTTGCGCATTTTGCAGCAGCCTTTATTATGATGTAATTGTATTTTTCACAGTTCTTGCAGGTACTTTGGTAATCATAGTACTAACAAACATTGGCAAAGCAATAGGTCTCATCTACGAAATAGTTATTGGCTTTGCTAATGTGTTTTAACCATTAGCCATGTTATACACCAGAGTAGCTGCTGTTCAGCATGGCTTAAAGTTAGTGGCATAGTGGTGTGGAGTGGAGTAGAGTGGCATAGGAGCAGTGGCGTAGAGCCCAGTGGTGCAAAATACAGTGCAGTGGGGTACAGTGCATTTGTTTAGAGTGCGTTAGCATAGAGTGCAGTGGTTTAGAGTGCAGTGGCATGGAGTGGCATGGGACAGAGTAGAGTAGCATAGAGTGGCATACAACAGAGTGGCAGAGAGAGCAGTAGTGTAGAGTGGTGCAGTGGCATAGATTGCAGAGTAGACTCACATTGCAGGGAGTGCAGTGGCGTAGTGCAGAGTGGTGCAGAGTAGAGCAAAGTGCTGTGGAGTGATGCAGAGTAGAGTGGCATAGAGTGCAGTGGCACAGAATGCAGTAGTACATAGCACATTGGTGTATAGTACAGTGGTGGAGAGTGCAACGCTGCAGAGTAGAGTGTCAGTGCTGTGATGTAGAGTGGGGTAGAGTGGCACAGAGAGCAGTGGCGTAGAGTACAGTGGTGCAGAGTAGAGGGCAGTGGCGTACAGTGCAGTTGTTTAGAGTGCATTGGCGCAGAGTGCAGTGGCATAGAGTGGCATGGGGTAGAGTAGCATATAGTGCAGTGGAGTAGAGTGGCATGCAATAGAGTAGCAGAGAGTGCAGTAATGCAGAGTGGTGCAGAGTAGACTCATGTGGCATAGAGTGCAGTGGCGTAGAGTGGTGCAGAGTGGAGTATTGTAGAGTGGTGTAGAGTAGAGTATAGTGCCTAGAGTGCAGTGGCATAGAGTAGAGTGGTGTAGAGTGCAGAGTAGAGTGTCAGTGCAGTGGTGTAGAGTGGCACAGAGAACAGTTGCATAGAGTACAGCGGTGCAGAGTACAGGGCAGTGGCATACAGTGCAGTTGTTTAGAGTGCACTGGTGTAGGGTGCAGTTGCATAGAGTGGCATTGGGCAGAGTAGAGTGGCATAGAATACAGTGGAATAGAGTATATTGGTGCAGAAGGCAGTAGTACAGAGCAGAGTGGTGTAGAGTATAGTGGCGGCCAGAGCAGTGTTGCAGAGTGTCAGCTTGCAGTGGTGTAGAGTGCATTGAACTAGAGTGCAGTGGTCAGAGTGGTATAGAGTACAGTGGCGTAGAATAGATTGTTTCAGAGTAGAGTGCAGTTGCATAGAGTGGAGAGGTGCAGGGTAGAGTGCAGTGGCATAGAATGCAATGGCACAGAGTGTAGTGGCATAAAGTAGATTATTTCACAGTAGAGTGAGGTGGCTTAGAGTGGAGAGGTGAAGGTTAGAGTGGAGTTGCATAAAGTGGCATAGAGTGTGATGGCATAGAGTAAAGTAGTGTAAAGTGCTGTGGCATAGAGTGCAGAGGTGCAGAGTACATTAGAGTGACGTACAGTGTATTGATGTAGAGTGCAGGGGCATAGAGTTGAGTGTTACAGAGTAAAGTGCATTAGCATAGAGTGTATTAGCTTAAAGTGCAGTGGCATACAGTGCAGTGTTGCAGAGTGGCAGAGAGTGGAGTTGTGCGGATTAGATTGGTGTTGCCTAGACTGGAGTGGTATGGCGTGCAGACGAGCAGAGCGCAGTGGTGTAGAGAGGCGTAAAGTGCAGAGGCATAGAGTAGAGTGGTACAGAGTAGAGTAGAGAGGCATAGTGTGAAGTAGCATAGAGTACAGTGGCATAATGTGGAGTGGTTCCGAATGGAGAAGAGTGCAGTGGCATGGAGTGGAGTAAAGTAGAGTGATACAGAGTAGGGTGCAGTGGCGTGGAGTGCAGTATGGATGATATGCTAACACACTGCCATTACAGACAACACGTTTTTGATTGAAATGACCATTACATTGCACAGATATACAGTTTTTCAAATCAAACTATACTGTGCACAGACGGTGATGTGTGGAAATTGCATCACCTAATGCAATGATTTGTTTTAATCATGTAAAGGTATTTGTTTCCAGCACAGTTCAGAATTAACACAAATGTGCTTGATTTGTTCTTCTAATTCTGATATATTCTGAAGTTTATTTAAATGTTGTCATGTGATAGAAAAAACTCTTTCCTAACCCCAGTATCCAGCAAGATTGTCGCATAAATCCTCTCACTTTGAAGTCAGAGAAAGGAAAGTAAACACTAAGGGCCATATGTACGAACACTTTTTCCCATAGACACAGAATGGGCAAAAACCTTTGCTACATCTGGCCCTAAGTTCCCACCGAAGACAGAGCCTGACATTTGACTTTGTTCTTTGAATGCACAGCAAATATGATAAGATAAGAACAAGATTTACAGGCCTGTTTACAGAAAGGGAGCACTCAGCAGGATACTGTAAATAAGGTTTTGGCAAGGGAAGGGACGAATCAAGCTGCATAGCCTAAAACAAATAAAGCCAGCAAATTGAAAGCAACAAATTGTGAGTTACAAACCACAAGGCCAATGGCAAGCAAGGGGCAGAATGCATTCACAAGGAAGCACTATGAATTTACTTAAAGTGACAGCTGTGGGATACTTTGTGGGGAAAGTCCAGTATTTTAGTCCATATCTTGCAGAGGTTTGGCCACATCAATCACCCAGGTAGTATGACCAGAAGACCTGGAGTGGTTTCCATGTTGCAGGATAGGTCCGTACACCCATTCTATTAGTTTGCCACCATTTCCTATGGTACAGAGCTTCTGGGACACCTCTTGTAGGGTTAGTGCTAGGTGGCAGATATGAAATAGGGCATTTAATGATTATTTAAGGTGGTTCTAAGTAAGGAGTTGACCGGGGTGAAGATGGTAGTCTGCCACAAGGGTTTGGAAATTTAGTAACTCACTGTTCAGAAACAAAGTCCCCAATTTTAAGACACCTGCAACATGCCACTGATGGAGTTGCTCTGAGCACAGCCATCCTGTGCGAGTGGGAAGGCTTAGCAAAGGTAGTGCAGGAGCATAGGGTTTCTTCGTGTCAGTGAGTTTACAGTTTCTGGCAAGGCAAGAGAAAACTGTGCATGATAACCCTGGATGGTGATCCGTAGAATGGTCAGTAGGAAACAATGAGCAGTGCATTAAGCCTTCCTTAAAAGTCTTTACTGGTAAACCCCATCTCATGCAGAGGGAGGTGGGCAGAAAGCCAGTGAACCACCCATTGGACCTGTGAAGCTGAATAATAGCATTCTAAGTCCAGAAGACCTAATCCACCCGCAGTCACAGTTAGCTTTAGAGTGGAAAGAGCTCCCGATGGGGCCGCAGTGACCAAATCAGATGTGTGGCCTATCTGAAGAAGGAATGAAGGACAAGCAGGGGAAGGTTTGCAAAATAATACTATCATTGGGGTAGCACACCATCTTCACTAATGCCACGTGGCCTCTACAGAAAGCAGAAGAGAAGACCAAAAAGCAAACTGGGCTTGGAGGGACCGTTTGCTCTGCCGAGATTTTCATCCTGGAAATCAGTGTAAGAATGGTAGATATTAATCACTAGGTATCAAAAGGTAACCGGTTCCCAGTTCAATCTGAGATCTAATTGTATATGAAGGTGGAAACAGTGCCATATGTTAAAGAAACACTAATTAAATTTTAAAATTTGTAAATCTTGTTTGTGCAATTTACATCCCAAATATTTTGAAGATTCTATGTGTACTTGACACTTAGGGATAACCCAGATCTCTAGTTTGGCTTTTGCTCAATTTCAAAACCATATAAAGACATGGACAAAGCGGGCAATTGCCTTGCACAACCTTGCAAGGGGTCTGGCCCCTGCTCACCCTTCAAAAGCACAAACAGCGGACCATTGCACCAGAAGAGTTTGCCAAGGTGGATGGGTGTTGCTTGTTCAACCACTTGACAGTGACCCTTCTGTTTCGCTCCTGTGTGCAGAGACAACTCCCCAGGTACCCAATACCTTCGAATAGTCTTGGTGGACCCATCTTGTCTGATTTTAGGAATTGTCCCATCTTGTTCTTCTCTTCTTTAATTATCCAGTTTTTAGGAACAACCCTTTGAATTACTTGCCGTGGATCTCCCATTTGATCTGGATTTCATCCTCCTCTTTTATTATCTTTGATTGGTAGTCCGGGCTCACATTTCTGAGATAAATGTAGAGTCCCAGACATACACTCTTGTGCAGTGAGACTACAGACAAGTTATGGGTGCATCACATCCTGACATTAGGTGTGAGACCGTCCCCCACACCATCTGCCAATCAGGTTGAAAGTCCATGGGCGGTTGGGGTAAGCCAGATGTTTTCATTCAATTTGTTTAAACTAGCATAAGGTTAATCACCTTAATGTTTCCCAAACTGTTTGCCAGGGGTTTTAAAATGTTCAGAAACATAATCAAAATGTTACTGTTACTTTCTCTTCAGGAAAGATCGGTACATTTAGGTAGGGGTGATGGCCTTGCCGCAGTACTGATGGGCGTTAATTTACTACTGAACAAGGACGTAATGTGACACCTGAATGTAGCATACCAGGAGGCAGTAACAAAAGGACCACAGTGAATAAATAGTGCTATGTAAAAAAAGAGTAAATAAGTGCACTGACAACATAGTGAGGCATGGCCTCTCTTGCGTGTGTCTGTAAAACTGACGTTTGTTCTTGAATTTTTGTCCTGAATTTTGACCCTTTGTCCTGAATTTTTGTCCTGAATTTTGACCCTTTGTCCTGAATTGTTTACAGTCCTGCCCAGAATTTGCCTCAATGCCGGGTGGTCACCCTACATGCGACTCCTTCCCATGCCCCACCGAGCGTTATTAAAAGCAGCAGCCCCGTTTAGCAACCATGCAGGGTGGCTGAATGCATCCTAAATGTTAAGTGTAGTTGAGCATTTGGGTGATTAATTGCATCCAAAATATTAGCCGTAGCGCTGTATTTAATGTTTACATTAGTATATAAACAGGTCACTAGAAGGTCTCTAAAAACTCCGGTAGTTAAGTCAGTCAATCAAGTTTATTGTGTGATTAAATAAAATCTTTGCAATGTCAAAATGTTGTCTGTGTTTGAAAATTATAGTAGCAAACACATCTGACCAGAAATGAACGATGCTTAAAATAGAGAAAACGGCATTGTGTGCAAAGCAAAAGGCGTACACACAAAACTATAAAATGATTAATGGTAACTAAGGTGCTTACTTTGAATGTTAACACGTGCATCTAACAGATAAAATGCTAGTAGCAAGAGATTGTATGCTGATGGAGTAACTGGCGAGAAATTAATGTACAGAATACAATAGTTCCGCGTAACATGGCAGGTTACAGACAAAGCACAACCCTTCTCTATCACTTTGGTCACAGAATAGTCCCACAGGTACTATACGCACTGCAATGTTTCCCGGATGGAGGCTGCACCTGGGGTAACTGGCCGGATTGGGGCCAAGATGAGGGCAGTGCCCTTATCATTCTATGTCTATGCGTGTAGACAATGTTTACAGGGAAGGGCTGCACCAAGGTGTGTTAAGCAGTGCTATTCCTCAACTCATTGCTATCAGGACTGCAGATCACAACTTAAGTTATGCTGTGTTTACCATCATCTTCTCCACAATAACTAAATAGTCATTGCATTTTAACCACAACTGCCTCTGGGCTGCAACCTTTCAACCAGAGGTTTGGTGGCTGTGCTTTTTCAGTGACTTTAGCTGTGTACAATGCCTGGTGCGTCAGCAGTGTAGTATACAGAGCTGAATTGTGGGGCAGAGTGAAGTAACATGTTTGTCTATTATTGAAAATATTGTTTTCTACCCTTATGGATGCTTCCACAAACCATTCAGCTTTGTCAGGTAGAGCACAGGTTCGCTTCCTCAATTTAAGCACACTAAAAACTTGTCTTAAAATATATGTCCCTGAGATATATCCCTCCTATGGCATTAGAGATGGATATGTTACCAAGACAAGGTACAGAGAGTGGACAAAATCTAAATCTGGAATCTTACCTCATTCATAAAAAGATTGAGGGGTGCAAGCCTTTTCCTGGAAACCCTGCCCCACTAACACATGCTCACTTTATGTTAAACTTAGTGGGGAGTATTGCCAATTGGTAGTGTGACTGGCAAATAGAATAATGCTGTACCCTAAGCTGGAACGGTAGGGAGTATTGCCAATTGGTAATGTGACTGGCAAATAGAATAATGCTGTACCCTAAGCTGGAACAATCTGATCAAAAACAGCCTCCACTTCACACTAGGTGAAAATAGCTATTTTCCCTATTTAGGGCTCTCAACGTACGAAGTGTATGAGACACCTATATGTGCTGTGTTACTATACTGAACCATGTATATGCTCTTTTGCTGTCTCTAAATGTGTAAATTCTGCCTTGCAGAGTAGAGGGAACATTCGGTCTGTGGAAATATTTGAGAAACCATATGGAGTAATATTTCATGTTTTGTGATTATATGGAATATATATATATCAACATTTTTGATTTGTACATATGTTGTCTTTGTTCTTATAGCAATATTTGTAATATTTTACTGTATTATAGATTGTTGCAATGATGGGTTGCGCTAATAGATTTTTATTCAAATAAGCCAAAGAATTTGATTGAATCGAACCAAACTGTTATAAATAGAACCTACTTAAATGGAAATTATAGAAGTTAATCTTCAGAGCTACTTCCCACAGCTCTCTTTCCATTCGTTCTTTTTCTACCTTTCTCTTTTACTTCCTCCTGTTACATGCTGCTATAAACCCTGGTCAGCTGGAGAAACTCCCAGAGGCATCAGTGGTGGCCAAGGGCCTTAGAAAATTGGCTTCCAATGACCTCAGCTACCTTGAGAAATGCCCGATAAGATAAATGGCCAGGCCAGCTCCTGTGGTGGTCCTAGGCACCTTTCTCATGCATCTTCATAGAACCTGGCATGCTTTTGAGAGGTATAGCAAGGCCACCTTCAATGTACACATCACAAGTAACAAGAAATACTGTCTTTGGTGTGTAAGAGCTTTAGCTAAAATGTTAAAAAGGGTGGTGAGCAGGATCAGGGCAGGATCAAGGCTGTGTGAGTCTCACAGGATGGTGGCTCTTTGCCATTAAAGAAAATCTTCACAGGACAAAATTCAAAGTCAAAACCATAAAATTCAAATTTAAGAATCTTAAAGTCATGTTCAAACCACCATCAGTATTTCATCACATAAAGCCTATTGTGAGAGGTCATTAACAAGTTACGCTCTAAGGCAAGTGAAAAGCCAGAGCTAAAATATAGTTCAGCAAAGGACTAGCATAAATGTGCTCAGTTCCAAAGTCAAGGAGAGTCTAAATATAAATTAGCAAGAGGATCGACATGAAACCTGCTTCCGGGGAAAGAGCCTAAAGTCTAAGTATAAACCAAATAGACAGACTAGGGTAAGGTCTGACTTTGCGGAAGTGAGCAAAAAGTCTAAGTGCAGAGTCAGATAACAGCCTGACATAGAGGCTGCTTGGTCTGAAAGGTAGGAACAGTCTGACACACATTCCAGAAAGGTCTCATTTACTAGGCTTCACACAGTGAAAAACCATACACTCAAAATGATGAGATTCAGCACCATAGGGCCATAGTAACAAGGATAAATAACATTGAACAATCAAGATTGAAGAAATTGTGTTACATGAATTAAGAAAGATTTAGAAAACACCTACATTATGAATAATAGTTGACCACCGTATAACCCTACAAACAAATGAAATTACATTGCACTATTGGAGAAAATAAAATACAATAAAGTGTTTAAGCAATGAAAGAAGCACAGTTGTGGCTAGGGCAGCAGGAATTAAAATTGGTACATGTGTGACACATCTCCTGAAAACACATCTTATTTCTGAGCAAAACAAATTAGTACATTTTATCTGCAACTTCTACAGCACTATGAAAATGTTATCCATTGTATCTGTTCTTCAAATAGAAAAGAACACCAGCTAGAGACTTGAACGTGAAAGATCATTCATGATAAATAGAAGCAGCACTTCTTGTGTATAAATTCAAAGTGCAAATCAGTGAAACAGGTTAAGAAAGAATAATGTCCACTTAAACTGATTTAATTTAACTCAAGCAACAGCTAATCAAGCATTGTTTCTAATTAATAAAAAGAAAAAGCACTGTCACAGGTGTCTCTCAATGATGCTTTCCAGCTAGAAAGTAAAACTGAATTGAGCATGGGACAGAGCAGATCTGAAATACATTGTGACATTTCTTCGCACCCTAGTCACCTTCCTTGTCAGCAGAGAGGCAAAAGTTTAACGACATTCTCTCATTCTTACCTCTAGGTTCTCTTGTGTGTGAATTAATGACAAATGTTTGGGCCAAATCCTGCAAAGGTGACTAGGAAATACTTTCAAATAGTTTAAACTGCTTCCAATACCTCTAGGTAGTATTCCAACACAATATTTTTGATCCACTGTCCCACTTTAGAAAGAAGCGCGCGTTACGCAAACCAGTACTGATTCTTCTCCTCAATGGAACAAGGCATCCTGGATTTCCAGGCAAGACCTCTCCAGAAGGAAACACAAGAAGCCCGAAGCAGGGCTTGGCCCTGTAAGGCCTCCTCAGTGAGGTATAACTTTCCATTACAATGAATACAAACAAAACGCTTTTATGAAGTCTATTAAATTGGACTTTGGAACTTGTTTTTATAACAACAGCAAATATTTAATTATTCAGATATCTAGAATGTTGAAAAACGTAAATGTAAATCCACACATAATTTAAAAAAGAAGTGTAAGTGAATTATCTTGAGGAACCTTTGAATTTTTGAACAGTGGGATCTGACTTTTTTGTCTTGTAAGCAGAAGTTGAAATCATAGCAGATTTCCACCCACACAGTGATTGTGCAGGTGGACTTCTCTAGTGCCAAAGGATGGTTTGGTGGAATCTGCTTACATTGCTTCCTAATGGTAGTGCTTTTCACTCACAAATGAATTTGTTAAGCAATTTGATCCTCTTTTGCCAGATTGGAAACCCATCTACTTTAAGATGCTTCTTCTAAGTAATGCAATATTTTTAATTTGTTTTCAACATATTATTGAAATTACACAAACAGTAGTGTTGTGCAAATGGTTCAAGGTCAGTTATTAGAAATGCATTGTCTAGTGCAATAAGTAGTGTGTATAGTAGATCTATTTTTCTTTAACAATGAGAGAGCCTAGGACACTGGAACAACTGCACATCAAGTTTAATATGTGAAGTCTACCATTGCAGAAGGTTTACCAAGATCTCTATTGCACTTGACAGTGTTCATAGACTCTAAATTGTGGAGTGATGTACTGTGTCCAAAGTCTAGTGGTTCGTTACTCCTGGAAGTACATTTAGTTTTGTTTCCTGTGAGAAGCCTTTTCGTGGTGTCCTGGGGCAACTCGTGGTGAATGAACAGAATCCTAAGTGGGTACTGTGGTTTGCAATAAGTAACCCAGTGTCAGCAATACTATTGTGCTCAACTGAATAACTACAGTACTCAAATTAGGCACTTGACTTTGTAAAAAAAGGAAAATCCAACAGCCAAAATGTACTCAATGGGGTGGTAGTGTTTAGAAAACTCAGCCTGATTAAATAAAGAACATAAAATAAATTGAGTGTCATTCAGTGCTATTGCTTCAAAGAAGAATAGAATGCTATTAACAGGTGAGGGGAGTTAAAAAAACGAGGTACTAAAGCAAATGCAGGAGGTGCTAGCAATGCCGTTCCTGAGATACAACCACAGACATATTTATGGGCTTCACAGGTTAGGTGCTATAAAGCTAAAAAAACAAATACAATGGGCATCTGTGGCCAGTGTTATTGAATGGGCGTGTCCCCAGACCATTTTGTCCTGCTGCAAGTTTGTGGCTCAAGGGTTGAAGGACTATCCTACGCATTTATAAATTTATCCTGTTCAATGTGGCAAACGAATCAGACAGAAAGGCAAACAAGCATTTACAAAGCAATAGGTCTTGCATTTACTTGAGTTGGAGATTCTAAATGCATAAGTGGACTTTTTTTCCACTTTAATTGGTCAAACCTGCTGAATATTTTGGTCCTTTTTGCCACATAATTCAAATGGCTCTGTATATAACCTAGGGGCTAGTAGGCCTACTTAAATATTTTTAAACAAGGCTCTGGAACACAAATTACTCTGAGGTGCAAAACATATTTACTTGGCAGTTAGTACAGGCGACATTGCCCACAGGCCAAGAATAAATATTTTTACTCCAAGAATGCGTGCTTATTGAATCACTGCCCGTTTACTTCAGTCTGGGGAATCTAACAAAACACCCATGATTTTTCAGAAACTTGAGGAGAGCCACCTGACATGATATTAATGATCCTCAGTCTGTCTTGAACTGAAATATTAGTTATAAAATATTGACCACTGTACAGCATATTCAACTGCAAGCTCTCCTCAAGGTTAGTTTTATAAATACATCCACACACAGCTCAAATTTCACAGACAAAAAAGTGTGTAGGCCATCTTGTCAGGTTTCTTCTTTGTATTCACAGCTTGTACCACGTTTATAAAAAGAAAACTACAAGTCCCAGAGTGAATATGTGTGCTGAAAAGAAAGTGTACCAAGCAGATCAGAGTGCATGTAATGTACAAAATTTCAAAATAACTCTGGCGATTAATGTTCTTTTTGGAGAGAGAACATACTTTTGTCTAGTGGAAGTTTGGACTCATTATAAGGTAGCACAGAGAGTTAATGTTCTTCCTGGCGAGATAATGTAATTTTGTCTAGTGGAAGCTTGGGCTCATTATAAGGTAGTGCAGAGGGTTAATGTGCCTCTGCAAAGAACGTGTGCTAGGCAAATCACAAAGTGCATATAATGTAAACATGTCAAAATAACTCTGGCGATTTATGTTCTTTATGGAGACAGAACGTAGTTTTGTTTAGTGGAAGCTTGGAGTCATCATAAGGAAGCACACAGGGTTAAAATGCCTGTAGCAAAGAATGTGTACTAAGCAAATCAGAGTCCATATAATGTAAAAAGTATACCGCTGATCGAGTTCATGCTTCGAGCGCTGTGAGCCCCATGGCAGCCAAGAGAACGTAATTTTGTCTAGTGGAAGCTTGGAGTTATCATAAGGTAGGCCACAGAGTTAATGTGCCTGCTGCAAAGGGAGCGGAGGGGGTTACTATGCCTGCTGCAAAGAACGTGTACTAAGCAGATCAGAGAGCATATAATGTAAAAACAATACCGCTGATGAGTTCGCGCTCTGAATGCTGTGAGTGCCATGGCAGCCAAGAGAACGTACTTTTATCTAGTGGAAGCTTGAAGTCATCATAAGGTAGTGTACCGGTTTGATGTGCCTGCTCCAAAGAAAGTGTACTAGGCAAATCACAAAGTGCATGTAGTGTAAAAATGTCAAAATTACTCTGGTGATTTATGTTGTTTCTGTTGAGAAAAGTACTTTTGTCTAGTAGAAGCTCAGAGTCTTCATAAGGTAGTGCACACGGTTAATGTCCCTGCTGCAAAGAACATGTACTAAGCAGATCAGAGTGCATATAATGTAAAAACGATACCACGGATCGAGTTCATGCTCTGAGCACTGTGAGCGCCATGGCAGCCATGAAGCACAGACGGAAGAAAAAAGTAGTTGGCTCATGCTGAAGTATTTCGACAATCATGAAATTATCCCTGTAACAGGGTTGGTGTCCAAGGCGGTAACCAAACCGCCCGAAGGCGGGACAAACTTAAAGCATTTTCGAATGGCATCAATTGATTTTTGAAGGGGAAGCCCACAAACTAATGAAAGTGATGGGCGTGAGGTGGGCGTGGTTAAAAGCCCACAATACTTACGAAAAGTCAAAGCGCGTGTGCGCTTGACCTAAAAATATCCATTTGGATAGGCTCTGTCTTCCCTTAGCTCTGTTTGGCTCCTTGTGCAAAGCCCAACCCTGCAACTGAGTTTTCAACAAAAAGTAAAAAAATCCCTTTACCCAAAAAGTCAAAGGTGTGCTGTAGGTCCTGCTTTCAGCATTCAACGAGGACAACCACCAAAAGGTCCTTTCCCTCGCTGGCAAATACATGCTTCACACCTGTATGCAGAGTCTGGTTGAAGTCCTGATGAAGTACAAAGTCTTTGGCTTAGACTTCAATATTTATTCTACTTTAGATGCACTAATAGGAAGCAAGAGCCAGATATAGTGCTAGCTTCTTTACATATTTCAAAATAGTCCAATTAGGAAGCACACCTAAAGTCTTTGTCCTTTGTCAGGGGATTTTCAAAGCAGGTCGTGTAGATCAGGCTGATCAGAACTGGTGAAGTTCAATTGTAGAATTGAACCAGACTGTTTTAGCCATGGAGCACTGGTTGCGTAGCTACAGAGGCCAAATCACATGAAGGGGGTGGCATGTCAAGAAGCAGGGGCTGGACTCAGCAATATGGACCAGCACTACCTCCCCATATCTTGTCACTGAGGGATGAGACCAATACACCTCACTGAATAAAAGCGTGGGTGATATGGAGTTTAGGGAAAGTGACA
Source organism: Pleurodeles waltl (assembly GCF_031143425.1). Classification (NCBI taxonomy): domain Eukaryota; kingdom Metazoa; phylum Chordata; class Amphibia; order Caudata; family Salamandridae; genus Pleurodeles; species Pleurodeles waltl. The sequence continues at coordinate 910,479,480 of NC_090446.1, forward strand.
GTGGAATTAAAAATTCGATACAGGAGTCTTGTCATACGAGGAAGGGACATTGGTACATGCAAAGATTACAGAAAAACAATTAATATGCTTTATAAACTTTAAACAAAAGGTAATGTAAATCATTTCCCCCTGGATTGGTTAGGCAAAAATTTAGAAGACAAGTGAGCTAATCAGTTGTAACCAGGGCATAATCACACGGGAAGCTTTGAACTGAATTACTTCAACAGAAAATGTTTTACTTACTTATTTGAGCGTTAATAGTCAAGTTAAACCTTTTTGTGATATCTAAACACAGACTTTTCAAAAACAATAAAGGACGAGGACCTGGACTTTCCTCACGTGCACAGGGAACTGAATGTTCCCATGAACTTGGGTATAGTGGTCCTTATAAAGTCTTGCGCCAGTCCTGTATTTAGTGCCCTGTTTTGGAAAGGTCTATCAAAGAGGTTGCTCCGGGGAGGAGGAGGAAGAGATGATCCAAAGCCCCACTGAATAGAGGGACCTCATATAAGGTGCACGTTATTCTGCATTCCAGACAATGGAGTTAAGAAATCACATAGTTGTGTGTTTCTGCCCTCCTTCGTATCTTCGGTGTGATGGCAGGTCCAGAATGTTTTACAAAAATATCAAGAGTGAGGGCCGAATTTGAGAAAAGTGGCGATATAAATGGTGCTAGGCCCTTCTTAAATTCGGGCCTGAGTGTCACAGGGTCCTTCATCCCTTAGCTTTACAGGAACTCAGTCCTAGTCTTAATTTTTTCTTTATTCTAATTTTTGCAATGAAAGGGTACATACACTTGTGCAAGATAGAACCATCAGGGTGACACCCTTATTCACAACAATAGCAAACAAATAAAACTTCAGCACTATAGTGATACCTCGTCCCTTTTGTGGGTGACGTTATCCAACATGGGTGCTTGAGCTCCATCGTAGTGAAGGAGGGGGAGGAGGGGCAAGGAAACAGGGAGGAGAGACATACGCACATGCTCCTGTCCCCTATTGATCCACATCAGACCGTCTGTAGGAGCGTAGATGAACAGAAGAGGCAGCGGTGGGCGCTCAACAGCGCTAACTCTTCATACCTTCGAACAAGCGCTGGGAAGATTCACAGTTTGCCACTTAATACATTATGCACCTCACCAGTTATCATAAACCTCCTGCCCGCACTACTTGGGGAGGAGTAGGGGAGGTGCGGTAGGACACAGTCATGGCTGGCAACTTGGCAAAGTGGCAGGCGGGGAGAGGGGGAATAAAACAAACAAAAATAAACTTACCTGAACGTCGCCACCGCTCTCCGCCGCTTGTCTCTACGACCAATCATGATGCTGCTCAAAGCAGCGTTATGATTGGCTGGAATGCCTTTGCTGGGTGCTTCAATGCAGACTGGGAGCCTGGGCTTCCTCTCTCCCATCCGGCAACACAGTGCCGGGTTGGAGAGAGCCCTGATGCGCATGTGTGTTTTGTCTTACGACTGCCAATCTCACAGTGGTGGTTGGACCACTGCACTCCTGGTGGTCGGACCACCAGGGAACAGCCGCCACCACTGCTGAGATCACGGATCCTGACGGGGTGGTGGCGGTTGGAGTCAGGCTCAGCCACAGCAGTGCCCATGGCAGCACCGCAGTGTTGATCACAAGTCCACTTTCTGCCAGACTTTTCATGGCAGTTTAACCACCATGGAAAGGCTGGCAAAAAGCCAGTGCTGGGGGCCCAGGTAGGGGCTCCTCTGCCAGCACCGTTGTAATGCGCACTGTCTGATCTGCAGACAGTGCGCATTTCGAGGGTGTTGTTGTGCAATGGTATTGGCCTCAGCTCCCAAGGCCAATGCCGTGGCACTGTTTGCGCCGGGCTGACCTGCAGAGTCTTGGGCACTATAAAGACATTTCTTTGAAGTTTGTCTACTTCAAAGGTAGAAATGGGTATAAGTACTGGAGCTCTGACCCCACAAAGTTAGAATCCTTCTGGTCTGAGGATATTCTGCCAGGAAGAGGAGCTGGATGCTGTAGGAGGGATTGCCACTCTTCTGGTTACAGTGCCAGCCAGCTACTTGCTGCTTCTGTCCAGGGAGTGAAAGGACTGGACTTTGCTTTCCACATCCTGCTTCCAAAAGTTCTCTAAAGACTTAGACTGAGCTTGACTCCTGTTAAGAAGTCTCAGGGACATCAAAGACTTCATGTGCCAGCACCTGGGCTCTCTTGCTGAGAGTCCTCACTTGCCAAATGGTGCCAAATCCAGTTTCTGGAAGTGGGTTCTGGTGTTATAAAGAAGAAACAAGCACATCGGCTCCAGAGCGACTTCAGGACCGGTGTAGATGTCCGACTGCTCTTCGCTGCCTGCACTGTAGCCATGGTCCCCGCTGAGTGCAATGACCCCCACTGACAGTGCAGGCTTGATGCTGCCACAGCACCTCTGAAGACCCGCCTCAGCGTGAATCCTGAATGCCATGTCACCGATGTCCATGACACCTTATTCCGACTCCTCCGCAGCACCTGTGGCCCCATTGTGTGATCGCGACACTGCAAAGTCGATGTCTGGCGTCTTGACCTGCTGGATTCATCTACCCCAGTAGATCATAAGGAACTGACGCCTTGCCACCGATGCCGCATCACCTCTCCTGCAACCGTAAGCAGTAAAGAAGTGATGCCACACCTCCCCAGTAGCAGTAAGCAACCAATGCCACACTGGCTCCAGTGACACCTCACCTCCCCGACTCTGTGCGACGTCTTTGTTTCCTCGTTTTCCAAGATACTGTACCCGGGGTCTGTGCGACTCTGTGACTGGCCCGCACTCCCTCGCGAGTATCGTCGGACTATTGGAAACGGCTCCGTCAAGGCATTGTGAGAGCCTCAGTTAGAGCTTTTGTGTTTCTAAGCGCTATACTAAGATCTAATCTTTGTAAATTCATATCTTTGCTTGTGTATGTTGGATTTTCGTTTACTTGGTCTTGTTCCACTCAGATAAATAATGGTTATTTTTCTAATCTGGTGTGGAGGAGTACTTTTGTGGTGTTTTCAACGTGTTAAAGTGTGTGTGTGTGTGTGTACAAAAACTTTACACATTGCCTCTGAGATAAGCCTGACTGCTTGTGCCAAGCTACCAAAGGGGTGAGCAGCGGTTATCTTAGCTCTGTGACTCCGTTACCCTGACTAGAGTGAGGGTCCCTACATGGACAGTCAACAAGGTTTCATCGAATGTGATATCTTGATTTCTCAGTTATTATGTTTTAGCAGTAAGGAACGTTTTATGGAACATAAGTAGATGAAATGGCTTCTATATTGATTGCTTATTGTAAATCAGTCAACGATGGTCAAGGCAGATTGTATACACTGCATTGAAGCACAGTTAGCTGGAGAGGAACATTGATCCAGGGATAGCAGGCTGAGGGCCACGCAGAAGAATTTTAGCTGTAAATAACTTTCCTTGCTGAAGATTATCAAAAAGTCACATTGAGTCTTCAGTTAGGCTTATCTGCCTGCTTAAGGACAATAAAGGAAAAGAGACAGGAACATAAAGACTGCTTCTGTAGTTCTATAAAAGGTATGCATATGGAAGCAAGGCCATCTAGAAACTCACAATAAGTCCCTTTTGGTGCTCGATCATATTAGGTAGGTAAGGGATTATGGGTGGGAAACCAAGGCAGAAAAATCCTAAATTACAGTAATGTACGATTTATTTGCCTTGGTTTACCACCCGCCTCCCCTTAGCTAACTCACCCACCTTCCCTTGGCTAACTAACAATAACCATAACGTTACAGTATTTTCTATTATTCAGCTTGCTGACAAATATAATTGCCACTATCTTGTTTATTTTCATTGTAACTACTATTAATACTTTCTGACTAGGATAGATTTTTTATTTTAATGACACCTTAAAATACATTCCTAGTTTGAATTCTAGAGTGCGTCTACTTATGATGAAAGATGGGTTGGGACAATGACAATTAACTTCTGTGATTCTCATAGATTGTTACCTGAAATACAGTCTACTATGTAATGCTCAGTGGGTTTCGGGGGTTGCACTCTCTGTGTTTCATGTTGGCGCACTGACAGCGTCCCTGGTGTCAGAGGCCCCAGAGAACGCTTTCTCGGGCCGTGTTCTGGAAAGGATGCCAGGAAACATGTCAACACCGTGAAGATATACTATTTCCTCAAAAATACACGTCAGTTGTGGGGCTTTAGTGTCAAATGAAGCGACCCAATTTTTTCAAGGAATCAACAACCAAATAGAGGGTATTACATAACTGCTTTGAAAATAGATTTATTATGAATCTCAATTATTTTTTTCCCAAGTACACGAAGTGTAGGCAGCAGCAATAGTAAGAGGCTCCACATCTTTTCCATTATCACGTTCGTGTTGCTCACCAGTGTCGCATGAACTAACATACTTTTTGTATGTGTTGTTCTGGATGTGATTGCCAAAAGATCTACAAATCAAGTAAACAGTTTTGCGAATTCCATGGTGTCCATTCAAATGAGCATCTTGACACCATTCAATCACTTTTTTTCTGTAGTTTGGGTGAGGAGAAAAATTATGTATCTTTTCTCAGATGTATATTCCACTCACTCCTTTCTGTTCATGGCTACTTGTATCTGAGAAACATTGAGCCTGAAACCAGTAGTCATGTCTTGTAATCTGAATATGGTTAAAAGTATCTGCAAATCTGGGAGTTCTGATCTGTGTGGGCAATGGCTATTCTCATTCAGATTGAGGAGTACTCTTTAAAACCAGAAAGCTATTAGGTCCATCAGAATAGGTCTCTTGGTCTTGGACACCTGGAGTTATTCAATGGTCCTGCAGAGATGAGAAAACAGACAGGAGTCTCATTGGCCAACTTGTGAGGTATTTTATAGGGGTTGGTCTGTAGAGAGAATGCTCAGACCTGGCAAATACCCCTACCAGGGTATTGTTAGGTGAAGGACCCTGACGTGGTTCTGAGGCAGTAAGGAACACAACACTAGTGAATCTAAAAATATTTATCATGCCCTAAACCTGTGTGAAAAATACAAATGGCAAGTAAGTATTGTTACAAAAAAGAGGACATCGGGACAAGAAAATTATACAAAACTAAACACAACGAAAAGATCTGACATTGTGTAAAGCCAGTCGAGAAAAACTCGACATTATTTTCTGCCATTTGAAACAATGTAACCAACACCAATCTTTTGTTCTTTCTGTGGCTGTCTGCAGTAAGCACAGCCAGGGCATTGTCAACTATTTAAAGCCATGGGCATATTGGGCATTTGTTCTTTAGAAGGTCTCACTGAACAATATTATAATCAATTGTGTGAATAGGCAGTTCTTTGCCGTGATGGCCATGAGAATATGCCATGAGAATCACACATGTATGGGAGACAATGGTAGCAATGGGAATTCTGCTTCCCAATGTGGCTTAGACGAATTATTGTGAAAAAACACATTAGAAATAATAAAAAGCTCATACATATATGTGAATTGCGCAACCATCTAAAACATTGTGAACCTCCATGTGTTCATGACATAAAGGATAATCTTAAAGCCAAAAGTGTTGCACCCTAACAAGGGGCAGGGATCAAAGGTCCTAAAGATAACAGCCCACAATAACTAATAGTTTTTCCTTATTTGCATGTATGTATGTATGTATGTATTCATAAGTGTATGCATTTAAGTATGCATATGTTATTTCTGTCACGCAAACCTAGTCAAAAGGCAGTGGAGCTCTGTACATGGTCAAAAACATGTGTAAAGTTAAAGAGTAGTATGAGAGATGCTAGATTGTGGATGGTTTAAGCAGTGTTTTCAAGATGTGATTCCTCATGATTTTTCCTAAATTGGAGCAGCATTTGGTTGGTCCTGATAGATAATAGGATGTTGATCCAGATCCTCGGTGAATAAATGGATAAGGCCCATTGTCTTGTTTCGTTCTTTTTTACACTTCTTAGTCTGCAGTCTGATGATGTCCTGGGTGGGGTGTGCTGAGAATTACCAGAAATAGTGAGCTTGTCTGCAAGATAAGTGGGGATGTTGATTGTGATACTTCCAAACCGTTCTCTTATATTATCAACTCCAGGCTGATGATCTTATATCCCACATAGTCCATAATATAAGAGAGCTGTTTGGACATAGGCGATTGGTATTATGGTGCGGGACTACCTGAAATGATGGACCATAACACTAGATGGATCTTGTATTTGGCTGTCAAGTGTGTAATAATTAAGTATAAGGACACTGTACAGAGGATTTGACATGATAGGATGATGAGTGTTTAATTCTCGTAGATAAATTGGATTAAGATGTTTGTGTGATTGTGGTGTAAATTATGTATATCCTACAGTGTTGGTTGGTAAAAATAAATTGATTCATTTGCAATAGGTGCAGTGATAACACAATAATATTTGATGTATTATTGTTGAAAGAAATTATATGAATTCATCCCTCAGGAGTCAATGTTGTGTGAAATAGATGTTGTATGCCCAAGACCTGAGAGGGTGAGGTTTAGGCTACCCCTCTTTGTGTATGACATGAGGTTTGTACACTAAGTAAGGTGTGAGGGTGTCGGATTATGAAATAGGAACCAAGGCCCATATTTATACTTTTTGACGCTAAACTGCGCTAACGCAGTTTAGCGTCAAAAAATTTAGCGCCGTCTAACGCCATTCTGAAGCGCCATGCGGGCGCCGTATTTATGGAATGGCGTTAGCCGGCGCAAGCAGACCGGCGCTGCCTGGTGTGTGTGGAAAAAAACCACGTAGACCAGGCAGCGCCGGCGTTGGGAAAAAATGACATTAGGGCGTCTTAAAATGGGGCAAGTCAGGTTGAGGCAAAAGAATCGCCTCAACCCGATTTGCGCCATTTTTTTACGACGCCCAGACGCCATTTCATGACTCCTGTCTTAGTAAAGACAGGAGTCATGCCCCCTTGCCCAATGGCCATGCCCAGGGGACATGTGTCCCCTGGGCATGGTCATTGGGCATAGTGGCATGTAGGGGGGCACAAATAAGGCCCCCCTATGCCACCCCAAAAAAATTAAAAAATATAAAAAATTATACTTACCTGAACTTACCTGAATGTCCCTGGGGTGGGTCCCTCCATCCTTGGGTGTCCTCCTGGGGTGGGCAGGGGTGGCAGGGGAGGGCACCTGTGGGCTCATTTTGAGCCCACAGGCCCCTTAACGCCTACCCTGACCCAGGCGTTAAATAGTGGCGCAAATGCGGGGTTTTTTGACCCGCCACCTCCCGGGCGTGATTTTTGCCCGGGAGTATAGATACGACGCATTTGCGTCGCCGTAATTTTTTTAGACGGGAACGCCTTCCTTGCATCTCATTAACGCAAGGAAGGCGTTCACGCAAAAAAATGACGCTATTTGCCCATACTTTGGCGCTAGACGCGTCTAACGCCAAAGTATAAATATGGCGTTCGTTTTGCGCCGAATTTGCATCGAAAAAAACGACGCAAATTCGGCGCAAACGGAGTATAAATACGGGCCCAAGTATTTTTGATCCACGTGCAGCACAGTGGTTGCAGATTTTGGTGGAAAGGATCGATACTGTGTGGGATATCTCTAAACAGAGATTTTAGGATGGAACAGCCCTGAAATGATGGATCTTTTCTATTAAAAAAAAGCTACTGATACATTAAATTCATACTGTCCTGAAGAGGCCGGAATAGAGGAGGTCGAAAAGCATCGACATAGTGGGATATATAAGGAGTCCTCTACAAAAGTGTGAGAACGACAAGTGGGATACAAGATCATCAGCCCGGAGTCCATAATATAAGAGAGCTGTTTGGGTATAGGTGATTGGTATCTGGGTGTGGGACTACCTAAAATGACGGACCATAACCCTAGATGGATCTTGTATTTGGCTGTCAAGTGTTTAATAATTACATAAAAGGATACTCTACAGAGGATTGGACATTATATGATGTTGGGTGTTTAATTGTCTTGGATATGTTTGATTAAGGCATTTGTGTGATTGTGTTGTACATGATTTATATCCTACAGTGTTGTATGGTACAAATGAATTGATTCATTTGCAATAGATACAATGATTATTGTTGAAAGAAATAATATGAATTTATCTCTCAAGAGTCAATGTTGTGTAAAATACATGTTGTATGCCCAAGACTCGAGAAGGTGGGGTTTGGGCTACCCCTCTTTGTGTATGACATCAATCCTGTTCTCAGTCCTGATTTGAAACCCATGTTTAATCTATATAAAGAGACCTTGTGAGAGATTCCCATTTTAAATTTGATGAAACTGTATTGTACCACAGGTATGTGGCTTTCTTTGTAGGATAATCGGCATCTGTTTGTTGAATGAACGTAGGAGATCTGTGCTTCACCTGTGCCTCACGTAGCTGCCAGCATGCATTGTGAGTGAGGAGCCATCTGACATCTAAGGAAGCCATAATAGGGCACTGGAAAGTTCTTATCCTTACAGCAACCTAGAGAAGAACATGTGAAATTGCTAGAGACCCCTTCTTGTCACATATTTTGAGGTAACAAAATGGCCCTGGTAGTTCAGTCAAGTAGATCACAAGTAGGGGAATGTATTCTAGGCCTTCATTCCCATAATAGTATTTCAAACATTTTGAAACTGCATCCATATTTATTTGAATTGTAAAAGATGCTGATTCCAATTCAATGGGTCTTTTTCAACTTGTATCAAAGCATGTTATTCTATAGGTTAGTGAATGATTTAGGACTGTTCCAAGTCCAGGGAAAGCAACAGGATTTTCAGTGCACTGTAACTTATATATCAATTGCAGCAATGTAGCATTTGTTGAAAAGGAGTCGCAAGGTCTGAACCAGAGTTTAGATGGCTGGTTTTCAGTTAACTATTGTTGCAGATGTTCTATCTCTGCCAAATTTGATGCTGAAACATCTGCTATATTTATCATGTATGTTCTGCAAGAGCGGTAGAGGTTTCTCATCAGTGTTTGTCATGGAAATAGCTACTAAGGGAAGAAACCTTCTAGTGAAAAAATCACCAATGTCCATCACTGCAGGTGGAATTTCTGAAATGTAGGAACACTGTTAGTGACCTAGTCTAACATGCTGGTGTTTGTTTCTTTCATATCATCGACATCATTCTTACCTCTCTGTAAGAGTCCTCCACCATTTTAATTGTGGTCCTTCAAATAGTTTACTCTGCTAGACATGGGTGGCAGGTAGATCAGGTAGCCAGTCCTCTATCATTTATCATAGTGTTATGTTGAATGGAAAGATGTACTGCATGGCTCTGGAGAGCATGAGCAGGCTTTCTTGCCCTCTGTTGATTTGATGGCAAAGTCACTGAATGTTGCTGCAGGCTTTTTGATTTTGTCACAGTGAACATGACACCCACACATGTTAACATACAAGCCTTCTTGTTTAATGAATTGAGACCGAGGGCGTGCTATGAGGTCAGGAGAGGGAACCCAAAGTGTTCTGCTCAACCGAAGAGTGCCTCCTGTCCTCTCACCTGGCTGAGATTGGTAACATTGATTTATAGTGGAAGGGACATGCCTTTTTACCTGTTGCCTTCAGGGGAGAGATGCTTTCTAGCCTCTCCTATTAAAGATTTCTGCTAGTTGTACTCAATTGGATCCTTCACTCCATCAGTGTGGACAAGAGTAGAGTGTGTGAATAGACTATTGTTGGTATGCTTGCCTGACAGTTCACCAATTTAGAACTCTCAGGGAAAGGCTAGCCCATCTTGGGGCTGACAAACACCATGTTGAATTATCTTGACAGCACATTGTGGCCCAATGCTTACATTCGGTTAGTTATTTATTTTAACAGAATGCTGCGTGATTAACTGTTTCAGACCCCAATTAGGTGCACGTTCTTTCTCACTCATCTCAGATATAATGCTTCTGCACTGGGGAAGAGTTTACAAAGTGTTTTTGTGCAGGTCATGCCTGCAAGTGTCTCTATCAGTGAGAGCAGATCCACTCCTGGTGGTGTGCAGTGTGCACGGCCCACCAGGTAAAAATATTGCTGACCTTCTGCAATCCCAGCCAATGGAATTATGATTCACACTGAATCTCACAATCTCAAATAAGTCACAGCAGCAGCAGTCAAAAGGAAGTTGTGCTGGTGTCCTGGTACTCACTGTTCTGCAGATCTTGCTGCTTGTGTCTTCTTTGAGCCCTGCAACCAAACTTCCCTTCCAAACAACATGGGTACCCACCGAGGATTGAAGCAGTGAGCACGCCATGCAGCCCCAGTCTTCTGCAACAGTTTTGCTCTTTTCTTCAGCACTTATCATTATTTTGCTGTTCAACCTGGGATAGTGGTCAGTAGTTTTCCAGTGCTTCAGATGCTCCTTGGTGCCAGCAGACGCATAAGAATGAACCCTCCCATGTTCCTCGAGGCCCTTAGCGTCAGGTATCAGAACGATGTCTATGCTGTTGGGATAACTTGGACCAGAGGACCTGAATCTTAAGATAGGAGGGTAGGCCTTGCCCTATGCTGCAGTGGTGCTGTTGATTTGTCTTCCTAGGACTCCTTCACAGTACCCTCGCCTTCAGGGCAGCATCTTCTTTATGCAAGGGCACCTAGAATGTCCCCTCCCGAGCAGTAAGTCAGCTCTCTCAAGCAAAGCTGGGTCCAGGTAGGCTGTTGTGATGGACTTGCCATGTTTTTCCATGTCTCTGGTGCCAGGCCTGGCAAAGGGAGCTGGCTGTCAGTCCATCAACCCTGAAGCTCAAAGGAATCTCCCGGATACCACTGGGGTGGGATCTCAGGCTGCCGCTCAGGAAATCTTGGACACTGACTTGAAAATTCTATCCCATTTTTATAGTTAAGTTGCAGACAGCCCTTGTCTTTTCCATCAGTTCAGTTCTGTGCCTGGTTCTAGATTGTTCTGCTATTTAAGTATTTTCATGCAGGCTGGTCCAGCCACGGCATGTGTCAAAAGTGTGGGAGAAGGCCGGGGAGTGGGATTGTTCTCTTATGTGCACCCCAGACAAGAGCACAAGGGCAAATGAGGCTGCACCATCTAACTACCTGTTAGTGGTAGACTCTCCTAGCGAACAATGAGCCAGTGAAATGCAGGGGAAACACCACAGCTTCAAAGGGGCCCTCTGTCTCCTTTCTTAACACACCTGTGTCTGGCTCAATACAAGGGATTCCTGAAATGTTGTGGACATAGCCCTGCAGTTAACATCTGATGCCTAGGACCCACACTCCAGTCACCCATCTTAGGTGCCACTTAAGTATTGCTGATACGAGATGGAACTCAGTATGGCCGCAGTCACATATGCTATGTGTTCTCCACATGCACCCTCTAGAAATGGAAGTGATGTACATGATCACAACACACTCTCACACAATGATGGGCGCAGGGGACTGGTTGGCCAATTTTATAAACATGGGCGAGAGCGGTAGGCTTCTTTGTTTAGCAGATGACAAGTCCTGCTACAATGATCAACCAACACTGTCATTCCTCTACAGTCTGCTGAAGTTACAGCAGTCATATTCACTAAGCCTAGGGTGGATCTAGTGTGTCCCTCTGACTCCAGAGACCCACTCTCTATCTCTCTCCATACCAACGAAAGGTCGTAACTTACACACATGATAATTGTGTGTGCTGAGGAAGGGTTCAAAACACTGCAGCTTCCTTTGTGGCATTGGAGGCTTAGATGCATGCTCCTTAGAGGCATGCAGGTACCATTCACTGTCTCAGCAAAAATGTATTTTCTCTATTCTATGTTAAAAGTTCAGTAATATGTATTGTAGTATGAAATGCCCTAACAAACCATTTATAGTGATGGTAAAGGTGTTCATCACAATTAAAATTTACATTCGATACATTTTTTGGAATGCCTTTTAGGTTGTGTTTATGCCACTTTACTAACCTTTTGCTTTGAAGCTGGTACTACAAGATGTAAATAATATGTATACCTGATAGTTAGTGGCTTGCTTGTTCAATATATCTTTTGGTATAGTTACATCAGGATAAACATGATGCAGGCCAATAATAAGGATATTGTTTCATGCCAGAATTTTGAAGTCAGCATGTTCACTATTTTTCCTACAGTTTTTTGGTAGGAGAGCAATGAAACTGTTTTTAAAAGGATATACGCCTTTCATTTATTGGCTGTTATTGCCATATTTATTTTTGTTTTAGTTATCCTGTTTCTCATTTTACTTGCTTTCTGATATCTGCTGCACTTTGTGAACATTATATAAGTGTTGTGCCACATTGGGGTGGACTGGGGAGCAGACTACCTGGCATACCAACACACAATACACCCAGATGCATTGTGGTGAATGCAGTGCATGATAACACTCACTTTAGTTGAAATTATTTTGTATTCACCATTGTTCATACAGCCATTGCTGTGTATCTCTAGATATGTGTTCACCAACAATGGCGAATACAAAAAATGTTCACCTAAAGTGAGTGTTATCGTGCACTGCATTTACCACAATGCATATGGGCGAATTGTGTTCCAGCCAGAGTGCTACTTCCCCCTTTTGTAATCTTTTGTGCCAGTTCCTGAATTCTTGTACAACGCTTTGCATAAAAGAGGTATAGTAAAGCCTAGATATAAACAGGCATAACAATAAAATATCTTTAACACCTTGGGGTCAGGATGACTAATGGAACAGTCAGTAAACTTACTGTCTAAAAAGACATAGGGAGAAGGAAAGGACAATGTGGTTTAGGAGACCTCACTGTGTCAGGACGAAGGCCCTCGCCCACCTGATAGATGGCATGCTTTATCTTCAGGACCCTCCCTGCACTGATCACAATGATCTAATTGCAAACTTCTTCCCACTGAAATGTTTGGATTTGTTTTTTATGTGTTGGTTTTCGAGGCAGTGCCATTAAAGGTGTAGTCAGGTGTGAGGGGGGATGTGCAGAGCAGAAAATGGTGTTTCTGATACTCCCTCCTAGGTGTGTTTTTTTAAGATTGCTGTTGCTGTATCCTCTAGACATAGGATTAAAAGTAAGGTGGGGAATAGTTCAACCTACAAGCCGGGGTTGCCATGTTTCTGCCACTAAAAGACCCTCAAAGGAGGTGTGATTGGCATTCATCAGCACGTGGGTCGCCCTCTCTACTAGAAAATGAGGAAAAGAAAGCAGCAAGCGTAAAAGAGAGGAAAAGTTATAACCCTCATCTGTAGGAATATTTGACGATGTCAGGTGTAGTCCACAAGGGATCAATGTTACTGATTAAATCATGGAGTACCTAAAGCCCCATTCTTTGTGCTGGAGAAATGGATCAGGTCTCTTCTGATGCCCCCCCCCCCCCAACGGTCTGCATCTCCATGCAACAAACAATTGTCCTTGTCCTATGCCCAGGGCCACTGGAATTATGTGATTCTGTGGCCATGGCGTTTTTCCCATGATAATGGATTTGAGCCATTTGCCACATAATCCATAGTCTACTGCATAATCTGCAGATGCTAACAAAAAAAAAACATTTGCAGCTCAAACGGATCAAAAGTTTGTAAACACGTGGTGACATGGGTTTGTGTGCAGTAGAAGGCCCCTTGCAAAGGTTAGCTGGTAATCTTGTGGCTGCTTTTTCTTGTGTTTTGCTTGTTAAACTGGTATTTAAGAGGTGAAGTGTTTGCCCAAACTGTATTAACATGCGCAAAAAGTACAAAATAATGAAGTAATAGTGCCCAAAAATGAGCTGCCTATTTTTTTTCTTGCCAGATAATTTAGTCAAAACTGCAGCATAATTTGGGGCTCCCCTGTCGCATAACTCCAGTGGCTCTACCTATGCCCTTATTAGACACTCCGTTTCTGTGTGCAGATAAAAATAAAATAGGCAAATTAAGAAAACTGTTGTGTGAAATCAAGTAGCAAAATAGAAGAAGGATGGAATTTACTGGCTCTGTGTAAATGATGTTAGTTATTAAAATATGTACTTACTTTTGATACTTGAGCCTCTAAGAGTGGGAAAGATAAGGCTGAAAAACAAAATGCTGAATAGGTGGGAGCACTTTGGGCAAAATGCACCATCATTGTATTCCCTCCCTTTAGCCTTTGTGAAACCTCTTGTTATTGCATTTCCCATTTACTTAGTCAATAGTAACTACAGGATGATGAGGGACTCTGCATAAAGTAAAAGCAACTGTAGGGCTGGTATGCGTGCATCTTGTAATTGCATTTATGTAGCACTTACTATGCCTGATGAGGTGTTGCAATTCTTCATGGTGGACAGCACACTACTCCACAGATCAAAGTTAGTAGCTAATCAAGTGGTTATTAGTTATTGTTGTAGATATGTTGGTTATTGGATTAGTCTTGTGTTCGAAGGAACCTGAAGAATTTCCTCCTTTTTCAATTGTTGAGGCAGTGCTTAATTTGAGCAGTGGATGCAGGTGGGGCCCACGGCACTCATTTTTGGGGACCAGCACCTATTTCCCCTCAGCAAACTTTGATCTAGAACAAGAGAGAGAAAAACATAAAATTGGGAAAGAAGGAGGAAAAGAAAAATTGAAAAACAGTGGCAAAGGGAGAAAGCAGGTTTGACAAGTAATCTGCAAACTGAAATATAGAGGCATAGAGTGGCTGCTGGTGGATTAAAAAGGCATGAGGTGGACTCAAGATTATGCAGCACTGGCATCCTGCAACCCAACCTTCAATTGTGTGGCCTGCGGGATTCTGAACAAAACTTTGAGCCTGCACTTATTCTTTCACAAATGAAGAACTGTCAGTTATGTGACATGCTACTAGGAGTTAGGCATAATTATTACAGTGAGTTAATGTAAGTGGAAAACGAAGGGTGAAAAAATAGGGTCATGGAGATTACATAATGTGAGTTAGCAAGGAGAGGTTAAATACAATGAGACGTTGTTTGTTAGCGAATGTTAGCGAGGGATGAGTCGATAGCTTAGAACGGTTTTGTTATTGCAGGAGTGGTTACTCAAAAGGAAAGTTTGTGATTTGTAAGGAGGGGTACGGTCAGTTTATTGAGGTTTTGTGGAGAGCAAGGCGGCAAGCATGTGAAAAGGTAGGGTACACTCAGAGGAAATAAGGCAGGCACAGGAGGACGTATAAGGAGAGGATACAGAAGGAGAGTGTCATTCAAATAGAGAGGAGGAGAGAAAAAAAATTCCTAGTTAGAAATCATGCTATTTTCATACAAGGGTTTTGAAATGTGAGGGATGGTGCAATCCGAAGACATATAAAGTGTAGGAAGAAAGGATGAAAGTAGATCACCTGTGGGCAGGTGATATAGGTTGTTCTGTCTTAGGTTGCTCTGCTTGGCTGCTGTTGATGGTGTTGGTACCCCCTGCTCAACTTCACTCTTTGCTGCTGGGCTGTGTGCTTCTAACCGTTCACAACTTTCTACAGATAAACGGTACTGAGGAACGTGGAAATAAAGTGCTATATTCACGATCACACAATTTGAAAGGAAGTCCGGACAAGAATTTAGATTTCCACATTCTAACGCAAGTTTACGCACCTGGAGAACACCAGCCTTTGTTAACGTGTTGGAATGTGATAAAATGCTTAAAGAGAAAGTCAGGGAGAATGAAGCAAAATGTCTTTAAATGTAACAACATTTTATATCTCCAATATACTTATGTTGACATAAGAAAGTTCCAACGTATAATAGTCCTCTTCTGGGTTGTAAAATGTAAGCCATGCAAACTATTCAGACACTTAACTCCAAAACATGTGGCTTTCAGGAATATTTTGTGACAGCTTGACGGTGCAGTACTTGTCGGGTAAATTCGAGCTTCCAAGAACACATGGAGCTCTTTTCTAACCGCCTGGTACTTCCGGAGGGTTGGAGAAGAGGGCTAGAGAACAGCACGCGCTAGAGGAGCCTGGCGCATGCATGCTGTGACCGATGGCTTCACGGGCACAGGCACCGACCTGACAAGTCACCTCACAGGCATATACATTATTACTATTAATGTTATTATTTTTATCGTTGTTATTATGAGTAGTATTATTATCTTTACTAATGTTGTTGGTATTTTTTTAGTGCAACAAAGTGGCATCTCCGAGCTCCAGCGCGTGGTTAAGGTAAACAATGCAGTCCTCATTGTTCACGTGCTCTCTCGCCTTCCCAGAAGCAAAAGGGATATAACCCCAGTGCTCACCCTCGGAGTAGGTAACACCACGCAGAGTTCGGCTAATGGCGACCTAGTAACCAACGGCGCTTGTTGTTTAGTTCTTTGAACTCTCTGCATCCCCGCGAGCCACTGCTGGAGGAGCTTGGCCCCGTGACCTGCTGACCCGGTAACTGACCCTTAGACCAGGAAATGCCCACGGATGCCTAGATAAGGAGTCTATTTTCGCGCTGTGGTTCTACAATGCCTCTGACCCTGGGACAGTACTGTCCTTTCCAGGCACGTGCCCAGCCCTGGGTCTGATGGAAGGCTGAGGGGAGGCCACACACACTAATGGATCATGTCCAAGGCCTTCCGTTGTTCACTGCACAATAGCATAGGATGGTGTGGCCTTGGAGTATTACACAGCAGCTTGGAATGGGGAGGGGAGCCCTGCTTGTCGCAGATACAATAGAAGTGCAGCGTCTCTTACAGCAAAGTCAGCAAGGTTAAACTCTGTGCAGAGTTTTATAAAGGTGCTCTTTTTAAGGTTCCTACATACTGTGATGCAGAGTTCTCAAGTGGCTCATTATGAATTAATTTTATGCACTAAAATCAAGCCATTGACTCATGACTGTTGGCCACTAACATTATGTGATTCTGTTGGGGAAGTGGTTTCTGCGCGGACGGATTTGTAGCACTTGACACATAATGCATTATCTGGTGCATAATGTTCAGATTTTACCAAAAGGGATCTGTTGCTCGATCGGATCGAATGCAACTAAACAGGTTACGTGGGGTGCAATCCAATACCAAACACTTTATAAGCGGTAATTGGTCTCCTGGTCTGCTGTTGGTTGCTGCATTCAGATTTTCAAAGATCTAGCAGTATTGCCCAGATAATGTAACCAACCCCAACTGAGGGACTAAAGAAAGAGAAGAGCCTTGCCTGTAGCAGGAAACACACCTTTACATACTTATGTGTAATTCAACTAGAAAAGGAACCATTAATGTTCATCATAAACATTTCTTATATATTCATGGAGATTCATTTCTCTATCACATATTTATTTATGTAGGATTTCCACAAAAGAAACACTTAGCTTATTTCAGAGCACTGGAAAAATAAGAAGCAGGAAAATTGCAAGTTCTGACACCAGGGGAGTTAGAGTCCGAACAGATGCGTTGGTTGTGCCTCCCTCCATCTAACATCCTTTCCTAGTTCCCAAGAAATATGTAATGGTTTCTACTTTCTGTGAGGTTATTTTTTTGAATGGAAAGAGGTGCTTCCAGCGGCCCCACAGTAAGGGATAAGCACAAGCTAAATCTTGCGTTTTACAGAGTACTGCAAAGAATAAAAGAGGTACACCTCTAATTACAAGATGAACATACGCAGACTTGTTTCCTGCTGATTGCAACAAGGTATTTGTTTTGCACTAGCAATTTTGTCCTGGTAGGTAGAAAGGACAATGGTATTAAAATTGTGTTCCTTTACATCCAGACATGACAAAATCGTTTATCACCGGTAAACAACATCACAAGTGAACTCTGATAATTTTGTGACGTTTAATTTCTTAACATACCTATATATTTTCTACAGCATTGGAATATTTTGTATCTACGTGTTTTTTAAAAATATTTTCATTGTTTTAGAACAGCTAAGGAACTTGTATGAGCATTAAAATCTCATAAATAGACTTATTTTATAAGAATACTTTGTGCTATCATGTAGCTCATCTTCTAATTTGCAATAACTATTTGAGACTTCATCACCATATGTTCAAACCAGTTGTTTCATGTGCCTTCGGGCACTGGCTTTCATTATGTTCATGCATGCATGGGATAAGGCTAGACCTATTATTATAATAATTTTGTGGACTGTTGGAGGAGGGCGATAGGGAAGAGTTTCCATTTTAATAACCCTTTTGCCTATTGTTGCATCGGATGATGGCCATTTCTATCCATTTAGTGTTTACTGCTAGGTTATGTGTTCTTGTTTGGTAGTTGTGTAAATGTCTTCTGTGTGTCGTCATCACTACTTATGTAGGCAGATTCTGCAATTGCCCTGAGCCTCTGCTGTTTCTGCTTCCTTATTCAAGGTGTTTTGTTGTAGTTCTTGTATGAATGAGTTCAGCTCTGAGCACTGCCAGGGCTGCACTTTCTGCCTCCCCCTGTTTTAGTTTTCGCCCCAGACAGTGTGCATAAGCTGTTGGTGAAATCTATTGTTAACATAAAAAAGCTTAAATTGGGCTTAGAAACCCGGCCTCTAATTACCATTACTTACCATTGATTGGCTTCTACGTCACTGTTGTTTCCTTGCTTCTGATTGGTCAGCGCCTCCTGCTCCTTTCTGCTTCCACCAGGCGCTTTGACTGTGTGTCCTTGCTGAAGAGCATGCACTTAGTACAGTTTCCTGTCTGCCACCAGTGTCCTTCCACTGGCCACAGACTCCTACGGGTACATTTTTATACTTTCAGAGTGCGTGTCTGCAGGCAATCTCCTACACCTCCCTCATGTTGTTTTCCCTCCTGCATCATTCCACTGCCTGTTGTTGGTCCTCCCTAAACTCCCCCAACCCTCTGCCCACTGTCCATTGTTGCTTTCTCTCCCTTCCCTGCACCTCCTTCATGTTGATTCCCCCCACCACTGTCTGTTGCTGCTGCTAACTCCCTCCTTTGCTGCACCGCCCTTGAGTTGCTTGCCCCACTGCACTTTTTTCCCTTATTGCACAGCAGTGTGGGCTACTGTGCATCATGGCTTAAAGAAAAAAAAGTACTATGGCGTGGTCAAGGCTGGCCACATCAACCATGTTGCACAGCAGCCCATGATGCTGTGCAACATGGCTATAAAACATTGATATTGTAAATAGAACTCACATGGGCAAAACCTATTGGCTTTGCCAATGCTTGTTATTAATTCTTCTTTTCAGTGGCATATCCTCAGGGATCTGTGACCTTCCACTACACATATATAGCTTGTTTACTAAGAGAATCGCTAAATTTGCAAACTTGGATTCTGTCTTATTCATTTTAATGCAAATCATTTGTCTCAGTAGGGAAGTCTCAAGGTTTTGTTGGATTACTCCTTTTGTGATTTGTTCTATTTCTCCGATATTGAGTTCCCCGTTTCCTACGACTATTATATGGCCTAGAACATGTGCAATAGATTGGCAATTGCCGTCCTGCACATGGAGCATTCGTCTTGCACCCTTAGATCCATCTCATGGAGTCAAAGAGGTTTTAAGTTTGCATGGTGTGATATAAATTGAATTAATTTAAATCTAGCAATTCTAGATACTGTTTAGGGATCCCCACCACTCTTTGACACTCCACATTGGTGAGTTCCATTGCTGTGTCTCTAGATCAGTTTTCTTTCAGCAACTGAAGTGATGTACTCCTCATATTAATCATAGCTGCATAGCTATGAATCACTATTTCCCTTCCTCTATCTCCATTCATATCCAATATAGTATGTCGGCGGTGAATCCGTGCAACCTGGCCACAGTCTTCTGACGGCATGAGTGTCTATATTAAACATTAGAAATGTTAATGTTGTTATTGGTTAGTTGACTTTTAATATAGCAAATGTGTGAAATATGTTCTCCCATTGCTCACACCTCCACTCCTTCACAGGTTGCTCAGTCTGTGCTTGATATCAGTCGCCTCAGTTGTGGTAGAGACTACATAGGGAGTCGCAGTGGGTATACTATTTTTGTATGTGTTTTTTGTATGATTCTGCTCCAGTAGTTTCTGGATCATTGCATGCACGGGTGGCTTGGCAGTGCACAAGCTTTAGTCTACCTCCCACGTCCTTTCCTACACATAAATTACATTTCTCAGTCATCAGTGTGTGCTAACATCACACTACACACCACAACCAGGTTGCCAGAAAACAAAGAAACTAGAGCTCCATATTTGGAGTCAACATCCCACCTCTCTAGAATGGACAAATCTCATGTCTGATTTGCCCCCACACCATGTCTGTCACTACAGTGTATAGTAAAGTGACATCTCACTGGCATGGTAGTAAATAAATATAGGAACCATGGCAGCACTCCCATCTTAGAGATGGCAGCCTCTGGACTCCACACCAGTTGGATACCCGGCACCTCCACTGGTTGTCTGACAAGAAATACACATGGCTTATTTCTATTTATTCTCAATCCTAATCAAGTTCTATTGGCATCAGCTTCAACCCAGTCATTGCATTATCAATGTATGATAGGTTGTTGTATGTATAGAGGGACATGGCATGTATAGAATTTGCTACTGTGAGGTGCAAGTGTCAGCTCCTCCCACCACTCTATCTAAGGAAAACCCATCAGCCTGGTGATGGGCTATCAGGATATGCAGGGCACACCTCGGCTCCCTTTGTGTGACTGTCTAGAGTGAATACACAAACAGCCCAACTGTCATCCTGACCCAGATGTGTATTCAGCAGACAGACAGGGGCACAGAATGGCTAAGCAAGAAAATGCCCACTTTCTAAAAGTGGCATTGTCAAACTTAAAATTCAAAAACTAACTTGACCAATAGATTTATTTTTAAATTGTGATTTCAGAGACCCCAAACTCCACATCTTTTTCTGCTTCCAATGAGAAATCACACTTAAAAGAAATATTTCAAGACAATCCCCATATCACTCTATAGGAGAGATAGGCCTTGCAATAGCGAAAACCAAATGTAGCAGTATTTCACTATCAGGACATGTAAAACACACATGTACATGTTCTACCTTCTAAATACACTGCACCCTGCCCATGGGACTGCCTTGGACCTACTTTATGTGTGACTTACATGTAGCGAAAGGGAAGGTTTGGGCCTGGCAAGTGGGTGCACTTGCCAGGTCGACATGGCACTTTAAAACTGTGCACACAGGCACTGCCATGGCAGACCTGAGACATGTTTGCAGGGCTACTCATGTGGGTAGCACAGACAGTGCTGCAGGTCCACTATTAGCATTTGATTTACAGGCCCTGGGAACACCTGGTGCACTAGACTAGGGACTTAGTAGTAAATCAAATATGCAAATCATGGAGAAACCAATCACCAATATAATTTAGGGAAAGAGCATATGCACTTTGGCACTGGTTAGCAGTGGTAAAGTGCCCAGTGTCCCTAAGTCAACAAAAAGAGGTCAGAAGAAATAGAAGGAGGAAGGCAAAACGTTTGGAGATAACCCTGCAAAAAGGACCACGTCCAACAGTATGTGACCATGTTTCTGTTCTGCGAAAAGCATCTTATTTTGTCTGGAGCGCAAGTCATGTATTGTAGAGTAGCATGTGTATTCTGCCTTGGGTGGATTGGGATGAGCCAGGCATATCAATTTGTGAAAGCCTCCACAAGTTTTATTGATGCTGCTCCATGCAGTAGTGGCTTTTATATATTTAACCACACATTGCCCTAGGACATGGCCCATATTGTGCGTGTGCAGAAAACAAGTGCAGTCTTAGTTCTTCTAGGTACACCAGTTGTACTGATGTCAGTGCATATATTCATGCCACTGCTATGATTCTGCCACCCAGCACAACTCCCACTATCACATGCCTGCTTTCTGGGTTAATCATACTGTGATGTACTACCAATGGAACCCCTGGTTTGACCCACAAGAAGGTTCGTCTTGCATACAAGAAGCATGATGTATAGAGAAACTGGCCTTTCCATATCTTGTGTAATCGTAATCTTTCAGTTTTTGAGAGTTGTGTTTCTTGCAGGTGCACAAAGCCCATCTTGTGTCTGTGGAGGTAGGACTTTATCTCATATCTTGTGTTCACGTTGCTTAACTCTCTCATATCCCAAGTGATCACTTTATGTCTTCATTCATATGACCGGTTTTGAATTTGTGGGACGTGTGTAGTAGTCTTTGTGTTGTTCCCGCTTGCTTCATCCCTGTGTATTCTTCTCCTGCTTCAATTATCTTCACACGTGTCCACCTATTGCCCGTGCTACTTCTTAACTCTAGCATTTAGTGATGTCATCTTGTTTTTACCAAACTTTACATTTAAGCAGCACTCTCCATAGGCTTGGTTCCAAACAGTCCTTGCCCAAACCATTCAACCAAAACCAGTCTTCGCATCTGTCAGGTGATCTCAGAGATCAAGGGATGGGGGAAGACATGGTCTCCTAGCTTGGCTTCCACTTCAACCCCCTCATGTTGGCACCTGCAGCCACACCATTTGCCACTGACTCAACCTCCACTTATCAATTGCTTTTCCTCCACCTGTAGGGGGTGGGAAGGAGAAGGGTGGTAAGGGTGGGGGAAGAGAGAAAGAAGGTGAGGAAGAAGGAGGGGGGGAACAAGAAAGCAAGGTGTAAAGGGCTGGGTGGGGAAAAGAAGATTGTAAAAATCCAGTCTAACACAAACTCTATAATTTACTGCGTGTCAAATATGCTCTGACCATTTCCCATTGAGAGAGGAAAAGTCTACATTCCTTCTCTGTGCTTCAACTCAGAAGGTTGGCTGTCACTGGAGTGACTTGAGAGAGTACATCTGAGCTGCAGTGAATGTTTCTGTGGTTGATGTCCCAGGCGTGTCCATTGCTTTTCTGGCTGTCATTTTGAATCACTTTGTGTTTTGAGTCAGTACTTCTATTCGTTCAGTTATCATTTGCTCTCCACAGTCACCCCATGATGTTTCTCGCTCTCTGCTTTCGATGTAATATGTATGTTCTGTGTCTTTTGAAACTTTCAACTTTAATTTCGTGCTCTACTGCCCACTTATCTATCCAGTATATACTTACACTAGGCTCTGTGAAAGAGTGTGAATCAATCCCATCAAGTATATAGCTAGAAAGAACATAATTTATTTCAGATTCAGTGGGCTTTTATTTTCCTGAAAAGTGCTGCATTGCTTTTGTATGCATGTAATACATGCTGGAACAGGAGCACGTTATTGCCTTGCATCTCATATTGACCTTGATGGAGTGCTAATTGCAGAAGGAGATCCCAATCTACATTGTTAAGCAGCTTTGCCACCACTCGATGCAGGGGTGCCCCAGGTCTCAGTTCTTGTGATGGAACTCTAAGTGCTAAAGAACTTGGATTAGGTTTGTGGTACATTGTGTGTGGTGAGGCAGTCTTCCAGACTTAGGGCCAGATGTAGCAAAACTAGGTTTTGCGACTCGGAAATTGCGACTCCAAGCGACTCGCAATTTCCGAGTCGCAAAACCATATGCAGAAAGGTGTCTCAGACACCTTCTGCGAGTCGCTATGGGGTCGCAAAGACCCACCTCATTAATATTAATGAGGTGGGTCGCAATTTGCGACGCCATAGCGACTCTGGGCACTCACGGGGATGGAGGCCTGCTGGGAACAGCAGACCTCCATGTCCGTGACTGCTTTTAAATAAAGCAGTTTTTTTTTTCCAAGTGTAGCCCGTTTTCCTTAAAGGAAAACGAGCTGCACTTAGAAAAAAAAACCGAAACCTTTAGTTTCTGATTTTTTCAGGGCAGGTAGTGGTCCCTTGGACCACTGCCTGCTCTGAAAAAATATTTTTGGGTCCACTCACAAAGGGGAAGGGGTCCCATGGGGACCCCTTCCAGTTTGCGCGTGGATTACCATCCACTTCAAGTGGATGGTAACTGCGACTCCATGCAAATGGAATTGCATACCACTGCGACTCGCAAATAGGAAGGGAACACCCCTTCCTATTTGCGAGTCGGAAATGCATTTTGCGAGTCGGTTCCGACTCGCAAAATGCATTTCTGCATAGCAAACACACGTTTACGACTCGCAAATGGCGATTTTCGCCGTTTGCGACTCGCAAACAGTTTGCTACATCTGGCCCTTAGCTCCATAATTGCACCCTTTGTCTTCACTGGTAGAACAATTATTCTCAGATTAATTTCGCTGGTGCGACCTTCTGTGTCTTTTGTCCTGTGTTTTAGGTAGCAGATTTGTTCCAGGTGGCCTGCAATGTTTTGTTTACCTTGTGTATCTCTGGTTTTACTTTTGACAGTTTCCCTTCTCCTTTTTCTTTTGATCAGTTCGAAGCAGGTTGAGACCTATCGCTTTTACATATATTTGTGCTTGAAACATAACTTGAGAGTTGCTTATGGCCTCCAATTTATTTAGGTTTTTCTCATTGTTTGCCTCTCCCCGTGCCTCCAGCTTTAACTGAGCCTTGGGGTCTCCTGCACGGGACACTACTTGTTGACCTGTTTCTTCCTCTTTCTGTGATTTAGGTTTCCTGTGACATATATTGACTGTGTTTGTCTTGTTTTTTTGCGAGTTATTGTGCTACTGGCCAATTGCCAGACTCTCCATTGTCTCTGTTGCAGCTCAGTATGAGGCTCTGCTCTTCCATTCACCCAATTGGATTGCTTGCCACTGTGACCTGGAGTGATGTTCACTGCATGTGGTTATTGGATCAGATCCTTATCCAACCTCTCTCTCTCTCCTTGGCTCCTGGTGTGCGTCAATCACCTTGGAAGCCCTTGTCCCTTTTCACAATTTTTCATGCTATGTGATTTTTATTTGTTGCTGTCGTCTTCCTCTCCTTGCCCCAACCCAGTTTAATCTTTGTTAAGTTGGTTCTTCAATTTCAACTCTAAGATGCGGGTGAAACAGGGAGCATAAGTGGAGACATGTCCCCGATCAAACCATAAATAAAACTCCACTCTTGTAAGCATTCCATGCGTAGCAAACTTGGAGAGGGGGTGGGGGGGGAGGGGGTCACAAGTCAGAATCTCTGGCTCCAGTGAAGGTTTGAAGCTATGATGACTGGAAAGGTAGCTCAGCAGGATAAATAAAGGTAACTAATCCAACACCTCCTCTCACTTGTGCAGATACACTTGTGCAGCTCCCATCTTCAGTTCTTTAGCTCCCTATGTACCTTCTTGGTGTCCTTTCACTCCGCGTGCCTCACAGTAAAGCCTTGTCCACCTAGACCAGCCCAGTGCTGCTATCATCCACCATCTGAGCAACTCATCAACCCATTGGGGAGCTCACTCATTAAGCCTTCTCCTTTGATTGTGGCAGGTGCATGGGCTTCACCGTGCATTGAGGGGGCTCTCTGTGGCCGGTCAGCACCTATGCTACTGCAGGTCCCGTTTTCCATGGCACCCTCTTTATGCTCATTCCATTGCTGACTTCAGAGTCTGGAATCCAGTCTTCTGGGTGCAGCTCCTGTATCCAACAGGGTGTTTTTCACTTTGAAATGGCAATGTCTATACACCTTTACAAAGCCAGAGGTGGTACTGAATATCGTTACACTGCTTGAGATAATTCATGATATCTGTGGCTAGGTCAAAGACATCAGTAGATGAGTCTACACTTTCACCTTGCAGTACACACACCCCTCTTCTATCAACATGTGTCATGATGTTAATTATCCAGACAGCAATACCACAAAATATTCAGCATACTAATATTTTAATTGAATACTATGGCATACAATTTTACTTTCCTTATTGTGTACTTTGATTTCCCCTCTACAAAATTGAATCAACTCTGTATCAACTCTGTAGCATGATATTGACCGCAAATGACCCATAAGTCTTTCGGCTCTGCTCATGGACATTATCCTAGGCCCATTAGATTTTAATGGAATCTTACTTGTGGAAAGTCTCTCTCACAGCTGATATTGATGGTCACTAGACACAAACGAAGTCTCACGTATTGGAAGGCAGTCTGATCCGTAACAAAAGTCAATATCTCATTGATATTGGAAGACCCCTTCACCTTCTCAGACACACTCAACTCATGAGTACCACACTCTGCCCATCCTAGGCACAGTTAGTAGCAGAGCAGCAGGCTCCAGGCAGACCTAGAATCATGCTAGGCAAACAGCAGTGTACAGTGGCACTGGGCCCATTGGTGGAAGGGTCCACTGAACCCCAATTATGACTGCCTTATACTGACCAACTGAGTGCAGGGAGGTCTGATTTTCCCTGCATGCATTAAGCCTGATGCCGTCCTTGTTACGCCATTGCTTAGAAGAGTAGAGAGAGAAATACTTTTGTTGGGCAGTGACTCTTGGTTGTTGTTTTAACTTCAAAATACATCAGTAATCGTTGCTCAGTGTGCCCCTTAGCCCTCTGGGGCCTGGTGCCACTGCACCCGCTGCACATATGATAGTTACTCCCCTTTTTCTGGGAGCTGTAATATTAACTGTCTTTGCTATTATTAATGACCGAATGCCACCATTATGTAAACTTTATTTACAACCCCCTCTACACTTTAAGAAGGACAAAGGAAGAAGAGGTGCCACAGTACTGAGTATCCAGTGTGGACACTGGCCCTTGCCTCATCCAAGCAGCCCTCAGAAAGGAGCAGTGACCCACGGAGAATACATATGATTCTGTGTGCAGGTCTAGTATTTGAAAGGCTGGGAGGGCAGAAATAGTCAGTCAGGAGCCATGTTTGTTCAAAATGTGTCTGCCCTGCCTCAGCCCTCACACCATCCGATGAAGTAAATGAAAGACATCACAAATCATTTCTGAAGCAGCCATTTTTAGGTGACGCTCGCAAGTGCTTTGACTTGATGTAAGTGTTGTGGGCTTTTAACCACACCAATCTCACACCCATCACTTTCACTCGTTCATGGGCTTGCAATTAAAAAATCACTTGATGTCATTGGTAAATACTTTACGTTTGTCCTGCCTTGAGGCTATTTTTGTCACGCCTTGTAGACTGCCCTTTTATATGAATTATTGTAAGATTGCAGATATACTTCAGCGAGGGGGAACTATTTCTTTTGTCTCTCCCCTTGGTGCTGCATGGCGGCCATGGTGCTCACAGTGCGAACAGGCACAGCAGTGTGAACTCGATTGGCGGCATTAAAGCATTAGTCACATTGTTCACAGTTACCTAATCAGAGTCATTTCTTGTGGGTCTCCCCTTCAAACACTTGAAATTGGTGAATACTTTATGTAAAACAGAAATCCTCAAAGTGAAAGCGGCTCTCCCAGCACATCGGGAGAGCTGATACTACAATCTTCACTGCACTCAGGAAAACTCAACCCATAATGCTTTGCAGGGCATTACTTTTACAAACATTTTTGCTCATAATTTAGGACAATGGGACCACCATCAAAACACTCTTTCTGTCTACATCATCTGTGGGTCCCCACACTAGGTTAGTGGGGGGCCCAAAATAATAACTCCTCCCAACATTCAGTGTCTGATAAGCTTTCTCATGGCTACAACATTTGTTTTACAGCTGGGAGAAGTTTTGTTTTAAAGGCCTTGTTTGTAATATCATTGCAGTAGGCCTGCTATCCCTAAAAATGCCCTCTAGGGGCTAAGTATATGGTTACACTGCATTACTTTCTCCTGTTTTTTCATGGGTTATCCCCTCAAGGAGCTAACAATTTGGTTATATGACTATGTTTCATACAAATTATATTTTTGTTGTGGTGCCCATCAGGTGCTGTTCTGAGCATTACAATCTAATGCCAAAAGTGTATTTCTGATCAAGGTTTATATGATGATTGTATATGTTTTAATACTCTGTCCTTATTACAACTATGACCGTAACTCAGGCCAATTTAAAATCCTTATTACACTATGGCTGTTTGAACACTCTTGGTATGTTTGGGTGACCCTTCTAATTTATTTCTCCTCTGTGGCTGTCTTGTGTCTTTTTTTGGTGAATTGTATTAGCCAGCCAGCAACTCTGATGGTGGGGTGGTGAAAGGGGTATTCTATTGGAATTAGCATGGCTTATGATGCTAAACGACAACATTTTCATTTTTTGTTGCAGATAGAGGAAGAAGGTAAATGGAAGTGCTTTAGTTATAATCAGGACCACTGGAATTATGTGGCAGGAAAAGGCGAAAGTATGAGGCAGTGTTGAATTCCAGTAATGAATTTACAATGCCAATAGCTCTAACTCAAGCAAATGCGAGGACCTATTGCACTGCAAATGCTTGTTTTGGTAGCGTATTATCGATATAACACACAGTGTAACAGCCATCAGATACTGGGTGCTGCCTCACACCACATATTCATGCTCCAGTTAAAAGAAGTATTTAGACACAGGCATGTCAAAATACACCAGGTATGGGGAGGAGGGTTATCCTGCTCAATTACCACAGAACACCCCTCAAACCTCCCATGCCACGGAAATAGGGTTAACAGGGTGGCGCTTCTTTCAGACCTTATTGCGAACACTTCACTAAAACCAGGCCCAAGCCCTGGATTTTTTGCCAAATTCTCTCGTGGCCTTCTTTTGAAGGAGCCATGAATCAATGATAGCTTGTTAGATGCAATTACACCACTGACAGGCTCTTTGAACTGCCTCGATAAAGGTGAGAGGTCAAAGGTTATCCAATGGTGTAGCTATGTTTTTGATCTTTAATGAATGGTAGCTTGCTCAGAAAGCAAACGTGGGAGATCTGTAGTCATTATTACCAGAGTTGTACAGGGCAGCGGAGATATTAATGTGAAGCAGCGTTCTCTGGGGCAGGGCGGGGCAGTGGACGGCCCGCCTGACAAAACTACTGTCTCCCGCAGAGAGTCTGGACAGCCGAGTTATGAGATTTAGACATCACTTCAAGTAAAGAGACCAGGCAATGCACATTACCTACACACCCAGCCCTGCACTTGCGGCCCATAGCTCGTAAGTTATGTTGTGTTACACGTGTATTAACAGTTTTTTCTGCTTTTATGGAACTATTATTTTAGAAAGAACGAGGTAAAAGAATAACAGTGCACAAAACCATACGGTAAACTCAGATTTCAAGAAATAGACTTCTCTGCCATATGTAGGATCAGTTAGATATTGTGCATTGCTTACCTCGGAACAAGACCAATCTACTCTCCCTCTTGGAATCCGTGAATGGGTTGTGATCCCTAAATAACATCTCAAGCCATGGTATAGATCTCTTTATTTGGGAAAGACATAAAGCGTGCATATCTAGCAACTAGAGTGGAGCTTAAACATAGGTGCCACGCTGCCTCAGTCTTCGCGAGCCAGGTGATTCCGAATTGATAGGTGACACCGTATTTAGCGCTAGTGACACAAATACAGAGTGCAATTTGTTCCTTATTGCACAATCTTTCCTCCTGGCCCTCACACCCCACGCTTGGTGTGCATAGTAGATGTCAGTTAAATACAAACTAGACTATAGGATTAGATTATGTCGCCCTTTAGAAAATGTGATAGTTTGCAGGGCTGTAAAGACACTCCCTGGTACCAACTGCACAGAGAACAAGTGAGGGTTACACGCTGGGTCTGGATAAAATGTCAAAACTGCCCTTAGGGGTGAGGGGCCTTCCTTGGTAAATCTAAAATGTTAATCTGCTCCCTTTGAGATTCTAAATTTCTGCTCCTATTGATACCATCGATTACCTTTGTTGGAATATCACAGGAATATTAATCACCCAACATCTCTTAGATACAGTACTTGTTAAAGCTATTACCACTCACAATATTGTACTCTTGCAGGAGCCACGAAGTGTAGAACGCATTGAGCTAATGGATTATGCCCATGTAGCTATAGGTGAATCTCAGGGAAAGAGAGGGAACGCCCTGGGGGTCTTGCTGTTTGCATCATGATCACCACAAACGCTTTTGTGCCAGCGTTTCTTGTTGATGGGTGGCATATAACAACTTCACTGGGCAAATCTTATACCTGTAGATTGTGTTCTTCATTCTACACTGACAATCCTGGTGAAAATCAGTTTTGCTAAATGCACTATCCGAGCTAATCTGAGAGAATTTCTGAGGTACAAGGCAATGGCGTCCAGAGAAATTGATTATAACGTATTTATTGCTATATATTCCTTCTCTGGGATTTGTGAATAGTGCAAGGAATCGGGTACTGTTTTGTTTTCAGAAACTGTTAATGAAGAGCACCTGCATGTCAGGCAGGTGATCCATGAATGTTTCTTGCATGAAAATATTGCCATGCTCGATACATACCTTCCTTAAGATGTTCCTCCAACGTATACCATGCTTTACGCAAATGGTGCTGAAACATATTTTTCATTTGTGAATACACAATTATGAAATTTTGTGAAACAACTTCTAGCATCTGTCAGAAGTGACCCCCTCCTGCAATTGATAAGATTTTTGAAACAGTGGTAAATGTTGACAGGCCAGTCAGCTTTACTAATTTGATATATTTGAAAGGAATTGCTAATATGGAAGACTCTGTTTGAATGTCTATGATATTAAATATTTCTTTAAATAAAAACAATCTACTACATAATGCAAGGAAAGAGGTTTATTATATGGTGTGGTGTGCTACTTCACCTTGTAATAAACTCACATTCGGTCTTGGGTCCAGTCAGGCTCCTTTGAAAACCCATAGCTCAACCCTGGGTAGCTGTGACTTTGAGCAGTCAGGCTTTGTCAAAAGAACAAGTGCAAAGCTTTTAGAAGTACCGAAACAATTTAACAAGAAAGTAACACGACACAAAGAAAATCCAACACCAATTTATAAAAAAAATCCGGCACCAATTTGTATTCATTTTCAGACACGAAAACCAACAAAATCCACTGGAGGTTTCCGGAGGTATAAATTATTAAACATATAATAAATCACTGCTTTTCATTCAAATTGTAAATAAAGAAAACATTTGTAAATCTATGTATGACTACTCACACACACTCTGAGAGACCAGCTACAGCAGAAAGTGAGTCACAGGGGCCAATGAGGCTTGGCAGGAAAGCTATCTTGCAGTCAAAGCAGTCTCCAGATCCAGCCATAGAGACCAATGGAGTGGTCCTGATGCAAGGGATATAGAATGCTGAAGATGTTGCAGGACGCTGTGGATTCTGATCCTGTGAAGGGGTTCTTCCTGCGGGCACCCTTCTTTCCACCATCATGGTGGGGCAACTTTAACCACAGTGGTCTTCTGGATTCAGGTTACAGCAGAACCAGCAGTTCTCTCTAACTGAGGCTAGTGTCCTTCTTGGGTAACCAAATTGCACTCCGACAACTCTCCTGGGTCCAACAGACTCAGGTGCAACATTTGAGCGTTGGGGCTCAGTCTTCCAGGCTGCACTTTGGCAGTCAGTGGCAAACAAGCAATCTTGTCAACCAACTCGCCAAGGCAGACTACTTTAGTCTTTGTGGCCCTGGAGCAAGAAAATGGCCAACTGACTCTTGGAGTCACTTCTTCTGTCTGGGGCTTGGTACAGATTTTCCTCAAGCTGGGCACCACATGCACAGTCCTCTCTTTGCTAGCACAAGGATTAGCAGGTGTAGTCCAGTCTTTAGTGCAGCCACACTTTGCTGGGTCCAGGGAACAGCAGGGCAGTCCTTTTTCAGTCTTCTCTCTAGTGTAGATGTACTCTGAGGTCTGTGAGTCCGGGGTGTGACTTTTATATCCAGATCTTTCCCTTATGGGCTGGGGTGGCTACTAGCCTATGGGCTACAGTCCTCTGACCGATTAAAACTTCCTGTCTAGCATGGCATCTAGCTGCCCCAGAATCCAATATTCTGCCCACTCCCAAGATGGCAAACCCCTCTCTCAGTCTGTGGAACTCGGTAGTCCATCCTAGAATTGAGGCAGCCTAATGGCTAAATATCCATGGGAAAACTTGTTAGGGAACTGTGTCCTTCTCTCTGCTCACAATGCCAACCTGTCTGCCAGAACAAAAGAGTGGCCCATCTTGTGTGTGTCCACCATTTGCCCTCCTTCCTGAGAGCTGTTCACACCAACACACCCCCCCCTCCCAGATTGTAGAAGGCTGTATCAAGGCCAGCAATTGTAAATGGTCACTAGAAATCTTTGCCAACAAAGTAGCAACTTTTTAAAGTTGAAATTTACTTAAAGGCTACATTAAATTCAAATTGGCCATTGTCGGGGTTAATGTAACTGTTCCTTTGATACATTGAAGCACTAACTCTAGTAGTTCCATTTAGAATTTGGCATAGCTGAGTTGTCAGCATGTAACCCCTTACTTACCAATTTGGCTACTAGCCTTTCTACAGTAAAAATGACAATTTGGGGTTTTTACTGTTAGGGCATATACTTACACGTCTGGCTTCTTAATATACAGCACCCTGCCTTAGGGCTTGATAGGCTTGCCTTAGGAGTTACTGATATATATTACAAAGCAAGGTCTGGTACCATGTACTAGGGACGTATAGTAAGGTAACCTATGCCAAATGAGTATAAGCCAATTAAATCTACACTATTAAGGGTCAGAACGCATGCACTGAGAACTGGTCAGCAAGGCCCACTCCATCACAGAGTCATTACACCAGTACCTAATAGTCTAAAGGTAGGGCAAAAAGTGGGGTTGAACCTGCAAAAAGCCATTTCCTCTCACATAAGAACAAGTTACTTATAATGATGCAGATTATCAACACTGGAGACTCACTCCAGCCCTGGCCTGTTGTGACAAAGCAGTTCAGCAACCCGTTTTATCAAGAGCTTCCTCAGATCCCAAAGGTATAGTGGATTGGTTATCGAGTGTTGTTTAGTGTAGAGGGGATTAAGAAGTGCAATCCATTAATGGGGTTAATTAAGAATCTATTTTCTTATACTTAAAGATAAGGTTTGTAATTTTGTGGATCATTTTAAGTTTGGTGGAGTAGGTGAACCATGATAAGTTGTTGACTCACCCAATCAATCAAACTTGGGGTTTTCCCCCAGTATTTAGAGGTGGGGAAATGCAGGGTTTCCAATGGCGAAGTCTCAGGTGGCTCCACCTTCAGAAACCTGTGACCCAAGTCACTGGCTCTCTAGGTCAAATGCTGAGGTATCTTCCTCTCTTTAGAGGGGTTTGACCATAAATGCATTTATGTTTAGAATAATGTAGGTGAAAAGTGTCAAGTTTCTCATTAAGAAGGAAATATCCACAGAAGCTAAAAAACCTTTCTGGAAATGTTGTAGCTATTGATTTAAGATGGACATTAGTGGTGGAGCAGTTAGCAAGGCACCACACTCCTCCTGGCATCCAGGCATAGAGATCTAGAAGGCCGAACGGTAGGAGCATAATCAGGGACAAAAATAGTAGCAAGGAGCAGTGAACGAGCTGAAAAATAAGGGAACAGACACATAGGTACACATACCACATTTAGAAATGCTTCATTTTAAATGTGGTATTAACAGGAACTAACCTCACAAGAAATAATTTTGTCTGCCTTTCGGGGTAACATTCTATGGGCAGCTCACCATCTTGAAGAGGGCTAGTTATATGGCTTACCAGCTCTCCCTTTCTGGCTGGAAATCATGGCGTTCAGCAGACAGCGGAGAAGAAGCCTGTTTTAGGCATCACTTGATCCGTGTTGGCTGGCTGTGAGGGCGTTGACACTAGGGAAGTTCTGACAACTCTGCCGCTCAGCAGCATCCATGAGCAGCTTCTCAGAGTAAGCTATGTCATCCGCGCTCCTTCCAGATCCGTCTGTGCAGTGCCTCTGGTAAATTCTCTAAGTACAAGAGAGTTTACAGATCAATTACCTGGAAACACCTGATTGGGCTAAATGTATGGTGTGGCCTGCAGAACACAATTAAAATGCCACGTTCAGTCCCTTGACTAAACATTGGCATCTGACATAGCGCTGAAAAATCCCAATGGCTTATGTCAGGGCTGTGTTTTGGTCGCCGCCCACTTTTGTTATATTTTTGCCTGATATTTTTAACGGTGTTAATTTGGACAATACCAATGTCAAGCTGAGTGATTTGAAGCAGCCTTTCTTATTGAGGAGGACATTGCTGCTCTAATAAACCAAACCAAAAGTGGCCTCTAGGTTCTACTAAGCTCTCTAACATTTTATGACATACAAAGTTAAATATCTGTTAATGTAGCTAAAACTCAAATTATAATATAAATCTAAACATATATAACATGTGGACTTGAAAACGAAAGAATGAATTGCTACGTCGATGAATCTATGTTATCCTCTGCTCCTTTAGCTGAGAAGGGCCACACAGGTTTAAACCTTATATGGGACCTCAGTCAAGAAACTCGTGATCAAATCTGAATATGAATTTGGAGGCTTGTCACTGATTCTCTTACTCAGAATATATAAATGGAATGTGGTACCTATGGCAATATTTGAGTTTCAGAACTGGATTGTATGTGTCCCATCTTGACTCAAACAACTGAAGGGAAAATGTAGGGGGGGTTCTTGGGTTTCTCATTGGAGGCCACTAAAAGACACCATGCTAAAATATCTTTGGCCACGATTGCTTGAAAATTTGTTTTGCTTCACTTAAAATTTTAACTTTTAGAGGAAGAAACAACTATAACAGGGAGGTCCATTAAGGAACAATAGAAAGTAAGGAAAATTGGATTTGGTACGGGTTGCAAAGACAACTGCACTATTAAGTTTCTGAATAAGGCCCATTGGAGAATTACTTTCACTCTGAGGGCACACCAATCTTGCTTTAAAAAGGAGTTAAATTAACAGTGAGAGTCCATGCTAGAATAAAAATAAAAGAGACGTTGTGCTAACTCACAGCCATCTGTTAACACTGAGGTGGTCATTACGAGTTTGATCGACAAATACCCACTACAATGGCGGTGGCGATCCGACCGCCAACAGGCTGGCAGTGCAGACCGTCGCAATACAGCTGTGGCTGGTAACAGGCCAGAACACACCCAGTACACCACCTGTACTGCCAGTGCGGGGCGACCGCTGCCGACGGCGGGTGCCATCTACAGGGCGACGGAAAGGACCTTACTGCCCACCATATTATAGATCAGCACACCCCCACGATTTCTGGTGCAGGCCAACCTCCACTCACAGCATGGCAGAAAGGAACAGTATAAAAGGAAACAATCACCATAGGGACACAGAGGAGGCCGCCAACGACATGGAGCGTGAACTGGAGATCTTCCCGATGCTGGTACTTGCCATCCACCTCCAGGACATACAACACCGACGAAGATGACAATGATGAGTACGCCGCCTACCACGCAAGGGAGGGAAGGGGACAATTACACCCCCACATGCCACACACACACACCTGACACCGACTGCCACGCCCACACACAAACACACCATCAGCAACGCCCCTACCCATATACACACACACATACACACACAGGCACTCACATTACACTCACGCACAACCAGAACACACACCACGCCCTATACACACACACCAAGCAACAGCAACCATAAACACGTCACAACACACATACCCAGCCACACACAAACTGGTCACAAAACCACGGCCGACAAAGACACCAGGCAGAAGACGGCATACCAGACACACATACGGCACACAGCCACAAGTGCCAACCACACATACACTGGTACTATACCATGACACCATCGTCCATACCACTCACTCCACCCACACCATGCACAACAAATGAACACACATCACAACCAATTACCCACAAACATACCATCCACACCAACTTCCAAAACTATCACACACAAACAGCATTGCACACACAATTACAGACAGGGGCAAAATTGAAAAATAGAAGTGATGCACCCACACAAGCACAGTACACATGCACAGATGGGGACAACAATGCAGATACCTGTGCACACGAGGCAGCCATAATGAAACGCAAGACAACTTGATCAAAGTGTACCAACTGTGCAGGTTGCCCAGATATATTATTTTAAAATTATCAATCATGAACTATTTACAAATGGGCTCATTAGGCAGTTCTGAGGTCCATGGCCATGCAGCCAAACAGGCACAACAAGGCCCCAGATTGGCTCCTGACATGATCATGGTCTCCACAGGCCAGGGGCATCAATGGGGCAGGCACCTCAGGGTACAGGGGGAGGGGTTGGTGGTGGGGACTCAGGTCTAGAAGGGGGGGCTTGGGCTTTGGCTTTGGGGGGAGTTGCTTGGGCTTTGGCTTGGGAGGGGGTGGCTTTGTCTTCCGCCGGGCGGGGGCATGGCCTTAGTGTCTGATGGAGAAGGGTGGGTGGTAGCGTGATCAGGGTTCTTGCCAGGTGTCTTCTTGGAGGGGAAGGAGACATAGGAACAGGAAGGAAGGTCCAGGGAGGAACATGAAGCGGAGGTACTGGGTTTGGGGAGGCCACGGGAACGTGCAGGGACAAGACTGGTTGGGCCAGGAGGTTCAAAAAGGTCAATGCGGGAAAGGAAACAATTTTTTAGGAGCACGGGGAGGGGCTGTGGAAACGGGCGTGGGAGTAGAGGTAGAGGGAGTGGTCATAGGACATGTAGGTGTGCTGGACGTGGATGCAGGTGGGTGCTCAGTCTGCTTGTGTGTGGTTAATGAATGTGGGGTGCCTGAGTGGATGCGTTTATGTGTTTTGGGAGGAGGTGGGTGAAAACGGGTGGTGGAGGACAAACAGGTCGTGTGAATGTAAGTTCTGGTGGTGTCTGCATGTCTGGTGTGTGTGCTGCAGGTGTCCGTAACGGTGGTTGTGGTGAGTGCATGTGTGGTGTCTGGGGTGCATGTTTGGGTGACTGCTGTTGTGGTGACTGTCAACGGGGGCAGGATCTGGGAGTGGGGATGCAGTGCTTGCGGGTGTGTGTGGTGAGGTCACTGTAAGGGAGGAGGATGTGGGGGAGACAGTGGAGGACGTGGCTGTTGTTGTGTTTGCATCTGTATGTTAAGTGTGTGCATGGCTGTGGTGTGACTTGTGGTGCCTGTGAGTGTCCTTGTATGGCATGTGTGTTTTTCTGTGTGCATGCTGTTTGGCTTGTGTCCTTAGGATGGGTGAGAGGAGAAGGGTGCTGGATGGGGCACACGTGGTTGGAGGAGGGACAGAGGTACCAGGGACACTGGCTACTATCAATGAGGAGGCCAGAGCCTGAAATAATCTTCGGGGGCCAATCAAGGCACCATCAAGGCCTTCCAGGTAGGCATTGCTCTGCTGCATCAGGGATGCCAGTCCCTGGATGGCATTCACAATGGTTGTCTGTCCCACAGAGATGGTCCTCAGGAGGTCAATAGCCTCATCGAGGGCAGCAGGGCTGACTAGGGCAAGGGCTGAGGTGCCTGCGGCGAAGGAGACGCCCACCCTCCTGCATGAGCGGGCATGGGCAACTCGGGGGGGGAGTTAGTGTGAGGGCAGGGCTAGTATGGGGGGTGGCTGACAAAGATGTTGTTGGGGTGGGCCGAGAGGGGTCCTCCACCACCAGGAAGCTGCCATCAGAGGAAGAATTTGAGTCTGATGTTGCAATGGTAGTAGGCTCCCCCGTGGTGCTCCCCTTGACCTCCAACCCACTGGTTCCTTCGGCGTTGGTGGACTGTGCCTCCTTGGTCCAGTGGGCTGCAGCATCCCCGCTCGCCAGTGCTCAGCTTCTTCCCTTGATGATGCTTATGCACACAAGGGCACAAGAAAACAGATGGGGGGACACAAAGAAAGGGATGCAGGCTGTGAGCAACTCAACTATGATGTAGGTAGGCACACATTTAGTACACTTCAGTCTCAGAGCTCACCTTACCATAGCCTTTGCACTACAGCAGTGGTTCCCAACCTGTGGTCCGGGGACCCCTGGAGGTCCGTGAAGCTTTCTCAGGGGGTCCGCAACTGCTTCAAAATTTTAAAAATATTAACAGATTAGGTCCCCAGCTTTCAGGAATGACTCATTGGGGGGTCCCCGGATTCCAATAATGAATCAGTGGGGGTCCCCGGGTTCTAGTAATGATAAAGTGGGGGTCCACAGAAGTCAAAAGGTTGGGAACCACTGCACTACAGGAATGTACCGCTGATAGGGAGTACACCTGCCTCTTTGGAGTACACTACACTGACAGTGGTGCCCCACAGATTCAATGCACACGCCCTGCAACTCCAAATGAGGTATCCATTTAATGCTCATTTGTATTGAGTACCACTACGTCACTTAGCAAGACCACCAGAACACTACCTGACTGACTCTACTATCTAATTTCCAACTTACCTGGGCACACATGCCCCCTACACAACAAGGTAACGTAACCTGGTCAAGAAGCTGAACAATGAGTCACTGTAAGAGCAACCTTTCCCCACATTGTCTACCATCCCCCCAATGCAGTTGGCATGCAGGACAGTGTGAAAACTCACCCCCTTGTGGCTGCTGTGATTCCTTCAAGCGCCCATCCACGGCTGGGTAGGCCACCACCAGTATGTGGGCCATTAGGGGGGCCAGGGTCCGACGTGCACCCCTCCGTCCCCAGCTGGGCCTCCGAGGTGTTCCAGGCCCAACGTCTCAGGTCCTCCCACCGTTTCCTGCAGTGGGTGCTTTGCCGGCTATAGACTCCCAGGGTCCGCATGTCCTTGGCAATGGCTCGCCATAAGCCCTTCTTCTGATGGGCGCTGACATGCATGGGAGAAATATAGGAATACACATTAATGTAGACTGACCACACACATGCTGACATAGCATACAATTGCACTGACAGTTGACAACAATACATGCCATCATCTTCCTACAGGTACACATTGATTGCCTACTCCTCTACTCCTACACGCTTGGTAATCCTACATTCTCACACACCTGCACCCAAGCAATCTCACTCACTGCTAAGACACTGTTTATCCGCTCAACTGCTCCTCTGGTCACGCATACAACTTTGCATCCAGGGGTAGGACCCCGTCCACAAGCCTCGTCAACTCCTCTTGGGTGAAGGCTGGGGCCCTCGCCCCTGTAGCATGTGCCATCTTAGTGACCAGATGCAGGACACAGCAGCACACGCAGTGGAGTAGTGGTCGTGGTGAGTGCAGGAGTCAAGTGGCTAAGGGTAATCAACATGGCGGTGAAGACTGCAGCAGTACGCACCGTCATCGCCGGCGGCAATAGTAATTGGCCCCTGCTCCCCATAGATACCAATATAGGACAGGCGACCACCACTTGAAGTTTAAAATGTAATAGAGTGCAATCTATATGCGCACCCCATGCTGTCATATCTTCCTGAGCATGCATGTTACGCACACCAGTCATACACAGCAATACATGCCATATGTTATGTGTGGCATCAGTTATCTGCATTTGTAGGTTGCATGGCACCATGTACACACGTCGATTGTCACAGTGTTAGCTGCATGCAACCCTTCCATAATGTGAAGGCTACGTTTGTGCAGTTGTGTGTGCGTTGACATCATCCGTAATGTGTTGGTGTGGTGAAATATGTGTGTTGTCCCTCCCTAGGTACCGACCCCTGCAGAGACTGAGGAATGCACCTGTGTATTGGCCCCTAGTTGACCTGGCAACCATGGAGGAACAACACATCATACTAACCTACCGTCTGAACCGGATGACCATATGTGAACTGTGTGCCCAATTGGAGCCAGATCTACTGCCAGGTCTACGCAATCCCTATGCTATTCCACCTACTATGCAGGTACTATCTGTGCTACATTTATTGGCCAGTGGGTCATTTCAGGTGACAGTCGCCTTGGCAGCAAGTGTGTCAGAGCCAATGTTCAGTAACATCTTAAATGATGTCCTGACTGCCTTGCTGAAACACTTCCACACCTACATCAAAATTCCCAAACCTGCTGGCTTGCCCACTGTGAAATTATATTTCTATGCCATTGCACGGATGCCACGTGATTGGGGCTATAGATGGCACCCATATTCCCTTGATTCCTCCCAGGGTAAATGAACAAGTGTACAGGAATAGGAAAAGTTATAACTCCATTAATGTACCAGTGGTGTGTCTTGCAGGCCAGTACATCTCCCAAGTTATTGCCAAATTCTCTGGATCTGTGCATGACTCTAACATTTTGAGGAACAGCAGTGTGTCACACCTGATTGCACAACTACAAGGAGAGAGAACCTGGCTTGTTGGTGAGTGAGGTGTGAGAGTACAACCTGCCTTTCTAACTCTTTACCCTCTACATAATGCTGACATGTGCTATCTATTCCCACTCTTCCCAGGTGATTCTGGATATCCAAACCCGTCCTGGCTCTTGACACCAGTGAGGTATCCCTGGTCAGGGGGTGACATTCGCCACAATAAGGCACATGACAAGACAAGAAGAGTTATCAAAATGACCTTTGACCTCCTGAAGGCAAGATTCCGGTGCCTGCATTTGTCAGGCGTATCCCTGTTCTACTCCCCAAACAAGGTTTGCCAGATCATCAAGGCCTGCTGTATGGTGCACAACTTGGCACTAAGGAGACATGTACCCCTACTGGAAGATGAGGACCGACATCATCCACCGGTGGTAGCTGAGGGGACATAGGACAGCGATGAAGAAGGGGAGAATAATGTGGACTCCAGAACTCCGCTCATTCAGCTATACTTCCAATGAGTTGAAGGTACATTTAGCCTAATGTTTCCCATAACATTTCCTATGTAGAGTTGTGTACTATTGTAAGATTGTACAACCAGTGATGGGGACACAGCAGTGTGTGTGTGGTGCAATGTGTGTACTGTCACATCCCCATTACTGCTTCATGTGTCTGATGACTCCCAAAGGTAGTTCACACACAGAAGTTATGTTTTTGCTGGATGTATTTCCTGCCTTCACATGTATGGACTATTTGGCCTACAGTTGTACTAATTTTGAAAGCTGCATATGTGTGTGCATAACTGGTGTGTAGTACAACTGACAAATGGTAATACTGGTTAGTGAATAACTGACAGTACTCTGGCAATGATGTTCAACTTTGGACACAAAGCAGGTACATGTGTCACTGAATAAACTGTACCTAAATGTATGCTACATATCTGTTCCTTGCAGGTCTTACTATGCTAGGATACATTTGCCATGCCGTGTACAAGAAGGATTAGGACATTCCTGGTGCAAGTGTCAGGAAGCCATTTCTCAGATTGAGAATGTTACATGCCTGCAGACATTTGCCCTAGCTAATTTCTGGTACTGTTTAACATTTGACATAGAGAAAGTAATACATCACATGCATGCATTATGGATAAAGCAAAGATACATTGGGTGTGAATGTACAATTTTAATTAAGTGCAGCAAAATAAGGGATGGTGAAATACAAGGGAGTGGGCAGATGGTGGACGAAATAGTCAGTTTGGTGCTCACAGCTGTTGGAAGCACAGGTCCAGAGTCCATGGGGCCATTGGGAAATGGAGCACTGACAGTAGATGGTCAACAAGGTGTGTCAGTGGCACACAAGGGAGACAGTACAAGAAGGGATCACTTCCTGGCAGTGGGTTTGGTCATAGCTACAGTGTCTGAGGTATGTCTGGTTGGACGGTCACGTTTGAGAGGGGGTTCTTGGGCAGCAGAGGAAGGGATGCTAATGTCCTGTGAGTTCCCTGGCAGGGCCACCGGTCCACTACCAGCAGCAGATGTGGAGGGTTGGGGTGTCTCGTGTCTTGTGGATGGGGCCTGCATGCTGTTGGAGATCTCATGCAGTACTCAAGTCATGATCTGCAGGACCCCTTTGATGGAGGCCATGGTGGCATTGTGGACCTGCCTTTGCTCCATTGCCTCTTGATGGTGTTCACTCTGCAGCCTCTGAATCTCCTGCAAACTGGGCAGAATCTGGCCCATCCTGTACTGAGTGTGCTGGTATGCTGACAGGATTTGGGAAATGGCCTCCTGGTCAGTCGATACCTTTGTTTGGCTCCCCCCTTGTCCCACAGATTGCCTCCCACTGGCCCGGGCCCCCTGTGCTTGTAACCACTTGCACCAGGACCTTCATCATCTTACCTGGTGACAGGTGATTGACTCCTGTCTCTATACTGGTGGGCACACAGTGGTTGAGCCAGGGACACTGCTTTGGGGGCATTGTGCCACAGCTGTTGGTGGTGGCTGTGTAGTGGGGGTCTGTCTGGTGGGCTGGGTGGGGCTTCTGGAGGGTGACTGACCAGGGGTTCCCCAATGGGCCAGGCTGCTCGTCCTGATCCAGACATCCGCTTTAGTGTCATCCCTGGGGCCTTCTTCTGCTGTGAGACTGGCACTTCCTGACACGTCCTGGCGGCTGCCATGGGCAGTGTCACCTGTGGAGTAAAACAAATTGAGTTTATTGTGTGTCCTGCAGAGAGTTTGACTGTGCGTTAGCTGGGTGGCAATAGTGTTCAATAGCTTCAGGGGATGTGGCATTGACAGTCATTTAGTTGTAGATGGTATACATTGCACATTTGCATTGCTTGCACACATTCTCAGTGGCATGTGTTTCCTTCTGCTTCTGTCCTTTGTCCTGTCATTGCCATTTCCCTGTCAGCATCTGCCACCTGTTTATTGTGCATACATCCCCATACATCTGCATGCAGACTTC
Organism: Pleurodeles waltl; assembly: GCF_031143425.1. Lineage (NCBI taxonomy): Eukaryota > Metazoa > Chordata > Amphibia > Caudata > Salamandridae > Pleurodeles > Pleurodeles waltl. Next base: position 910,521,494 of record NC_090446.1, read on the forward strand.
CATTGGGATAGGTGCAGTGCATGGAATTAGTGGGATGGGTGATGCATTGTGGGACTTGTTGTGTTTCAAGCATTACATGCAAGGACTGGTGGTTGTGTGCACATTGGTTGGGTAGGTGTTAGTGGGGTGCATGGCCATGTAGGGGATGGGTGTGGGTGGTTGATGGGGTAGGATGGATATAAGATAGGGTGCCTTGGGTTCGGTACAGGGGGAGGAGGTGACATGCCTTACAGGTGCAGGTGGTGGGAGGGGTGTGTCATTGACTTACCAAAGTCCAGTCCTCCAGTAAGTCCAGTGAGGCCATCAGGATGAAGGATAGCCGTGACCTTCTTCTCCCACTCGGTCAACTCGGGGGGAGTTGGTGGGGGACCACCGCCAGTCCTCTGGATGGCAAACTGGTGTTGTGATGCCATTGCCCTGGACCTTCCCCCACAAGGTCGTTCCACCTCTTTCTGATGTCGTCCCTTGTGCATGGATGGTTTCCCACTGCATTCACCCTGTTGACAATCCTTTGCCATAGCTCCATCTTCCTGGATATGGATGTCTGCTGGACGTGTACACTGAACAGCTGTGGCTCCACCCAGATTATTTCATCCACCATGGTGTGCAACTCCCTGTCGGTGAAACAGGGGCTCTTAGGGGATGCCATAGTGGGTTGTGTGGGGAGATGTGTACTGTTATGTGGTGGTGTTGTTTGGGGTTGTGCAGAGTGTAAGTGAGTTGGTGGCAGGTTTGGTGAAAATTGAAGGTGCAAAAGTGGGATGCGTGGTTGTGTGTTTGTGACTTATACGTGGCATGGGGTGTGCAAAAACGTGACTTGAGTTTGTGGTGTCCCTTTCCAGTTGGCTGGTTGTGTGGCAGCAGGTAGGAATAGCTCGTGTTTGTGGGTATTGTGGGTGTGTGTTTTATAGTGGGGTGTGTGGATGTGTGAAGTGTATGTATGTGTCTCAGGTGTGGGGTATTCAAATTGTCCAATGTGGGGTGTTGTTGTTGGTGAGTCCATTTCGTGTCAGTGGCGGTCCACACCGCCAATGGTTTACCGCTGTTGCGCGACTCCTGTGGTGATTTCTGATTAGTATTTGGGAAGGCAGTTTAGTTTTTGCCATGGCAGTGTTGGATTCTATGCAGCTTTTTTCCCACCGTCGTTCGGGTTGGTGGGGTCGGATACCTTGCTCTTTCCTGGCGGATTTTGCCTTTGGGATCGGATTACAACACTAAGTTTCCTGCGTCCACGCCGGTCTTTTCACGGCAGACCTCACCGCAGTTGGCGGTAATTACCGCCAAACTCGTAATGACCACCTGAATGTAGCTGGTCTTCAGTCATATTTAGGTGACTACATATTCACTAGAACAATGGTCATTTTTCTGACATATCAACTGATTTATGGGGTGGTAGCAGCACACTGGGGATGGGACAGGGAAGAGCCACCTGTGGCCCTCCCACTACATCTGCCATTACATACGGGGGCACGTGTAAACTTATAACGCCAGTTTTATGGCCTTACTGACCCACAGTAGATGACTAGACATTAGGGCGTGTGAACGCTGGTCCAGCATTTTACATACACATTAATCCGATAAACAATGGGATTAATCCTTGACCCATGTCTGTTACGTATTGCGCAACCCCCGCTTTCACTTTACACAGTTCAAGTATGTGCACCAGACATACCTCATGCCTGTTGGGTAGCACACATGTTTCTAGCTGCTTCATCAGCTTGCCCAAGGTGTGGGACACTGGATGCAGATTTCATTCACATGGCGTGGGAGTGTGCAGTGTTGGCATGTACATGGTCAGAGATGGTAGCGGTAACCTCCGCAGTCGTTGAGACAGCACTCCAGCTCTCACCTGAGTCATGCCTGCTGGGAATACGCACAAGGAACACAGGGGATGAATACCTACAGAGAGTTTTGTTTATTTGGCTTTGTATTCTTTAAATGCTCAATCACTATGTCCTGGAAATCGCCAGCCTTCCCTGAAAAGCTACGCTGGCTCCTTGAACTGCTCAAATGGGCACATGCAGAAGTGGATGCCCTTGTGGAAGACCGCAGACAGGAGAGTGATGGTACTGGAGGTATGATATGGGATTTATTTGTCTGGAACCTGGAGGCATGGGATGATCTGCACCCTCCGGGAAGATACACCTGCAGCTACCTGTTTAAATATACATATTTAGGGCCCAATTCAGAAATGTAAAGTTAGACTTTTGGGCTAAGTTTAGACCAACAGTCTAACTTTACAGCTTTTCGGTTCTTTTGAATACCGACAAGTTGTAAATTTAGACTTTTGGTCAGAACTTAGACCATAAGTCTAACATTTCCTTTGTGAATCAGGCCCTTAGATTATACTTTTGATGATATGTTTCATATTGTTTTGCGTGGTTTGCTGGTTGGCTTGTGCAGATGATATATGTGAGGACATTTCCCTATGCAAAGCTTCCTTGTTTACACCAGGACATAGGACGTGTTCAACAATTTATTATGTGATTGTAGCTCACCACTGTAATTTTCTGTTTCCTTTTTCTTTGTATTGATTTCTTTGTTCATTATGGGGGTCATTACAACATTGGCGGTAAAAGCCGCTTACCGCCGTGCAGAAGACCGCCAATACACCGCCGCAGCAGCGGAATTCCGCCACAGCTATTATGACACACATCTCGGAATCCGCCGAAATTCAGACACCCACACAAGTCCGCCACACCAAAGGTCAGTGGAAAACTGGCAAAAACAAAACCTCCACCTCCACGCCAACAGAAACACACCCATGCTATTACGACCCACGAATCCACGTGGCGGTCTTTCAAATGCGGTATTCCATTGGTGGTATACACCGCTGCGGTCAAAATACACACACATCTCCAAAACACCGCCACATTGGACAATTCAAAATACACACACCTGATACACATACAAACAACACTCCCACACATTCAACACAATATAAAACACACACCCACATCACCCACAAACCCCTATGACCAAAAATTACAGACGAAGGCCAGAGAGACAGAGAGCACAGCAACTGAGAACCCCACCACACAGAGGCACACAACACCATCACCCATACAACAATACACGCACAATACACCACACACCACTACACTTTACCACACACATCAACACTGACACCACCCCACACATCACCCAAACCACCCCATGTCACGCCAAAGACACCCCCGGTTTTCCGAGGAGAAGCTTAGGGTCATGGTGGAGGAAATCCTCCGGGTAGAGCCACAGCTATTTGGCTCACAGGTGCAGCACACATCCATAGCCAGGAAGATGGAGCTATGGCGCAGAATAGTCGACAGGGTCAACGCAGTGGGACAGCATCCAAGAAATTGGGAGGACATCAGGAAGAGGTGGAACGACCTACGGGGGAAGGTGCGTTCCGTGGTATCTAGACACAACATCGCGGTACAGCGGACTGGCGGCGGACCTCCACCTCCTCCCCAACAACTAACAACATGGGAGGAGCAAGTCTTGACCATCATGCATCCAGAGGGCCTTGGAGGAGTCGGTGGAGGAATGGACACTGGTAAGTCAAATCTTAACTATCATATCCCCCACCCTACCTGCATGCTATCACACACACCCCCCCCCTCACTCCCTCCCCTATCACTCCAAATCCTCACTAGTGTACGAATAACACAAACCACACATCCCAACACCAAGCCCTGCATGACACAACTAAGCATGGTCACCCCTCACCAAAGCATGCTCACTGCACATACCCAGAACAACACCCCCTGACCATCATCACACAAACCCACACACAGGAATGCTTGCACTGGGGTACACAAACACCCACCAGTAGCACACCATTACACACACAGATGCAATAATCATGCTTTTATATCCCTGCAGGACCACTAAGGAACGTCACCACACAGGAGGGTCCAGACATCTCCACTCCACCCACAGAAGAGGCCCACAGTGACGACAGCAGCTCTGCCCTACTGGATCCTGATGACCAGCCCGGACCATCGTGGGCCTCGGGACAGTCGGTTCCCCATGCACAGGCACAGGCCAACACTGACCTTCCACCCTCTGGTAACACCAGCAGAGCACCCACCCAGCGGGCCCATACCTCCGTACCCAGGACACGTCAATCAGCGGTGTGTCCACCACTACAGGGAACCCAGGAGAACCCACCACACCAACAATAACAGGGACCTGGGGGCAGTGGCAGTGGGCACACGGTCCAGGAGACGGAGGCACAGGAACACAGGGGAACTGTGAGGGCTGCTGTGCGACAGGGGGCAGACAGGCCAAGGGAACCCACTGTCCACGAGGCCCTCTCCTCCATCATGGGAGCATACCACCACTCCCAGGAGACGATGGCAACGGTCCTGGCCAAGTTTCAGGAGACCCAGCGCCTGCAGGAGGAGCAGTATTTGGGGTTCAGGGAGGAGCTCAGTACCATCAGCTCCGCCCTGGGCACCATCGTAGGGGTGCTGAAGGACATACAGCAGACCATGAGGGACACCGTGGCACTCAAAGGGGCCCCTGACACTAGCCTGGACGATGAACTGCCCACCACCTCGGCCGGCGCTAGTGGACAGGATGCCCCGCCACAGGACCACCACACCAGCACCCCACCCCCTGCAGATGGACAACCACCACGCAAGCGGGCCCTGAGATCCAGGAACAGGACAGAGCAAGATGGCAAGACCCCCGCCAGGAAATGAGACCACCCTGATTGTCCCCCCACTGTCCCACTTTGTTACCCTGTCCATACTTAAACTGCCCCAGCTCCACTTCCTATGCCCAGATGGGCAGTGCACCTGTGTGACCAATGGACTGGACTCTGCCATGGACATTCCTCCACCGTCCCCCATCACCATTTTCCAACCCCCCTCCATTTTTGAGCACTTAAATAAACACCCTTGAACCACAAAACAATCTGGAGTCAGTCTGTGATATGGTAAATTTGTATTATCAATGACAGTGTCAAAATGCGTTCTCAATTGTTAAGCCAACATACCTATGTCACACATCACAAGTCCTTGAAGGATGCAAGCAGATGACACATGTTGGTAACCACATCTGTGAAAACGTAATGGAAAGGTACAACTCAATGACCAAATACTGCTATTAAATGACAGACAGGATAGAGGTAGAAGTGTGAAAGTGAATGTCATGGTAAAAAAAAATGATCTCACCTGTGTGTCACTGGAAATATTGCTGTTTGACGGACTCCCTGTTGTCTATGTCTTCTTCATGAGCTTCCTCCTCATCACTGTCCACAGGCTCCACAACTGCCTCAACACCGCCATCTGGACCATCCTCCTGCAGAAAAGGCACCTGGCGTCGCAAAGCAAGATTGTGAAGCATCGAGCAGGCGATGATGATCTGGCACACCTTCTTCGGTGAGTAGAATAGGGAACCACCTGTCATATGGAGGCACTTGAACCTGGCCTTCAGGAGGCCGAAGGTGTGTTCGATCACCCTCCTAGTCCGCCCATGGGACTCATTGTAGCGTTCCTCTGCCCTGGTCCTGGGATTCCTCACTGGGGTCAATAGCCAGGACAGGTTGGGGTAACCAGAGTCCCCTAATAGCCACACACGGTGCCTCTGGAGTTGACCCATCATGTAAGGGATGCTGCTATTCCGCAGGATGTAGGCGTCATGCACAGAGCCAGGGAACATAGCATTTACCTGGGAGATGTACTGGTCTGCCAAACAGACCATCTGTACATTCATCGAATGATAACTCTTCCGGTTCCTGTACACCTGTTCACTCCTGTGGGGGGGACCAAAGCCACATGGGTCCCATCAATAGCACCTATGATGTTGGGGAAATGTCCAAGGGCATAGAAGTCACCTTTCACTGTGGGCAAATCCTCCACCTCTGGGAAAATGATGTAGCTCCTTACGTGTTTCAGCAGGGCAGACAACACTCTGGACAACACGTTGGAAAACATAGGCTGGGACATCCCTGATGCCATGGCCACTGTTGTCTGAAAAGACCCACTAGCAAGGAAATGGAGCACTGACAGCACCTGCACGTCAGGGGGGATTCCTGTGGGATGGCGGATTGGTGACATCAGGTCTGGCTCCCACTGGGTACATAGTTCCTGGATAGTGGCACGGTCAAACCTGTAGGTGACGATTAAATGTCGCTCCTCCATTGTCAACAGGTCCACCAGCGGTCGGTACACCGGAGGATTCCGCCATCTTCTCAAATGTCCCAGCTGACGGTGCCTAGGAAGGACAACAGCGACCACAGAGTCAACACATTCCCAGGTATGTACCCACAGATACACAGAACACGACACCAAACACAAAACCCTTCCTGTATGTGTGTTGAGTGTAGGCCTAGCTACGTGTGACGCAGTAGTAAATGAAGCCATGTGGGCCCCTGAAATGGCAGCTGCCTGACCTCTAAACTGGGACAATGGGAATGTGAGGTCACTGCGCTGGCGTTGTACCCCGTCGCGGTAGGCGGTGGTAGACCGCGGCACAATGCTGCATTGTTTAACATTGGACCCTATGGGTCCCAGGAGCCAATGACGAAGTGCGCCGGCGGTGATGATACGCACCGCCGCGGACGTGACCGCCATTTTCTATCTGTTCAATCACTCGATACCTGATCTTCGACAGGAGAGGACCTACACTGCAAGTGCTGCTGTGACCTCGGTCTGGAAGAGACAATGACTGCTGCGTCTGGGGAAAGGGCCCCTGCCTTCACTGCTGAGGAGTTGGAGAAGCTAGTAGACGGGGTCCTCCCCCAGTACACGCTACTCTACGGTCCTCCAGACCAACAGGTAAGTACACAGGGAGCACGTTGTATGGGCTATGCCTGGGTGGAGAGTGCTGGATGTCAGTAGGAAGGGGGCAGAGTTCAGGGAAGATGAATGCATGTGCCACATGGCAAGGGTAGGGATGGGGGCCACTCACATCGGCGGTGCAGTTGGTAATGACTTCTCTTCTTCCCTTGTGCATGTCATGTAGGTCAGCACCCACCAGAAGAAGGACATTTGGCGTGCCATCGCCAAGGACGTCCGGACCCTGGGGGTCCACCAGAGACGGGGCACCCACTGCCGGAAAAGATGGGAGGACATTCGCCGCTGGAGGAAGAAGACGGCGGAGGCTCAGCTGGGGGTGGCCTCCCAACGTGGGAGGGGTGCCCGTCGCACCATGACCCCCCTGATGTTCAGGATCCTGGCGGTGGCCTACCCGGAGTTGGATGGGCACTTGAGGGCATCACAGCAGACACAAGGGGGTGAGTACACTCTCATTCTGCGGACTTTGCGCACAGTGGAGGGGTCTGGGTGGGGGAGGAGGGCTGTGGGTTTCCCTAGGCCAGGGCGAGTTCCGTAGGCTAGGCGCCTCCGTAATGCAGGCCATGTGGCACTCCACCCCACCTCAGTAGTGGGCCAAGTACAGGTATAGATGCCACTGTGGCATCCATGTGTGCAGATGATCCACCATAGCCATGTAGGCCATATCCCAGCAATTGCATCTGTAGAGGCCAAGAGCATGGCGTAGTGCAGGTGGCTGCTGTGTCTGTATTGTCCGCCAACGGTAGCGGTAAGCCATGCACTCAACCTGCCTTTCTTCTGTCGTCCCCTCCCCCTTTTTCTGCTCTCCCTGATCTTTTGTGCATCAGCATCATCAGGCGGAGGTACAGTGGCACCGGGGCACGAGGGAGCTGCATCTCACATGGCCATGGAGGGCCACACCACGGACTCAGAATGCACCAGTGGGACGGCGGGCGAGGGGAGCTACACGTCGGTCACCGGATCATCAACCAGCGAAACGGACTCGTCCGCCGATGGGAGCTCCCTTGTGGTGGCGGCACCATCTGTGCCCCCCACTTCTACAGGTACAGCCGCCACCTCCCCTACCAGCACCGCCCTCCCAGCAGCCCCTCAGCGTTCGCCCCGTGCCCGCTCACCCAGGAGGGTGGGCATCACCTTCGCCCCAGGCACCTCAGGCCCTGCCCCTGTCACCCCTGCTGCCCTCAGTGAGGAGGCCATTGACCTCCTCAGGTCACTCACTGTTGGGCAGTCTACCATTGTGAGTGCCATCCAGGGTGTAGAAAGGGAGTTGCAACACAGTAATGCATTCCTGGAGGGCATTCATTCTGGTCAGGCTGCCCTTCATCGAACCCTGCAATCTCTGGCCTCAGCACAGATGGCAGCCATTGTCCCTGTCTCTAGCCTCCCCCTTCCAACTTCCTCCACCCAGACCCAATCCCCTGTACCCCAGCCTGTCCCAAGCACACCATCAGACAAGCATGCATACACCTCAACACCCAAAAGTAGCTCAGGGAAACATAGGCACCACACAACCCACAGGCACTCACACAAGCATCACCCACATGCAGACACAACAACATCCACTGCCTCCACTGTGTCCCCCTCGTCGTCGTCTCCCTCCTCCCTCCCAGTATCATCTATACTCTCACCTGCATGCACTACATCTTCGGGCACTAGGACTCGCACCAGAACATCCAGCACCACACCCCGCTCACCTGCACTCACCACCCCACTCCCATTTACACGTCCCCTGTGTCCTCTCCCAGTGTGTCTGTGACGCCCCCTCCCAAAGTACACAAACGCGGGCACCCACACACCCAACATCCATCCACCTCACGAAAGCCTCCAGTACCTGCACCTGCACCCAAAACACCTAAAGTGACACCTCCTACAACCACCTCCTCTTCCTCCACTCCCAGACCCCCTCCAGCTACCCATCTCAGTGTTCGTCAGAAACTGTCTCTCTGCAACGTTGACCTCTTTGCCCCCACCCCTCCAATTCATCAGTCCCGTCGTAGCGCCTCAGCCAAAAAGACTCCAGTACCAGTGGTGCGTGTTACAGGTGTGTGGAGTGCACCGGCCACCAGGGCAGGCAGTGTGACACGGAGCCAAGGCACTGCCAGCCCACCCCCTGTAAAGCATCTCAAGTTGGAAAGTGGGCGACGGGACAGGGTGAAGACTCCTGGAGGCAAAACTACTCACAAGGGTCCCAAGGGGATTGCAGAGTCAGCTGTGACTCCTCCAAAGGTGGGGAAGTGCCAGAAGAAGTCTGCACAGGCTGGTGTGAGCAGCACGGCAGAGAAGGACGGCATCCTTCCCGGCGGCAGGGACGCCATCGCCAGCACCGTCGTCACTGGTCAGGAGACCACCGCCACCGCCGGAGTCGTTGCCCAGGAGGGCACAAGTATCGTCACTGGTCAGGAGACCAGCGCCACCGCCGGAGTCATTGCCCAGGAGGGCACAAGTATCGTCACTGGTCAGGAGACCACCGCCGGAGTCATTGCCCAGGAGGGCACAAGTATCGTCACTGGTCAGGAGGCCACTGCCGGAGTCATTGCCCAGGAGGGCACAAGTATCGTCACTGGTCAGGAGACCACTGCCGGAGTCATTGCCCAGGAGGGCACAAGTATTGTCACTGGTCAGGAGACCACCGCTGGAGTCATTGCCCAGGAGGGCACAAGTATCGTCACTGGTCAGGAGACCACCGCCGGAGTCAGTGCCAGGAGGGCCCCGGCTGCCACAGCCCAGCTGGGCAATGAGGGACCATCATGCCACACACCAATGCACAGCCCAGAGACCGCCATGGCAAAGCACCGCTGAACAGGCCAGAGCACCGCTGAACAGGCCAGAGACCGCCATGGCAAAGCACCGCTGAACAGGCCAGAGACCGCCATGGCAAAGCACCGCTGAACAGGGCAGAGACCGCCATGGCAAAGCACCTCTGAACAGGGCAGAGCACCGCTGAACAGGCCAGAGACCGCCATGGCAAAGCACCGCTGAACAGGCCAGAGACCGCCATGGCAAAGCACCGCTGAACAGGGCAGAGACCGCCATGGCAAAGCACCGCTGAACTGGGCAGAGCAATGCTGAACAGGCCAGAGACCGCCATGGCAAAGCACCGCTGAACAGGGCAGAGCACCGCTGCAGAAGGAAAAGACCGCCACATCAAGCATCGTCATCCCATGTACAGCTGGGACAGTGACGGGACAGTAACTGTCACGGGGAGCCTAATCCAGTCTAGGCACCATTCCCCCTCCAGAACCAGTGGAGAGATCCATCCACTACCTCTGTCCTGAAAACAGGATGAAGCACTCTGGGCACCAGCCCCCCTCCAGAACCAGTGGAGGCTGTTTTCCACTTGAGAGACTGAGGCTTTGCACTCCCCAGGATTGAACAGTGGGCAAGCCACCCACTGTAGAGACTTGAGAGACTGTGGCTTTGCACTCCCCAGGATGGAACAGTGGGCAAGCCACCCACAGTAGAGACTTGAGAGATTGTGGCTTTGCACTCCCCAGGATGGTACAGGGGGCAACCCACCCACTGTAGAGACTTGAGAGAATGTGGCTTTGCACTCCCCAGGATGGTACAGTGGGCAACCCACCCACTGTAGAGATTTGAGAGACTGTGGCTTTGCACTCCCCAGGATACATCAATGGGCATGGAGCCCCGTCGTGGATGTGGCGTGGTGCTGTAATCCGGCTGAGGTGCCCCTACTTCCCTTCCCCCTGAGGTGCCTGTTGTATTTCTCTCTGATGCCCCGGCAGTGTTCTCTCCGTTTGTGGACAGGTATCTTGTGTGGGCCTCGCCCATGAATTTTTGGACCAGTGGTGCACGGACATTGATATGTGCACATCTGCACTACTTCTCGTAATGTATATACTTTTGAATGTGTTTATATCTATCTGTATATATTTGGTACATGTATTTTGATACATTACAATGTTTGAACTGCTTTCGTTTTGTCTTAGCATTCTTCCGGGGGGGTTGTGGGTTGTTACTGTGCTGTTTGGAAATGCTTTGGTGTGTGTGTTGTAATGTGCGAGGGTGGGGGTGGGGGTGTTGCGTGTGTGTCCCCCTGACTTTTGCCTCCCCCCTCCCCTATGTCGTAGGTGCAGTACTCACCGTTGTCTTCGCCGCCGCAGGCGATGGTGTTCGTAGATGAGTAGGAAGACAAGGGCAGGTAGGATTTGTAATTCCGGCTCCATGGTGTCCTCCTTCCTCGTGGGATGTGTTCAGGTGAGCGTTTTCCCATTGCAAAAGCAGTTTCCGCCGTGTTTTTATCCACGGTGAATCCGTCCCGGAAAAGGTGGCGGATTGGTGGGTTGTAATACTGTGGGCAGTACATTGTCTTCCGCCTGTCTGTTGGCGGTGACCGCCGCGCTGCTTGTCTGTACCGCCGTGGCGGGCGGTGTGTTACAGTGGCTGTCTTTGTTGCCGGTTTCAGCCACGGTCATAATTCCCTTTTTTTGTCCGCCGGCCTGTTTGCGGTATTACCGCAGCTTTAACACCGACCGCTAGGGTTTTAATGACCACCTATGTCTTTTCTTGCATTTATATTTAAAATTATAAATATGCCAAAAAAAAGGAACAGCGGTTCTTAACCTGAGGTCAGAGGACCTCTAGGGGTCTGCAATGCCCACTGAGGGAGTCCACGATTGCTTAGGAAATTAAATATTATTAACACATTAATCATGTATACAAATAAAGAAGCAACATATTAAAACTGAACATTTTATAATGTTCTATAAATGTGAAGGAATTCGAAATGGGACGCTATACATTAAGTTGGTGTCCTCATATTAATTCCTGAGAGCAGTATAAATGCATCAGACAGGATATATAATATGGACGATGAGTGGTGTCAAATGATAATAAAAGCACCAATATTCCCATTAAAATTAAAAGTTTGATTTTTTTTGTGAATTAAATAAATGATTTCATAATTTGTGTATTTTGTGGATGCTTGTTTCTGTACTTTTGTGTATTGATTTGCAGTTCAAAACATCGAAACTGCTTATTAATAGTGTAAAATATAAAATGAAAATATGAAATTATGACTCAATGGGGGTGCTCAAATTCCAATAATGATTCATTAGGGTCAGTGGATCCCAGTATTTAAGTGGGGGTCCACAGAAGTCAAAAGGTTAAGAGCCACTGCACTAGAACAATCTTCGTTAAGGTGAGACTTGGGATGTACAATCCACCAGATCATATTTGTTATATTGGAGTATTTCTTGTACTGAAAGATTTTGGGCCTGATTTAAGGAAAGTGGCGCTGCACTGGGTGCAGCGCCACTTTACTTGCGCCCCTTAGAGCCCCCCTAACACCAACATGTGTGCACTGTATCTAAGATACGGCGCACCATGGCAGTAGATAGGGAAACTAGCGTCAAAATACTTGACGCTAGTTTGGAGCTTTGCAGGACTAGCGTCAAAACATTTGAAGCTAATGCTGCAAAGCCCATTGAGGCCCATTGAAAACAATGGTGTGCCTCCTTTTAATGCCCTCTCTGAGCAGGTGTTAAAAGTGCTGTAAAAAATGACACAGATAAATCTTTTAGATTACATTGCGCCATTTTTTCTGCTGCCCTAGTGGGGGAACACCTCTTTTGCATACATTGTGCCAGAGCAGGCATAATGTAGTGCAAAGGGTTACAAAGTGGTGCAATACATGCATTGTGCCACTTTGTAAATTTAGCGTGGCAATTTTTGCCTGGTTAGGCCACATTAGCATAAAAAAATTACGCTAATGTGGCGCAAGGAGGCAAAAGGGGCTCTTAAATCAGCCCCTTTGTTTTTTTGATGGTAATTACTTAGGTTCTCTGTTTCATTTCAGTTACAATGTATATTGTTAGCATCATGGAAAATAAAATTTGTGGCCAGAAGTTGTAAAGATGATAAGCTTGAGAAAGGAAAATTTAGTGTGCATCAGGCCTTTCGGAAGTCATAGCCAAGAGATGTTCAAGTTTCTAAGCTCAATATAGTAATGATATTTGTCAACTGTTGAACAATGAGTGATTATTGCAAAACATTCTTTCATTCTACAATGGTTTATGCATATTGTGAGGTCTCAAATTCATTTAAAAAATGAATTATTGTCATACAGTTTCTATTTGCAAAACCAAACCTGACAATTGCCAGTGCTAATAAACTGGACTGCAAAGTAATATTTGTGATGGTGAAATCAAAACCTTGGAAATTAGTATTCCAAGGTTCCAACATTCCAAATGAAGTGATCTTTTTATTCAATACTTCTTAAGTTATGAACTGGGCCTCCCTTACTTAAATGTAATAAATAGTCTTCAAGCAGATATTATAGGAAACATACGTCAATATTTTGGTGGGAGAAACCATCCAAATGTCATTAATATAAAATATTCAAACTTTGTGAACTTCAGCTGTTGGAATCCAACTGACTTCTTTCACAAACAGAAAATGTCCCCATATGGACGTCCGGGTCTGTGAAGGGGTCCTAGCTGTTAGATTTTCTGTCAGGAATGCTGGAGTTCATGCTCTTCAGGAATTGTGTTCCGTGTTTGCTTGCTACCTTTCCAGAATTCTTGCTTCAGCTTCAAATACTCCTAGTCATCCTGCTATTGGAGGTAGACCTTGTGTTGGGTTCCCGGACTGCATACCTGGTTGTCTGGTCATAGCCTCTCTGCTTCTTTCCCCTGGTAAGCCATTCTAACCTTACAAAACATTGTGGGGGTCATTCTGCAAGCAGCGCTGCCCTGGGGATTCTGACCCCCTTCCCGCCAGCCTGTTTCTGGCGGTTTTCACCGCCAGGAAGAGGCTGGCGGGAACGGGTGTCCTGGGGCCCCTGGGGGCCCCTGCACTGCCCATGCCACATGCCATGGGCAGTGCAGGGGCCCCCTAACAGGGCCCCATGAAGCTTTTCACTGTCTGCTTAGCAGACAGTGAAAAGCACGACGGGTGCAACTGCATCCGTCGCAAGCCTGCAACACCGCCGGCTCCATTCGGAGCCGGCTTCTGTGTTGCAGGTCTCCTTCCCGCTGGGCCGGCGGGCGCTAACATGGTTAGCGCCCGCCGGCCCAGCGGGAAGGTTGGAATGCCGGCAGTGGTCTTTTGACCGCGTAGCGGGCAAATGGCGGTTCCCGCCTGGCGGGCGGCAACCGCTGCCCGCCAGAGTCAGAATGACCGCCTGTATCCTGTTGTACATCAACACATTTGGATTAATGTACCTTGTTTTTTTGGATTGCGGGTTACCAATCAGTCCAGACCGAGTGTCTTTGCTGCACGCCTTCCACCAGACTGTTCTTCTGAGTTCAGCAGGTCAAGATGCTTATGGAGTATTTCTTTTCTGTCTACCTCCCTTCCCCTTCTTCCTTCTATACAGCCAATTCAGATTCTGGAGTTCATTACAAATCTTATTTGCCTAAAAGGGGAATGTGTGAGGTTGGAACGGCCACAATTCCAGTTCCTGGGCCAAATTCAAGTGAAATCCTGACATCTGTTAAACAAGAAAAGCAGAAACTTACAAGACATGAGTTTTAAGCCACATCAGCATAGGGTGAAATAAATAATGCAACCAGACAAATTAGCCTGTAGTATTTGGGCAGCAAAATTCTGCAGGTATTATTTTGAAACTGGTGGTGTCCATAATCCAATAGTATGTTTCAAGGACAGCTTTCCAGACTAGTAAATGTACTCCTAAAGCCAGTGGCTGTATAGACTGTGGTTTCATAAACCTTTAGAGGCGAGGAGCAATGGGGCAAAAGCCAGTCCTTCATATATGATGCTAAAGGTGGTCAGAGTAGTCATAGTTGTCACAAGCCTTCTATTGCTTTCAACAAAGAAGGGAACAGGGAGGGGCAAATACATGTTACATGTAGGTATTTATACTTTCATGGTCAAACATTGAGTATGTAAAAGTAATTTGTTTAAGTTAAAAAATGGGTACTTACTTTTCTCCCCACTCACCAGATCCTTAGCCCTGGTCTCTGTTCTGACTCGTGAGAAGGAGATGGGTGAAGACAGCAGGATTGTTGATAGAGTGAGAAGTAGGGAATAGAGGGCATATACAAATGCGCCTTTATCCTGCCTGTGAGGCTTAGTGGGTGAAAACTGATGGACTACAATGTGTCCAAAGCGATACCCAGTGGTTGAGACGTTTTGCAAGCATTCCATGCATCACATTTTTGTTTTCCGCTATGCGACAAATAGGCCCAGACGTGAGTCCTTTGCTCACAGTGCCACAGAGCTCAAGTTATACCTCACTGATGCGGCCCAATTAGGTCAAAAATGTAATACGTAAAACTCAGGCGGCTATGTAGTACCTACAGCATGGGAAATCAAATAAACCAGCAAGTTTACAGTGGCTAAATTTGTGCTCTTGCACGGGCACTCTTTGACCAATCTATTCATGTATTCATGTGACTTTTAACTGAGCATCCCGAGAACAAGTTTTAGTCTATTATAACTATTCTTGGGATTTCTATTGTTCTTAAACCTCTTAGTGCATGTGGAATGTGATTGGTATAGGCACTTCCTGTATCCTGATGTCATCCAAACGAGTTTTCTTAGAGTTTTCTTATTTCATTCTTGCAGCCTTGAAAAATTCGATCTGACCAACCACGTGTCGGCTGCCTGTTGCTTTGGATGTTATTTGTGATGTGAGAATTGTGAAGAATAAATTAAAACATTTACCAACTACGGGCTCACAGCTGCTCTCTTTTGTTCATGATATTTGGACTTCCAGCATGTGCTTTGGTATTTTATAATTGGTTAAAAAAAATGTCTAGGTTTCCTTGTGCTGCCACTCAGAGGGTACATGGTCTAACAGTTCGGACTGGATTATTCCTTTTGCAGCATAATCAATGTAGATTTGCAAATAGTTGGTCTCTTTCTGAAGGGCCAGAGTGCATAATAAATGATGAACTGCCATACACCCCAAGCAATTGGCAGTGGCTGTGACCTTTGCATCCTTCTTGAACACAGGCGCACCGTATAAGCCCAACAGGACCAGAATATGCATATTTAAACAAGACAGAGTTCCCGAAAACCATATACACTAGCTGGATGGTAACTAGACCAATTTGGAACATTTCTGATTCAATGTTAAGTAAACGTATCATCAAATGCCTCAATTTTCTTTAGCTGCTCATATATTCCTTGTTCATTGCACTTACGTAGGTAAAAAATAAACAAGATGTGCCAATAGTGCGGGTGACACAGTTTGTAGTGAAGGCGAAATATATGCAAAGTCACAATTACAAAACTATACAATATCCCTGAATTCCTAAAATGTGACTGCTAATGCAGCCTGTTATGCAGTTCAAAGGGGTTCCTTTAGAGCAGCAATTAGACTAAACCAAGGGATTAATCAGTGTGTCTCAACAGGACCAGTCATCTGGCTAAACATAGCACCCATATAGCACCCAAATAGTGAAGCTAGGATGCCCAGACTGTCTTCCTGGATGCATCTCCAAGAATTGTTCTTGGAGACACAGCAGGGAAGACAGTCCGAGCACCGGTCTCTTTTCCAACCATTGATTGAGTTTTGGTGACACCGAGCTAAAGAGCTGTACATTATATATACTTCTACAGTCCACTGATTTATTCTTAAGATGGGTCTATTCTAGTTTCACTATTTGAGTTCATAAATAAACAACTTAGGTCTTGGGTTCCTTTTTTTCTGGTTCAGGGAGGACCTGTTCTGGCAGTGTGGGCTGGACTGTTCCTATAGGAACAGGGTCAAGTTGATTTACATTATGGCTGGGTCCAAACTGAGGTGTCATGGTAGGCAAAAGAGCAATGGGTTGGAATGCTACCCCGAGCAATTGCCAGTGGTTAGACTCATTACAAGTATCCCTCCCATCATCTTTAGTGTCTTTGCTGTGTCTGTTAATCCATCTGCTCGGGGCCTTGTTAGACCATGTGTTGTGCAGTGTATAAGTGTACTTTCCTAGGTGTTAGTGGTGTGTTTGTGTGAGTGGGTATCTGGGGTTAACAGGGTTGATTATACTGCTGAGGGTGTTTTTAAGTTGTTTCCAGTGTCAAGCTGCTGGGTTTGTGATCGGTATAATCATAGAGTATGGGTTTTGATTTGTTGTCTAGGTCAGTCAGTGAGGGTACATGTCAACACCAGGACAGTGCGCGCTCTACGGGCATCTAGAATGCAAAAACCCAACACTCGCAAGATAAAGTAATTTATGCATTTGTGATTATATGTTATTGTTTAACCTTTTGCATTGCAGAATTCCATCCAAAAGATTAATTTTTTAAGGTGCTTATAAATACTGTACATTTACAATGTATTGCTGCAGACATTCAGAGTGTGTTAGGGTGTGGTCCCTTTCCAGGGCCTTCTGGAGACTTTCTCTGCAACATGCCTGGGCGTGGTTCTAGGCTGGGCCAAGACTCTATAAAAGAGAGTCAGCCCAACTTCCAGTGCTCACTATTCAGAGGTCCCGGTGCAGAGCAGCAGCTTCTTCCTGAGCTTCTGTCCCGGCGGCTTATTTGGATTTTCCAGTCTTCTGCACTCATCTCTCATTGGTGATCACTGTTTCCAGGTGGTAAGATGGTGTTTGGACATTTCCCAACACCGTAATTGAGAATCTTCATATTCTTGATTTTAATTCTTAAATGAATAACAGATTACTCGAGCGCTGCCATTTTTTGACATTTGTATGGTGGTTTGCAAATAGGGAGGACGCGCAATTTCTTCCATAAAGATTTGACTTCGTTATTACATTATTGTTCATTGCGCTGATATTTCTTGACATTTACATGATGTTTTACGAGTTGGCAAGACGTGCAACCTGTTTCATGAGCATTTAACTTTGTTGTTCATTGCGCGCTACCTTTTCTTGACATTTACATGGTGGCATTCGAATAGGCGAAACGCACGATTCACTTCTTGTGTGTAATTCATGCTGTTCATTGTGCGCTACCATTTTCTGGCATTTACATGGTGGCATTCGAATCGGCAACACGCGCGATTATTTCCTTGAGTGTTTTTTCATGTTATTCATTGTGCGCTACCATTTCTTGGCATTTGTATGGTGGCATTTGAATCGACAAGACGCGCGATTCTTTCCCTGAGTGCTTTTCATGTTGTTCATTGTGCGCTACCATTTCTTGGCATTTGTATGGTGGCATTTGAATCGGCAATTCTTTCCTCGTGTATAAATAATTTAAGTTACTGTGCGCTACCATTCTAAGACATTTTCTTGGAAGCATTTCAAGTTGACACGTCACGTGATTTATTCCTTGAATCTACGTTGTGTGATTTCATGGTGCACAAACCTTTATGGTGTTTAATACTCATATAAAAATCTGCAATGTGCGCAATTTACTTCCCAATGTTTTTTCTGAGATGAACACAACAATACCAGAGTTCTAGATGTAATGCTGTGCGTTCCTGATATGTATTCCTAAAAGGAGATTCATATGGTTGTTTAGAAATTGCTCAGAGTGTTTCCTGATTCTCATGCTAAAGAAAGTACTTGAATCTGAAAGTCCTATTTAACTTTTCCTGTTTCCTTCTCAGGTATTCGGTCATCTAAAGTCTAGTCAGTTTTAGGATTATTCTAGGGTTGTTCATGTTTTTCGGAAAAGACAAAGCTTAGAGTTGTAGCATGGTACTGATTTCATGAGATGTAATTTTGATGTTGTGTTTTAACCTTTTGCTTCCTATAGGTCTCCTTCCCAGCTGTTCCCGGCCTAATCCCCTTTTCCCCACTTGGACTCTCTTAGACTCTGTGATAAATCTAATCAGAGTATTGGAGCTGTCTTGTGGTGGAAGTGTTGGGAAAGTGCACGGACCCCGAGGATCTGGTGACTCTGACAGTACATCTGTAGGAAATGGGGTTATTGAAACCCTACTCAAGCATCAAACACAATTCTTGTAAGGGTACAACACAAGCAAATCCTAAATTAGCCTGTGCTTAACTCTCTGGTAACTTGGCACAAAGGTAGTCAGGCTTAATTTGGAGGCAATGTGAAAAGTATTTATGCAGCATACACACACTAATAAAGTAAAAACACAACACAAGGAAAATCCCACACCAATTTAGAAAAATAGAGTGCAATTTAGTAAATTATTTGAGACCAAATCAACAAAAATTCAATTGATAGACTCAGAGCTACGCAATTTCAAAGATTTAAGATATGTATTGTGATTAAAAGCAAAAAGTGTCACTCATGGGTGTCTGTGCATGACCATTGAAAGTCAGGCTGATTACAAGGAGTGCAGGCTGGATATAGGGGCCAAGTTAGTCCCACTGAAAATGTTACTGTCCAGTCTGAATAGTTCAGTTTGCGGTTGTGGAAGTCATGAGGAGCAGGGAGAGCATCACGGACGGTCATCGCTGTAGCGCAGAGAGCTGATCAGGTGTCATGGACAATTGTTGCTGTAGTGCAAAGATCCTGTTGGGTGTCACTGCCATAGTACAAAGTGCAGATCACACATTGCCAGTCGTCGCTGGTGGTCGCTGTAGCATCAAGAGTCAGGTTCACCGGAGCTTCTTGTTAGCGGTTGGTGTGGGAGGCAGGATCTTGGCTCGAACAGGTCCATTCACAGTCGCAGAGAGCCCAAAGCTTCAGGATTTCTCCTTTTCTTCAAGGTGGAGTTCACCTGAAGTTCCACCAAGGGCCCAGGTCCTGAGGGGCATCCCTTGAGGGACCAGGAACTCACTTCAGGAGAAGCCAGCAGGGCTCAGAAAAGTGCTGTTGCAGGTCCAGGCAGCAGGTCTGCTGGGCAGATGCACAGAGGCCTCGGGAGCTTCTTATGTCCCTGTAACTCTAACAGGAGGTCAAGTCAGCTGATCCTTGAAGTCACTTCAACCTGGGATGTTGGGTGTAGGTCCAGTCTTCCATCTCAGCAAGCAGGGCAGGCCTCATGCAGCAGAGTAATAGGGTGTCCTTCTTCTGTAGTATCCACAGATCCAGGAGTATACTGAAGAGTTGGGTTGAGGGTCCAATATTTATATCTGGTGGCAACTTTAAAGTGGAAGAAGCTTCTGGAGATTCCCCATACACAGGTGTCTGGAATTTCCTGCCTCACTACTGAGGTCCCAGTCTATCTGGGGGCACAATAGACAAGTGTGAAGTCCCTTGTGCACGTGCTGAGGCAGCCGCATTGAATTGCAAGCGAGGCAAGTGACAGCTCCACCCCCTCATCCTGCCAGAGATGGCCCATCCTGCCAACATCTAAACTCTCTATTGTGTGGCTGTCTAGGAAGAATACACAAAGGCCAACTGCCAACTACACCTAGTCATGTGACACACAGACAGGCTGCAGGCACCAAATGGTTAGAACAAGAAAATGCTAACTTTCTAAAAGTGTCATTTTCAGAATTGTAACTTAAAATCTGACATTACCACAACAGAGGGGGTTTAAATTACAATTCCTCAGACACCAAACAGGAGATTTCTACCTGCTCCCAAGCAAAAGTTATAACTTGTTCATTGTAATAAGGTAAAACAAGGTTATCCTTCAGGAGAGGTAGACCATGCAATAGTGAAAAATGAATTTGAGAGTTTTTCACTACCAGGACATGCAAAACTTAAAAGTATGTGTTCAACTTTTTAAATACAAAGTACCCTTCCCTATGGACTGTTAAGGGTCTACCCTAGTGGTGACTCATATGTATCAAAAAGGAAGGTTTAGGCCTGGCAAAAGGCATATTTAGCCAGATTGAACTGGCAGTTTAAAACTGTACACACTGGCTGTAATGGCAGGCCTGAAACGTTTAAAAGGGCTACTTAAGTGGGTGGCACAATCTTTGCTGCAGCCCACTAGTAGTATTTCATTTACAAGCCGTGGGTACAGGTAGTACCACTTTACTAGGGACTTACAGGTAAATTAAAGGTGCCAATTGGATGGAAGCCAAAATTATCATATTTTAGGCGGAGTGGAACACAAGCACTCGAGCACTGCGTTGCAGTGGTAAAGTGTGCAGAGTCCTAAGGCTAGCAAAAACAAAGTCAGCAAAACCAGGACGATTGAAGGTAAAAACTTTGAGGAAAACCACTCAAAAGGTGTGAGGTCAAACAACATCTGTCTGTATTTCTGGTTTGACTGGAGCAAGCACTATCTTAGCAATCTACCCCTTTTCCTTTGTCTACCTGTACCTGTATGATTGAGGGATTTGTAGAGCTCAATGATCTGCAATTGTTTGGCCTCTCTGAACATTATGTTCTCATGAGTAGATTCATGTCTGTGGTAGTGGGGTAACCTGACTGAACTTCTTACGGTCTGGGGGGCATTTCAACCTTCCCTTTCCCTAAGCAAGTGAGAGTGGTGTGGTTATCTCAGAACCATCCAACCAAACCCAAGTCAGTTAGATTTGTGTCAGGAATTACACATTGGTGTTTTCTTAACAGGGTTGGATTGGCCCCTGGTTCAATCAGGGAGTGTACAATGGGCTGGTCTCACAGGTCAGTGTGTGGAATGTTTTTCGGGCCTGTTTTATGGTATGCTGGGCCCGTTTTAATGTTGATTTTATTGTTAATAAAAGTAACATTGCCTGTACTAAGCTCAAATCCATGCAGTTTTCCATATCTTGCGGAAACATTCATACAATGTGTTTTTACAAGTTCAAAGCTGCCCTAATTTGCAAACAGGGTCATTTTTTAGTTTTCTAATTCACTAATGAGGGCCTCTGTCATTTTTGTGCCCGGCCTATTTTCTGTTGCAGTCCAACCATGGATCAGCAGGGGGGTTTGGGTCTCATGGCTTTCCATCTATACTGTGTGATCTATCCTGAAGATGTCTACTGGGTCTCTCACATGGAAGCTTTGTGATGGATGGATGCTGAGAAAACAGAGAGTTAGACTTATAAACAGATAGTAAGACTGTTTATAACCAATTTGGGATAGCTTTTGTTGTCTGTGCCAGGCAAGAGATGTCCCTGTTGTCAACACTGAGCAAGAGTCTGGCAGCTGAAGATGGCAGTGAACTTTCAAAAGTGAGGGTTAACTCTGCTATCTAAGGTAAGGATGGGATAGCTGGGCTGACTGTGACGTATGATAGTTCTGCTGTCTGTGATGGGTGAGAGATAGTTTTCCTGTCTGCATTGAGCACAGAGTGGAGCAGGATGTGGCTCTGCTGCCTAGCACATGAACAGTTGCCCCATTTCTCAAGTTTCTGGATGGGTGACAATTTAGTTCTTGTCCTATTTTTGGGCTGTTATCCGAACTCAGTCCACAATGACTGCAAAGGCAGGTGCTCTTTGCTGCTCCCTACATTAATCATAAAAGACGAGGGGAAAGGATGCAGCTGTTACAGTCAAAACCACTGAAGTTGGAGCTGAGGAACAAGGTTTGAATCTTGGTGGCGACTCAACATCCTGTAATCTTGGGCAAATCACTTAGGTGGTCATTATGACATTGGTGGCAGAAATCTGGCAGTGTTCATGGTGGTGGATGGTGGTAAGGTAGCGCAGCTACTACCAGCACTGCCACGCCAGTTGAACGCCACCAGCCGTATTTTGACAATTCATATGGCTTGGCGGTGTTCTGGCGGGTGCTGCTGGCAGTAGCAGCGCCCCTTCTTATTCCCTGGCGGAAGACCTTCTCGGTCAAGGTAAGTTGGGCTTTCGACAAGAGAGGGGGTGGGAGGGTGGGGGGTGTTGTGTGTGTGTGTGTCTGAGTGTGTGCATGAATGTGTGAGTGAGTGTGTGAATGTCTCTGTGTGTGTTGTATTGTTTGCATGGTTGTATGCGTGTGAGTGAATGCGTGTAAGAATGGTGAAGTGAGTGCGTGTCTGCATGTCAGTGTGATCCTTGTAAGAATGTGTGTGAGCATGTCTGGATGTATGCGTGTATGAATGCGTGTATGCCAGTGTGTGTATGAATGCGTGTATGCCTGTGTGTGTATGAATGCGTGTATGCCAGTGAGAGTGATTGGGTGTATGCATGGTGCGTGTCTGTGGGTGTGTGCATGTATGAGGGGTGAGGGGGTGTGTGTCTGAGGATCGGAGGGGGTGGGGGTGTGTGACTGAAGATTGGAGGGGGTATCTGTGAGGATCGGAGGGGGGGTGTGTGTGAGGATCGGAGGGGGTGGGGGTGTTTTGATGGAGGGGGGTGTACGGGGTGTCAGGTGAGTGTTGGGGGGTGGGGGAGCCACCTATCGGTGATCGGGAATGAATTCCTGGTCACCGGTAAGGTCTACAGCCACGGTTTTCGTGGCGTTGCTAATGCCACGAAAACCATGGTGGTAGGCAGGCTCATAATGCCGCCTGAGGTACTATGCCGGCCGCTGGTCTGGAGATACATATCTCTGGCCCGGTGGCTCATACCGTCATGGCGGTATGAGTGGAGAAGTGGCAGGTTGGCTGCAACCAACTGGCTACTCTCATAATGTGGCAGTATGTACCGCCAGCCTGTTGGCGTTCATACCGCCACCTTAACACTCACCGCAGGGGTCATAATGACCCCCTTAATCTCCTTTGCGTATAATAAAATTACTCTGACCCTGTGCAATGTAATCTGGTTATCCTTTGAAGTGCTCCAATACCTTCGGGTCGAATCTGCGCTATATATAAAAGAAAGCAAAAATAAAATAAATAAAAAGGACAGAAAGGACAACAAAAAAAGCAATAATCGATAAGTGTACCTGCAGAAACAGGCAGGAGTTTCTGCTTCTTCACCCTCCTTCAATATAGCTGAAAAACCTAGAGCTGCAGATAGACGATGAGGTCACTGGGGCTCGAGGCCTAGGCCAGTGTTGGGTTTTTATGGCCTTCTCCGCTCCTAGGGCAGCAGTTCCTCGGCTGCCAGAGCCCTTACCATAGTGGCTGCTGCACGGAGTCTCCAGTTGTCTCAATCTGACCAGGCTGTGCTCGACCAGGATTGTTCACGTAATAGGCATCAGGTTTGCGATAGAGGGTTCGGGGAACAAACTGTTGGTTTCACTTTGAATTAATGAGGAAAGATAAAAGCTAAATACAGCAGGCTGCGTCTGACAGCTGGCAGGGCCACAAACACCATTACATGCAGGCAAGAATATAAACACACGTGTCCTACCTCTTGTCCAGGCACATACACATTGACCAATATTTTCGAAACCAGAGACCTCTTCTGAGCCTGAGTGCCGGTCTGTGAGGCACTTGAAGAGGTGAGAACAACAGGGAAGTGACAATTTGCATTCCAACCCCAATGCTAACTTTCCCCATATATTTTACGAATAATCAAAAAAATGACAGTCAGTACACCTTTACATTTACGGATAGAAAGTAAAAGAACTGAAGGAGTGAATGAACTATAAACTAAAGAACATCAAATACCTCCAGAAAATACCTATTTTTGAACATCTGTCAAGTCAAATGCTTTGGTTTGAAGACTGATAAGCTTTCTCACTTCTAGCAAAAATTGCTATCTGCCTCTATAAATAAATTTAAGTGAATTTCAATGAAAAGTCCTGCTTCCTCTATCAAAATGTTCATATTTTCAGATTTGAAGATGGAAGTAATATCTAAGAACAAATTTTGTGAAAAGTAGACCGTGTACATGCAGGGTATGTAAAGTGGCAAATAACTGTGCTATTGTTTGTTTGCTTGTTAATGTGTGTTATTCTCTCTAAAATAAATTGTATTTCCTAATTTCCCAAGCATCAGACTGTTGTCCAACTGGATTAGCCAACACAGTCTGTTGAACAAACCAAGCCTAATTTAAAGGTTCTTAGTTACGTTCCTTAGGCCACACCTGCTGTAGAGACCTGCCACTTGAAGCACGTGGTGTCCACAACCCTTACTCAGTCTAAAAGCTTTAACAGTCTGTTCTTTGCTGCTCCTTATTTGAACTTATTAATCATTTCCAGCCGTGGCTTTAACATTTGTATTTCTACTGGTGCTCCAAGATAAAGATAGACCAATTCTGAGCAGGATTTAGACCCCGAGACTCTTCACTTTATGTGAGTGGGGTCCACAAAGCTCTCTTAATGGTTAATAAAGGCATGGCATCTGAATACCTGCTGGAAAGGTCAGTGCAGAGCAAGTCGCATATTAGAAAGAAAAACAAGGCGAAATACAGATATTTCTCCATTTTACACCTCCCCTAGGCAGACGTAGCATTTTGACATATTCCCAGCCCTACCACTAATGCTAAATCTGGGAATGCACCAAAATCCATGAGTGGCTGGGTCGGAACACCCTTGCTCAAGGAACGCTCCTCTGGGGCAGAGTAACGTAAGGCTGCGATTTGCGCTGCCTTGCGTTACTCCATGTTAAACAAGCCATGCAGGGCCACGCAAGGTGGTCTTGTGTGGCTTAATAAATCTGAATTAGTGTTGCGTTGCCCTTGCACTAAGCAAGGGGGCATAAGGGCAACACAACAGTAGGTGTGAGTTTCACCACTTAGAGCAGGCACGCACATGTAATGATTATGTGACACCACTTGCACTCATTCTCTGCTTATTTGTCACTGACTGGAACACAGTCTCACTTCTGACCTGTCTTGATGACCCAGTGTGACATAGTATCCCAAGTGTGAACCATCACGTTTCTCTTAAATCACTAATCTTTGATCCCAGATTCTCAATTCTCATTCCTTGAATTTTTTTAAGTTAAGTCTGCTCTGGTTCTCCAACCGCACTCTTGCAGTTTATTTAGCTCTTTTACCTGCTCCTTCCCCATTCCCCTCTGATGGTGACATGTCATTGCCTCTGCCCCAGTTGGGCCCTCTCCTCCGGCTTTCTTCCGGGTGGCACAAAATGACTGCCCTCCCATCCATGTGAAATGCGGTGATTGCAACCAGAGTTCCACATCCTGCGCCTTGAATTAGCTGCAGAGGGCACAATGCTTTATAACATTTCCGAAGAGAACGAACAATACAAATAGATGACAGATCAACTGATAGACAGCACCGAGAAAGCTGCTCAAGGGCAAGCAATAACCTTGGGCAGACTGGAGGCAACATGATTTGAGGAGCACCCTTAAGGCTGCCTTTGGCCCATTGTCCCCCTGATTTCCATATCGACCAGGTTGGTCTATCCATGGCAGAGAGAGGATGGCACGATGTAAATAGGAGCGATATTTGGCAGATTCTTCACAGCGCTTCGCTGCTTAAATAAATGGCTGCTGACTTGTCTTAATCCCAAATTCAACTTTCGGTTTATTGTGGTCTAAAGTATTTTTTTCTCTTACGGTCTTCGGTTCCTCGTCTGTGCAGTGTGCACTAGGAAGAATGTGATGATTAATTTAATTCCAAGGCTTTTATTTTTCTGGGCCTTGTCCCAAAGGAAAGGAATGCTTCCAGTTATTGTTCAGGAAATGGGGGTGGGGAGGGGGTGGAGGGTGTTAGGGAGGAGACCAGGCCAAAGGGTGTGGGGTGGAGGGGTTAGACGGCGTGGGAGGGGAGAGACTGTTTTTAAATAGCCAGGAACATCTGCACAAAACATGCCATTACAGGCTGGAGCACGAGATGTGCTGATCTTTGGGGCCAGATACGGCGCTCTGCTAACACCAGTCCGGCTAGCGCTTCTGATCTGATAAACAGACTCAGGCAGCTCTGAAGCGTCCCTCTCTGCAGCGGCCACTTTTGGAGAGAACTTACATGGTTGGGTTGAGAGTGTAACGAGAGGCAAACGCCTCACGAGGGCTGCCATGCTTTTGTTTCAGGCCTTGGGGCTTGCAGGTATAACTAGGCAAGATCATCAAGAACAAGCATTGGTCAATCCAATAGACAGTCACAGCTCGCGGGTGTAATGGGGCCGGCGGCACCCTGGAGGGGGATTGATAAAAATGTATATTAAAAAAATAACACTTACCTCCTCCGTCGCACCGGGACGCTCCTCTCCCTCCTTGTCACCACAGGCACTGGCTCCCAGCCTGCCCTGCGCCAATCCTGCCGCTGCTCAGAGCAGCATCAGGATTGGCTGGGCTGGGCCGGAGACAGCCTATTGCGCATGTGTGTTTGGCCGGCCCAAGATGGCCGGCCAAACACACATGCACTCTGAGGGGAGTGCACTGTGCACTCCCCTCACTGCTCGTGACCCCAATGCCCCACCCCTTCCCCAAGGAAAGGGTAATTAGCATCATTTATGATCCTTTTATTGGGAAAGGAATTGCAGCGGTTGCTGCTGGTTGTGGGGTGGGGGGGTCAACGCTCTTCCGTCCTAGCAGAGGAGCCGCCACTGCCAATAGATCTTGCCTATGTAAGAGTTATTGGCTATTGGTTTTGCCAATGTGTTTTAGCAATGTTGTACACCAGCATTGCCGCTGTTCAGCATGGCTAAACGTTAGTGGTGTAGACAAGAGTCGCATGGAGTAGGGTAGAGTGTCATAGAGTGGACTGTTATAGAGTGGCGTGGAGTAGAGGGCAGGGTTGTGGGGTGGAATGGAATGTAGGGCTGTGGAGTGGGGTAGAGTGGAGGGGTGTCATGGAGTGTGGTAGTGGAGTGTTGTAGAGTGGAGTGTCATAGTGGTGTGTCATAGAGTGTAGTGCTGTGGAGTGGAATGGTGTAAAATAGAGTGTTATGGAGGGGTGTAGTGTAGAATGGAGTAGTGTAGAGTTGATTAGAGTGGAGTGACATAGAGTGAAGCAGCATGGAGTGGAGTAGAGCAGTGTAAAGTGGAGTGCCATACAGTGTTTTAGAGTGGGGGTGGTATACAGTGGAATGGTGTAGAGTGGAGCAGAGTGGAGTAGCGGCGCAGAGTGGAGTAGCATGTCGTAGAGTAGAGTGGAGTGGCGCAGAGTTGAGTAAAGTGACATGGAGTGGCATAGAGGGAGTTAAGTAAGGTGGAGTAGAATGTTATGGAATGGATTCAATCAGAGTGGAGTAGAGTAAATTGGAGTAGAGTGGTGTAGAGTGAAGTAGAGTGGCGTAGAGTATAGTAGAGTAGAGTAGGGTGACGTTGAGTTGAGTTGACAAGAGTTGCATAGAGTGGAGTGGAGTATAGTGGCAAAGCGTGGGGTAGGATGGTGTATAATAGTAGTCACAAACATTTGCCCAGGGGCTGCAAAGTGTGGTCTGTGGTATGTCCAAGGGCCGCATTGATGCCAGCAAAGTGAAAGTGGGGTTTTGTGAGGTGGGCGCTATCGCTAGCTTGGGAGATTCAAGTAAAACAGAAGTGACTGGTTTATTGAATTTTAATGTAATAAAAATGAATTGCACAATAAATGTGAAACCAGAAAAGTTGGGATCAACCCTGGCTTTCCCATTCGACCAAATTGTGTGATCCTAGACAATTGTCTAATTTTACTTTGCCTCCTTTTTCTTTGTGATGATAAATAAGAGCAGCTTGAAATACATAAGTTCAGGATATGCACTGTACAAAACCTTCTATCATGTTTGATTTAATAAACTTTAATGTTGTCCCAGTATAATAACAACCTAGACGAAATACCCAAACACTCTATATTACAACTGACTTGCCTCTTAGTTCACTATTAGCATTGTTGTCAGGGTGGGCAGAAGCACAAATGTTTCTACGTTCTTTTTTTAAAACTATAAATTTTAAAAATGCTTCTGAATGCACTGATATAATATGATGTGCTAAGATGAAACACATGTGCATGTTAATGAAATACACTTTCTTGAACTCTGAAGTGATTTTATCATATTTTTACAGGTTTGTATCCAAATAATGCTTTCCTAAAGTTAAGTGGTGCAGGACACATTAGCAACTTTTTCTTTCACTTCAGTTAGTGTGAATAAACACTAGCATTTTATTTAATACTTTTCTAAATTTTACTGCTCGATCAAGTACACAGCAGTCCAGTGCACTACCTCTGCTGGGGGCCGCAGGTGAAGGTCAGGAGGGCTGCATGCGGCCCCCGGATCGTACTTTGAGTAGCAGTAGTGTGGAGTGAAGTAGAGTGTTGTAGAGTGGACAGTCGTAGAGTGGAATGTTGTAGAGTACGAGGGGTATAGAGTGTTGTAGAGTGTTGTAGCATAAAGTGGAGTAGAATGTAGTAGAAAGAAGTGGGGTACAGTGTAATGGAGTAGAGTTTGATAGAGTTGAGTGGGTGTCATGTAGTGGAGTAGAGTGGAGTGGTGTAGAGCGGAATAGAGTGGAGTGTCGTAGAGTGAAGTGGCATAGAGTGGCATAGAGTTGAGTGACAGAGTGTCATAGTGTGTTGTAGAGTGGAAGTACTTAGAGTGGAGGGACATAGAGAGGGTGGTGTAGAGCATAGTGGAGTAAAATGATGTAAAGTTGAGTGATGTAGAGTGTCATAGAGTGGAGCAGAGTTTCGTAGTGTGCAGCAGCATAGAGAGGAGTGTCATAGAGTAGAGTGTCGAAGCACGGAAAGACATAGAGTGAAGGGACATAGAGTGGAGGCGAGTAAAGTATTATATAGTGCAGGAATGCAGAGTTTCGATGAGTGGATTGGAGTAAAGTTGAGCGGCATCAAGTGGAGGGCCATAGAGTGGAGTGGCATAGAGCAGAGTGTCGTAGAGTGGAGGGTCATAGAGCAGAGGGGTGCAGAGCAGAGGGCTGTAGAGGGGAGGGGAAAACGGTAGAGGGGCGTCGAGTGGGGGGGCGCAGTGTGGAATAAAGTTCCTTGGAGTGGAGAATGGAGTAAAGTTTCCTAGACTGTAATGGTGTAGAGTGGCTTAGAGTGTCGTAGAGTGAAATGCTGTGTTGAGGAGGGGCATACCGTAGAGTGGAGTAAAGTGTCATAGAGTGGAGTGGCGTAGCGTAGAGTGTTGTAGAGTGGAGTGGCATAGAGTATCATAGAGTGGTGTGGAGTGGTGCAGAGTGTTGTAGAATGGAGTGTTGTAGAGTGGAGGGGCATGGAGAGTAGTAGAGTGGTCTAGAATGAAGTGCATAGAGTGGAGTAGAGTGTCATAGAGTGAAGTAGAGTGATGTGCAGTGCAGTAGAGTGTCACAGAGTGTACTAGAGTGGAGTAGAGTAGAGTGGAGCAGGATAGAGTGGAGTGTTGTAGAGTGGAATGTCAGAGTGAAGTAGTGTGGGCTGGAGTGGTGTAGAGTGGCATAGAGTGAAATGGCGTAGAGTGGAGTACAATATCATAGAATGGAGTAGAATGGAGTGTCGTAGAGTGTTGGAGAGTGGAGTAGAGTAGTATGTACCACACAGTGGAGTGTTGCAGAATGGAGTGGCCTAGAGTGGAGTTAAAAATCTAATGAGAGTAATGTAAGGTTGATATGTAAAATGTACATTTAATTAACCTGCTCCCTGTTTAAATTATTTCAGATTCACTATGTGGTGAACTTCATTGTTTACACGTTAGATTTTAAGGAGTTTAGCCACCTGCAGAATTCTGGTCACCTATTACGGTCTTTAGTACAAACCAGCCACTCAAGGCTTCCTAACTAGAGGTGAGCACAGATGAGTGTATAATGATTAAAGCAATTAGGTAGCCGTGAATGGTAAAATGAACTCCTTGATGATATGCAAGGGATGTTGGTTATCTGTATTGGTGAGCTGGTCCTGTCTCCAACCCATTGCAGATGGCCAACACCCACTGTGGAAGCCCAGGGCTTTTTGCTTCTGCGGTCCCAATACCGATATGCCACAGGGGTGTCCTCACTGAATATTGCAATACCGGGTACTGGTACTGTAGTACCGGTGACCCAAAATAATAATTATTTTTTGGGACCCCCTCCACTCCCACATGGCCCTGTGGGTCAGGTTTGCCCACCCTGCCCCCTTATGTGGCCCTTTACATTTTTTTCAGGAATCCTGTAATAGTGGCTGCAACATTTTCTTCAGTTTTGAGGTCAGCCAATCAGAACATTCATCTCAGTACCATTGCCAGTACCATGGTATGAATGACCAACGGGTGAGAAAGCTCCTTCGGCCAATCAACCTGTCTTAATTTTTAAATCTTTTGGCATTGTGAGCCCAACTGCACAGATATATCTCACTCCCCTGAGAGTTAACCCCTTCATGCCCTACTAGACTCTCTATTTGAATACTAACTTCATGACAATAGCTAAATACATTAACAACAAATTACAACAAGCATGTTTTCTCAATAATGGTTTAACTTTCTGCCAAATTTAGTATAATTCAGTTTAGTCATTTTTTGTGTATCGGAGACCAATGTTTCCGCTTGGAATTAACATGAGAAATTGCCAAACGGCCCCAAAGTTATTAACAATACAAAAAAGTCTGACCTAAATATAACTGTACACTGTTGACTGGCACTGTGTTATACATATATATGTAAAATGTTAATTGAGAAGTGAAAGAAAACCAAAACAAAATGTGGTGTTTGAAAAATCTGTGTCCAAATCAATTTTGGAGTTTATTGGAGATATATTACAATGTGAGCTAGTAAAAGATGGCAGATCTTTTGGGCCTAATTATGACCTTGGCGGAGGGAATTACTCCATCACGAACGTGACGGATATCTGCCCACCGTATTACAAGTTCCATTATATCCTATGGAACTTGTAATACAGCGGACGGGATATCCATCACGTTTGTGACTGAGTAATCCCCTCTCCCAAGGTCGTAATCAGGCCCATAATGTCTTCAAAATTTAGAGACACTGACTGATGGTTAATCACATGTCTAGAACTATATAACAGTTAGCTAATCTATTCTTTTTTCTATTACTTTAGCATCTATTTCAAGGTCTGTGATGTGATCCATCAGTAACACGGTGTTTAGTCCAAAGTAAATGTGTGAAGATGGAGAGAAGTACATTTGGATTAAAGATGAAAGATTGGGCCTTGATTGTGGATAGTTATATTTTGAAGAGATTAGAAATTTAATAAACTTGGGGATTTTCACAACATGGAAGGGAGACCATTTTCTTCCCTTAAGATAAGAGCAGCAGTTGGTATTGTACAGAGTTGTTATCTGTGAGAATACATTTTGACCCATATATTTAGGTATTGTGATAAGAAAGAGCGGTGGGCTGATTAAATCATCTATTTAGTAAAGGACAAGTTGTGAGGAATCAGTGACATATGTCTTCTGATGATGTCCATTTAAAAACAGGGGATGCTCTAACAGAGTATACACTAGCACTTTAAATGGATTGACGAGGCCTGAGATGGCTTCAGGATTAGGCTGTCTCAGTATTCCGTGTTCGCACATTTAACTGCAGCAGTCGCGTGTTTAAGATGAGGACTTTGGAAACCAGAACTTTTTTATTTACAAATTAAGCACTGAAGTATAGCAAGGGGGAGGCGTGGACATGAAATCTTTCATTGGGAAAGAGACAGAAAATTTGATACAAGGGGTGATTACTAATTAGGAAGATGCATGATTCATATTGAAGGTGAGATTTATACAGATTGGAAACCCCAGAAAGAAAATGGAATAAAAGCCTTTACGAAGATAATATTTATGTTTGATAAAAGCTTCCTAAGTGAAGGTTTGTGTTAAAGGATCAATGATTAATGTTGAATTTCTAGGCAGTTTGAAAACTGTTTAAAATCAGTTTTATATATGTTATGTTTTGTTAAAGCAATTTATAGAGCACCACAAATACCCAAAAGTGTCTTGGCGATAGCTGAATGACCGTGTAGACCAGTGGTTCCCAACCTTTTGACTCCTGAGGACCCCCAATGAAACATTACTGGAAGCCGGGGACCCCCAGCAATTTGTACGATTTAATTTTCAAACATTAAAACAGTCATTTGCAAAAAATATAACAAGTACACACCAAACAAATATTCAAATTACTAAAGATAAACTTCTTTTATATTGAAAAAATATGCAAAAATCGAAACATTTTATTGGAAATGTTGACGCTGCATCTCGGCAACTACCTTTTCAATGTTTGGTTTTTATTTAGGAAAGGTGAATCCTCAGGTCAGATTCTACATTTCCGGAGTGATTTCTGTTTTTATTTTTTAGGTATGCAAGATCTGAGAAAGCTTTTTCACATAAACAAGTGAAGGGGAAAGGAAGTTAACCATAAGGGCTTCTCATCTCTACCTAGCCTCTCTGTCACATGTACTTCATTTGTTTTATAGCACCTCTCATACCACTATAGGGTGTCATGGCACTTTAAAGGGGACTTACAAGGCGTAGGATTCACATGTCATCCACACTGGTAGAAAATGAAAGACTAGGAAAAAAACAACTTTCTAATTTGTGCCATGCGGCTTGCATGCAACTCTTGAATGGCATTTTAAAGGTCACTGTGCTAGATTACGATTATGAACTGCACAGTAACAAAATAATCTCTATGACACAAGCAGTAACCCACTGTGCCATGCACATAAAATACTGTTCTTTGCATGATAACCGTTCTTTGCAGCAGGCATATTCACCATCTGAGCTATCTTTGAGTCAAAACTGCCACTAGACAAAGCTCCCATCTCTCTTCAGCAGATACATTAATCACTTGAGTTAGCTTGACGTTTTAGTTGTTGCTGTACAAGAAGCTTTGTAGTGCAGTTAAAACTGCTCAACAAAGGAAGTATAAAATATGAAAACAGCACGCAGAGAAGTGCCTATCTCCTAGCCCAGGCCTGCGGACCCCTGGGAATGTGTCACGGACAACCTGGGGGTCCGCGGACCACAGGTTAGGAACAACTGGTGTAGATGATGTCCCTTACTGGTGGTTAAGGAGCCTCAGGGTGGGAAAAATCCAGGTCAGAATTAAACAGACAGGTTTTCACAGCTTTCCTGAAGGCCAAAAGATTGGGAGCTAATTTTATGGAGCTAGGTAGTGCATTCCACGCCTTGGTAGCTATGTGAAAAAAAGCTTCTGCCACCCCAGGCCAGACGTTTAAACCTGGGGACGATAGCCTTCAGGATAGATGGTATACTAAGAGTCCTTGCTGGTGTACACCATTTTAGGCTGTCAGTAATAAAGGCTGGACCTTGATTGTTCAGGGCTTTGTAAGTAATGCAAAGTGCTTTTAAGACAATTCTCTGCTCTATCGGAAGCCAGTGCAAATTCTTGATGTGTTTAGAAATTAAATGGTCATTAGGGATTTTCAAAAGTAGGGGAGCTGCTGCATTTTGCAGAGTTTGTAGTTTGTTTAACACAGACTGATTAGCATAGAGAAGGAGGCAATTACAGTAATCTAATTACCAGCTTTTGTAAATAGACAGGAATAAAGGGAAGTCTCTTTTTTAGAGTCCTAAGCATGAAGAAAACCGAGGAGGTTACCGCTTTAACATGGTCAGAGTAGAACAATTTGTTGTTGATAAGGATTCCCAGATTATGGGTTTTGACCACAGGGGCCGGGAGTGGGCCCAAATACCGTGGCCAACAGGAATCAGGCCAGAAAGAGGCCTGTGATCTAAACAATATTACTTCAGTCTTACTTAAATTTAGTCTCCGGCAATTGTTCATCCAAGTGCTGACTGAACAATTGCAATTGCAGAATTTAGCCCCTACTTCTGTATCATCGCTAGCAAAGGAGACAACAATTTGTGTGTCGTCTGTATAGGTAGTAAGGGAGAAGCCGTAAGATCTAATTAGTCTAGCCAGGGAGGTGACTTACACATTAAAAAGGATTGGACTGTGCGAGAATCCCTGAGGGACTCAACAAGGAAGAGAGAAGGATGGTGAGACAAATTCACCAGGGCGAACCTCCTGCTCTCTGAGCCGATGATGATGGACTTCAACAAGTCCCACGCTGCTCCGGTGATCCCCGCTCATGACAGTCAATTTCAAGGGCAGGAGAGCGTGTCCGCACAGCGGAATTACACAGCAGGCGTGCCGCTTGTGGTGCTGATGGCGCAC
This sequence comes from Pleurodeles waltl, assembly GCF_031143425.1. Classification (NCBI taxonomy): domain Eukaryota; kingdom Metazoa; phylum Chordata; class Amphibia; order Caudata; family Salamandridae; genus Pleurodeles; species Pleurodeles waltl. The sequence goes on from NC_090446.1 coordinate 910,555,849, forward strand.
CTCAGATAAGCCTATCTGCGCTTGGATCGCCCGAGCACCAGACACCCTGGCCAATATACATGATAACTACAGTGAAATCTGTGATTGATGTGGAATGCAGTACAGATTAGGTGCAAAATTTAATTTTTTAAATGAGTACCAGGATCTGTCTCAATAGAAGTTGGGATGCTAAATCGGGGTATCAACTTCTTCAACAACATTGTGGTAACTGCAAGGATATTCAGTTTCCTAGTAGGATATGCAATCTCCCCATTTAGAAAACAAGCAGATAGTGACCAAGATGTATTTCAATTCATTGCAATCTGGCATCTCTACAAAGTTAACCTAGAGTCTTGGAAATGGTCCTTCTTATTTGCCAATATGACTTATCACTGTTAAATCATTTTACCTTGATTGTTGCTTTGGCAGGTCACACACTTTCTATAAATGTCCTCAGCAATATTTCTCAGGGGTGTATACTTTATTAATATATCTACCTGTCCATGGGACACATTGTGTCATAAATCTACTTGCCCTGTAAAAAAATCACTTAAACCGTTGGTGCTATGTAGTGCTGTGAGATATTATGGTAACAATCTCATTATATAGGAACTCTGATAATAGCCTCTCTGATTATGCCAGGGCTAATACTATAGTAGGGTTTGCATACTAGAAATTCTTTTATTTTACTGCCTTTCTGCAGATCTACATCCTGGGGCTGGAGGTAGTAGTAAGCAATAGTTCCAGGTTTGGAATTCCCTTTTGAATCTGTTCAAACCTAGTAACTTGCATGTTTTGGGTTTGGGAAAAAAAGGTTGAAGGGAAATTGATTTTGTAAACACTCAACAGATTTTCACACAAGCAATTCGACATGCATTTTTGCTCGTGCTAAAATGCAATTAAGTTATATTTTCTAGTAGTACGATTTCCAGCCCCAGTTCTGTAAATTCTTGTAAATTCATGGAAGGCGTAAATCTGCAGAAATCCAAGGACATTTACCAAGGGTGCACTTTTGTGACTTTCTTTAAGAATTGGGCATCTAATAAGAACTAGCATTAACCAAGACCTTTTGTTTTTTTGTATTCTCTCTTCCTCTACCTATTAGCCACCTTTACTGTTAGTGAAAGCCTTCTGCTCTTTCACAAGGAGCATACTGGCACGCAGAGTAGTTTTGTTCAGTGTCAGGCACTACTGTGGCCATATGTGCTTTATTAGACCAAAACATATTTTTCTTTTTGCCAAAGTTTGTTTTACATGTGAGGGCTCAACAATAAGGTTTGACAAAAACCATGTGAAAACAAGACACGCATTGAAAAAAACAAAAAGCTGACTATCAACAACAGACCTATTGGCTGTGCCAATGCTTGTTTATTTTAAAATTTTACATAATCTTGTTAAAATCCCTTTCACTGGTTTCCCATTATGAATATTTTCTTGGAAATACTAGCATGCATCAACACATTTTATTACATGATGCTTCAAAGGAAGGGTAACTTCAATTTCACAGTAGTTTAGTAAAACTTTTTTCCTTGTTGCATTTTTTGTGATCATTTTATCTTGAAAGCAAGGAATCATCAATCTTGCGTTCAAGCTTCTGCAAATATTTCCATCTAATCAGAGAGTATTCTGGGAGCATTATACATCGTCTCATATTGTTAAGTTTTGAAAACGTGTGTACACATTTTCATACTGTAACCACTGTCCGTAATGCAGTCCGAGCTTACAACATTTCCTTAGAGTACTCACCATAATAATAAAGGCTTTACATTAATGAATCACAAATATAAGTCCGAACAGCATTAAGGTATGGTCACAAATATTACCTTAACTGCAGACAATGTTCTTCCTGGAACCCTAATATGGTAGTGTAAGCTGGCAGCCGACATTTTGTGCTGCAGGGGGTTGGGCCTTCTTCTCACAAGGACAAAATAAAAATGAAAACTTGCTGTCCTTGACCCAAACAATATGTCCTGGTGGAGTATAGGAATTCCACACCCCTTCCTAAATCCTGTGTTTGTCCATTCTTGCAGGAAATTTATTATGCAGGTATTTGACCAGTGAATACAACTTTGCATCAGGAAGGACATTTTAGTATTCAGCATTGCCAGACAAGTCTTGGTAATTTTTCTTAATGTTTCACATTTGTTTTTCTCATTATCTGAGGCTTCCTTCAGTACACCTCTCAACTCACTCAAATAAGTTTGAATTGAATTCATATAAGAACACTTCACATTTTCTGCGTTTTGAATAGTACTTTTTCCTGATTCATCATCCTCATTTTCTTCCAGAACTGTCTCATCTTGTAATGCACAATATTTTGAGATTTGATCTGCATTCTTGTGACTTGTGACTAAATCCTTTCCAGCCTTATGGACAGCACACATAACTACTGCAATCTCTTTTGGATTATGTATTTCCATCAGTAAATCCAGTATGTAAGTACAATTTTTATAGGAGCTCCGGAAGATGTAAACAAGCCCCTCTGTGACCACAGTTGACTTCATGTACCTCTCCAAATCATTATTGGCTGCCTGTGTAAATTGTCACATTCAAATTCTCTATCAAACAACGCGCTCCTGTCAATGCAACCAATCCTGGCACTTGAGCTGAAGTTGCATTCAATAGCAAAGATGCTTTCAAGGTCTCAGAAGTGGACCATTCTGCAAATGCAGATCTAAATTCTCCATGTTGGTCCTGTAAACTAGAACCTTCAAAATTTCAGATCAGCCATTTCCAAAGGGGTTTCTCTAATATCTAGTCTTGGTTTGGTACATAACTCAGTAACTTTCATACACTCATGCTCTGGTTCATCATAAGTTTAATTTGTCTTCAAAGCTCTTGTCTGAAATAGGAAGCAGTGTTGCTGGGTTCAAAAAATTCCTTTTGGCTGCTAGGATAACTTGCTCATAACAAGTCAGCCTACTATTTGTTATGGGCTGAGTTTCCATTCGGGTTAACAGGACCTTCATTGAGTGTGTGACATATCCAGTTAAAGTAAGACTCATCCCAATTCCTTCACTTTGTTCAGTGGCAACACAAATAGCTGCATCCAATTTAAATCAACTTGGAAGACTTACAGCTGCTGGATTGAATACTATTGATAAGTATACCACTGGTCACATCAACCCCTCATGCCTCTGGGCAAGGTTTGAAAGTGCACATCTACTACTTTCATGACAGAATATGAGGAAAAAAGTGCACATATACTACTTTAATGACAGAATAGGAAGACAATTAGAATATAGTTTGGCATTCCAAATGTTTGTGCATGACAAAGACTCTCTCTCAATTCTTTTAATGCTTCTGAACATTCTTCATCAAATGTTACTGGATGTTGTATTTCACTGTGGGTCAACCTTACTAAAGGCTTTACAATCAAGGAAAAGTTTGAAATCTACTGACAATAACTCCAAGAAACATCTGAACCTCCCTTTGGGACATAGGTGGGTTCATTCTCAGAACTGCAGAAGCAAATTTCTTTCAGACTGTCCTGTCACCTTTTTCAAAATGGTGTCCAAGATAAATCACACCCTTTTTTACAGTACTGCATTTAGTCAGAGAGCTCTTATGGTCTCTGTTGGCTAGATGATTTAACAGGGCAATTGTATGAAGTTTGCAGTCCTCTTTTGTCTTTAAAATCATCAATATATTTCACTAAAAATGATTGATGTTTCTTCAAGGTTTAGCTAAGCATTGGAGGTCTCTCTGTGTACCCTTGTGGAATTCTACACCACATGAGACCTTTATTCAAAAATGGGAATGCGAAGAGGTATTGGCTCTCTTCGTGAAGTGGAATAGAAAAGAGATCGGTTGGCAGAAGTCAATGGCTGTACACTAGTCTGCATCTGAAGGAACTTGGAAAAAAACTCAATGCTGGATTTGGCACTATAGGACAACATGGGATGAAAATTCTGTTAATCTTGCGTAAATCTTGAACTGTGCACTACTTTCATTTGGTTTCTTTATCTCCATCACAGGAGAATTTCATGGGCTACCAAGTACCTTTCCTGTCAATCATTTTTTCAATCACTGGCTTTATTCCCTCTTTTGCATCTTTTGTAAATAAGTACTGTTGGAAAGGCCCTTTTTACAGGGTTATCCCCTATCTTTTTGCTTTCTTCCTCCTAATTTGTCTGATTTATTTTTGCTGGTTTATTGTCTGCTGATCAGTGCTAAAGTGCAAGTGCTCCCTATGTTAATTGTATTGGTGATTGGGTTATCCATGAGTAAAGCGATCTAGAGGTGCCCAGGGCCTGTTAATCAAATGCTACTAGTGGACCTGCAGCACTGATTGTGCCACCCACATAAGTATCCCTCTAGAGTAGAGTAGAGTTTGCCTCCTGTTGGAAGTCTCAGGGATACCAAAGACTTCAGTTTCATCTGCTTCAGCAATGGCAACTGTGTGTTCTGTGCTGTTCAAGAAGAAAAACCACTGTGACGCTGCCAACGACGCCACTGGCCTGCACCGTGACCTAGTGACGCTGAAAGGAGCTGCACCACCCCGCTTCACACCGCACTGTGGCCTCACTGGCGCCACCATCTGACGCCGCCACCGAGACGCTGCTTGCACCATGACCTGTGGGCCCTGTACTCCGGCATCGCACTGCTCACACCGCAGCCTGGGCATCCCCGACGCCGCCTCTCCTGCTGACGCTGGCGCTGCTGCCTGCACCGTGGCCTGTGGACACTGCTCATGAGGTACACAAAGCACTGTCCGGTCCCTGCGCTGGTCCACTGACGCCAGCGCCATCGACTCCAGTGTTGTCACCCGACGTCCCTGTCTGCACCGAGACCCATAAACGCTGCAGAGAGCCCATCCCACGCCACAACAACGATTTGGGCCTACCAACGACAGTGCTTCAGCAATGACGACACCGCTGCCTGCACCGTGACTTGGTGACACCGCACATTGCATCGTCCCACTTCTCACCGCAGCCCCGACACCTTCCACGCCAGTGCTCCTGACTTCATCAGCTGAGAGTTCGATCTGCAACACGTGTGACTTCTAGGCCCCGATGACCCCTGCACCGGCCTCCAGAACCATCACTGCAATGCCAGCGACGTTGCTCTCAAGGCCTCATCAAGGGAATCACAACACCCCGCATGTCCAACGTACTGTTTGTGGGTCTTCTTAACAGCGTAGCAGGCCTGCTACACCAAGGCTGGCTTGAACTGTTGAATTTGTTGTTCATGACGCCGTCATAGCCCTTCACAGAGCTATTGACTTCAATGAACTGTCTTTTTAAGTAATTCTAGAAAAATTCATATCTTATTTATTGTATGTTGAATTTGTATCATATTTGGTCTTGTTTTATATAGATAAATATTGGCTATTTTTCTAAAGCTGGTGTGGTGTCCTTTTGTAGTTTATTCACTGTATTACCATGTGTTATGTGCAAATGCTTCACACATTGCTCCTGAGATAAGCCTGACTGCTTCTGCCAAGCTGCCAAGGGGGTGAGCAGGGGTTATCCGAGCGCGTGTCTCCCTTATCCTGACTAGAGTGAGGGTCCCTACTTGGACAGGGTGCAAACCAGCTGCCAACTAAAGACCCCATTTCTAACATTGGTTGTCAGCGGTGAGGATAGGACTTGCATTTGCACTTGACCCACAGTGATTGGTGTACACTACTACCATATCGCAGACCACTACGTGCCATATACAGATTTTTTTAAAAATGTCCTATGGTCTATTTTTGGTCTTGAGCTCAAGTGAACTCCAACAACATCATGTCTTAGTCAAGAGCATCATCTGTTGCATCCCAGCATTTGGTTTTTGAGGAGGATAGGTTGGAGACCTACACCGTGAAGGAACTGAAGGTAGTTTGAAAAAACTTCAAAATCCAAGTCAGAAGTCTCACCAAGAAGGAAGAGCTACAAAAGGCACTGAGGGCCAGGGTAGCAGCCATAACTGCCAGTGGGAAGTCTGAGGATTCAATTAGGGAGTCTGTGGACCCAAATTCTAGGGAGGATGTGCTGAAGGTGCAGGAGCTGCTGGGGGAGGTATTCTCTGGGTCAGGCAGCAGTGGTAGTTCTAAGGGCCTGACTCCAGAGAAGCTGGAGGACAAGAGAGAAGCCAGGAGGCACCAGATAGAGTTGGAGAGGTCAAAAATGGAAGACCAAAAGGAGAAGCGCGCAACGGAGGAAAGGAAGATGCTTTTAGACCATGAGCTCAGAATGAAAGAGTTGGATCAGAGGAGTAGAGTCAACAATGATGGTGGCAGCAATACATAGGTGCAATCAGATAGAATAGTACACATTCCCAAGAATGTAGGGAGAGAGTACAAGAAGGACGATGATATCCAGAGGTGGTTTCAGGGATATGAGGCATCTATCCACATGAATGGGGTCCCTGAGAAGCATTGGGGAGCAGGATTGTGGAACCACTTCACAGAGGAGGGGAGGGACACTTTGCTAGCTTTGGGTAAGGGGTACAACCTCACCTATGCTGACATGAAGGAGGCCCTTTTCACCAGGTACGGACTCACTCAGTTTAAAGGGAGTAAGAAAACAGATTCCCAGACCTGGTTAGAAAGTGTAGATTCTTTTTGCAGAGCACTGGATGGTTGGGTGAAGTTCAGTAATGTTACAAATTTTCAGGGGCTGTACAACTTAATTGTATGGGACCACTGTCTAGTCTCTGTTTTGCAGGGCTGCGACTGCACTTGACTGATAGGAAGCTGACTGACCCCAGGAAGCTTGCTATGGAGGCGGACCGCTGGGTGAGTACCAGGGCCAACAAGAAGGTCTACGGGGGAGACTCTGCCAAAATTGGGCAGGGTCACCAACAGAAGGAGAGTAAGGTCAAGTGAGACACAGACAGGTCCCATTATAAGGGGGGAGAAAAAGGGTCCCAGGTCCCTTCTGACAGGAAGGAGGGAGGTTCTGGTGGGTGATGGCCCTGGGCACCCCATTTTCAACCCCAGTGCATTGAGTGTTCCCAGTTAGGACACATGAAAGGGGACTCTGTCCTAAGACAACCCCCACTGGTGGCCCCTCTACTGAGGTGGCCAAAGTGGCCATAGGGGGAGGTAGCTCCCAGGGGCAGGTCATATACCATGCCATGATAACCCTTAGTTGGGAAGTGGACTCAGAGGGTGAGTTGGTGATACCTGAGGGTGGAAGTCATCACTTCCACCAGGTGACAGTGAATGGGGTCCCAGTCACTGCTCTGAGGGACAGTGAGGCTAGCCATACCATGATGATGGAAAGGCTTGTCTCCCCAGAGCAGTACACTGGTCAGGCTTTTAGGGTGACACCAGCCCATGGGCAGGACTTATTCCGCCCTATAGCCCAGGTATCCCTAGAGTAGGGAGGGGAGGTGACCCACAGGTGGGTCATAGTCAGTCTCCAGATGCCCATGGATGCCTTCTGGGGAATGAGTTGTCCCAGGTGTCAGGGGAACTGGGAGGTGTGGCTCCCAGACATGCCCTCACAGTTCAGTTGTCTGGGAGTACCACTCCAAAGCGGAAGGTACAGGGCCCCAGCAAGAGAGACAGGAGGAGGGAGAGCCCACCCTGTCCTCTGATCATCCTGAAGGTACAGACCCTCAGTTGAGTAACCAGTCTCAGGATACCACCCCTGGACTGGTGGGAGGTGAAGGGGAAAAAGGGTGAAAGTCACCTGGGGTTACTGCCCCCCACTTTCCAAAACCACAGTGGCTAGAGACCCTAGGATGGCCTTGGGTCTGGCTCTTGACACTGACAGCTATCCGTGGCCTCTGTTGGTTGTTATCCTTGTGGTCAGAGTTTTCTCTGGGAGGGGAACAGAAGCCAGACCCCAGGGGTAGAAGGGGCCAAATCACAATGTTGGCCCTGGTGGTACTGTCTGCCTACTGGGATGCATCTGTGAGCAAGGTAAAGTTGGGTGCTGCAAGATGGAGTTGTCGCATAGGTTCTTATTATGCTAATGAAGCTACTGGATTTGGGAGACAGGATCACGGGGATTGTGACTATTAAGTAGAATTGCACACCACATGATACCTGTCGGCCTAATTCGGGTTCTCCTGATAAGTAGCAGCGCCTCATCTCTGGCCAAGATGATTGTGGCAACCGGGCGCATGATAAGGAAGACTCCTGAGGGGAATCGTGGTTAATGAGATCCCTTCCTTTTCTCTCAGTTACCAATGGGTCTCAAACAGGCAAAAGCACCAGAGGCAGAATATGGTTCAATAAGGATTTATTGAAATAACTGCATCTTAGATAAAAAGGCATGTATTTGAATAACTAGGATGATAAAACACAAAAAACCAAACAGGTGTCTAACAGAGTAAAACACAAGAATAGTCCTACCATACTATCACTAGGAGTGATGTATATATTTCTCCTACCTACACTATGTCCGAGCACAGCGCAATAAGCCTAATCTGCCCTTCGGGTTTTCCCCCGGGGTACATCATTCCTCAAATCTGGAGGAGGAAGCGTGTAGTCTAGAGAGACGCCGTCCCCATGTGGACCAGGGATCCGGCTATCTAAGCAAGTAGCTGCAGCGAAGCAGTCAGCAATCAGCATGCAGTCATAGTCATCTGGCTGGAATCTCCCTCTGACGTGTCTGGGACAAAGGGGTGTTTTTATAATAAAACAGCTGATATTTTAAGAAATAGTCCCCACATGAGTGTGTGTTTTCTGTGAATGTTGAAGACACTGCATACCACGTTTGTCGGCAACCCTATCTGACTGTAGCCTTGGAGAAAGCACAAAGTGAAATAAATGTCCTACTAAGAACATAATGCTTTCATAGGCAAAAGTACAATGAGATAAAGAAAATAAAACAGCACCTCAAATGTTGTTATTGCTAGAAAAATAAAGCAATGCTGAATAAAATGTAGCAGGGTTAAAGTGCACAGCGGCAGGCTTAGTTAGCTTAAAGCTATGGGCCTGATTACAACTTTGGAGGAGGTGTTAATCCGTCCCAAATGTGACGGATATACCACCAGCCGTATTACGAGTTCCATAGGATATAATGGACTCGTAATACGGCTGGTGGTAAATCTGTCACTTTACCGTCACTTTTGGGACGGATTAACACCTCCTCCAAAGTTGTAATCAGGCCCAATGTGTCTAAAACATAGCTAAAATAGCTATACAACACCCTCCACATCCCGGTCAATGGTGGCTTAAAAGCTTAAGGTAAAAGAAATCTAATAACTATATATATATATATACATTTATATATATATATATATTTATCAATAATGACAAGTTAAGAGACACAGAGGCAGGAAAAGGACAATTTGAACAAGCCGAACTCAATAGTCAGTGTCACTTTGGAAATCGTCAATAACATCCGGGACAATGGAAGCCAGGAGACATCCTACTTCAGCAGGTAGTAAAATATCCAGATCATATCCAAGGAAAGCCACAGAGCACTCGTGTTCCAAAGCCTGAGCTCCAGCTGAGGCAGCAGCATTCTGTGTCGTGCCCTCAATAGATTTAAGAGTCGCAGAATCCACAAAAGGCAACTCATAAACGGCTTCCCGTAGCAAATACACTCATGTCTGATAATGAGACCTCATCAAGAACTTCAACAGATCAGCGTCCAATGAAAGGAAGCGCTGCATAGAAAGACAGAGTTTTAGTGCATATTCGAAGAGGCACCAGAGGCATCGAAACACGGGCTGCACACAATCTAAAACCGGTCGGAATGACAAAAACAGTCACACTCCAGTTGTTCCAGGAGTGGTGCTCCTAAATACTGCATCATGCGTTGATGACATAGTTGTGCTGGCGGTAGCGCTTTCAATTCCCCTTGATGTGACGGGACAGCCATTGCACATAAAAAGTAGCAACAGCAAAATGCCACCTATTATAGCCAAAGTAATCAGAAATCCCCCGAAAAAACTCTAGAATATAGAATGTATGGCTGATGGTATTAAGGGACTAGAGAAGAAGGTGTGAACAAAATCAGAACCAACAGCCTTAAAAAAGTGCGCGATTCCAGTAGTATTGGACGCATTAAATATTCGTCCCACGAGTACACCAAAGTGTCTCTGAAAGTTTGTAGTTAAAAGGGACTGAATCTCTGCTGATGACCTCACAACCTGAAGCGCATAGGTCTCGTGTGCAGATGTAAGTGCCACATGTTTTTGAAACAAATAAAGCCTTTAGTCTGCTCAACTTGTCAAAATTCACCTCAGAAGTAGCAATATGAGGCCAAACGTCTGCTACTCCTTGAAACTGCATAGGGGGAAAAGGAAGTCCTGCAGCACATAACAATTTGGGAGACAGAAACGACATAAGCTATTCCGGCTAGCATTCCACAACAGCTCTCATTGTTAAGAAGCACATAGCTTCCATTGGAGAGCACCTGGAACACAGGTCTAATCAAGGGGACTGGGACTCCCTTCATATAACAAGCCAAATTTGTTGCGGAGGCATTACACGCCGCGTGCAAGGACAGCTGTTAACAAACCATTGAATGGCTCACAGAATTCTCACATTCACTACCACTAAGAAAGACCTCTTTCATGCCATTGAAACATTTGTATAAGAAATGAAGCTCCGACACTTCGTGTGTATAACTGTCTCCCGGTCTTTCATATCTACCCACTGGAATGTGTTACAAACTGGATGTAAATTGAAGTGTTAAAATGGGCATATTTATAAGCCCATGTGTTAGCCATTCAGCAGATGGTATTTTAGCCACTGTAAAAGGCAACTTTTCTAACTTTTCAATATTTAACATAACATATGTTGTTTCTTTCTTAGCCATTATTTGTTGGTGTCGCATTAAATTAAATGTGGAAAAAAATCTCCCTTGCGCTCACGTGTTGCCAAATAACGCAACCTGCTTTCAATGTTTGTAGTGTCCAACCTAACTGCATGATAGATCTTAGCTGACTTTGGCCATGTTGCAAAAATGATACATCACTCTGTGCTATAAGTATTGCAGAGGATACAATGTTATTTAGGGTATATATTTGGTCGGACAAGGTGTTAATCCCATTATCTATAATGGCTCATGCTTTCTGCAAGTTTTCCTGATCTATTTGCCTTAACCGGGCAGCCGCCTCTTGTTGGGAAAGCTTCCATATTTCATTATATGCATCATATAAGAAGCGTTTTCTGCGTGGTGTCCTGGGGCCTAACAGGAAATCCTGTAAATCTGTGTTACTGGACAGGAGACTTAGATACAAGACCACCAGGGCTGTTATGACGGAAGCACCGCCAACAGGCTGGCGGTGCTTCGCAGGTCATTACGACCGCGGCAGAAGCGCCGTGGTCGCACCGCCGGGGCTGGTGGTTTCCCGCCACAATGGCGTTTTCTGTGAATGTTGGAGACACAGCATACCATGTTTGTAGGCAACCCTATCTGACTTTAGCCTTAGAGCAAGCACAAAGTGAAATAAATGTCCTACTAAGAACGTAATGCTTTCCTAGGCGAAAGTACAATTAGATAAAGAAAATAAAACAGCACCACAAATGCTGCTATTGCTAGAAAAATAAAGCAATGCTGAATAAAATGTAACAGGGTTAAAGTGCATAGCGGCAGGCCTAGTTAGCTTAAAAAACATGTCTAAAACATAGCTAAAATAACTATACAACAGAGTACTCAGATGAGGAGAAGTGTTCCCTCAATGTTAGTTCAGTGGGCCCTGAGAGTGTTGCCTGAGGGATCCACCTGGGTTCAGAGAGGCGTAGAACTGGCAAGAGCTCCTGCAGTAGTGGGCCATTGTCCAGGTTCTATCGCTCTGAGCAGGGAAGTCCAGCAAGGTATTGATTGACCTACCCTGGCTTTAGGCTGGGAGGGGTTGTGTTGGAAATTACCCTTTTTGCAGGGTTATCCCCAAACTTTTTTCCTTCTTCCTCCTAGTTTTTCTGATTTATTTTTGCTGGTTTATTGTCTCTGAGCACTTTACCACTGCTGATCAGTGCTAAAGTGCAAGTGCTCCCTATATAATTTGTATTGGTGATTGGGTTATCCATGATTGGCATATTTGATTCACTAGTAAGTCCCAGTAAAGTGCACTAGAGGTGCCCAGGGCCTGTAAACCAAATGCTACTAGTGGGCCTGCAGCACTGATTGTGCCACCTACATGTCCCAGACCTGCCACTGCAGTGTCTGTGTGTGCAGTTGTAAAAAGCCAATTCGACCTGGCAAGTGTACCCACTTACCAGGCCCACTCTTTCCCTTTTACTACATGTAAGGCACCCCTAAGGTAGGCCCTAGGTAGCCCCATGGGCAGGGTGCAGTGTATCTAGAAGGTAGGACATGTATGGGTGTGTTTTACATGTCCTAACAGTGAAATACTGCCAAATTCAGTTTTCACCGTTGCAAGGCCTATCTCTCTCATAGTTTATCACGGGGGCTACCTTTAAATAACTTTTAGATGCAGTTTTCCTTTGGAAGCAGATAGAGGTGTGGAGTTTGGGGTCTCTGAACTCGCAATTTAAAAAAAAAACCTTTGGGAAAGTTGGCTTTTTAAATTGTCTGTTTGAAAATGCCACTTTAAGAAAGTTGGCATTTTCTTGCTTAAACCATTCTGTGCCTCTGTCTCGTTGTGTATTCTATTTCAGAGTCAGACTGACAGTTGGGCTGTTGTGAATTCCCTCTAGACAGTGACACAGAGGGAGCTGAGCTGTAGCCTGCATATCCTTATGGGTCATCTGGGCTAGAGTGAAGGGAAGAGTGGTCACTTACACCTCAAAGTGCTGTGCCTGCCCTCACACAATGCAGTCTCCTACCCCCTGAAATATGTCTGGGGCCAGGCCTGGGTAAGGTAGGGTCTTGGGAACAACAGAGACTTTCCTTTGAAGTATGCTTACTTAAAGGCAGAAAGGGGTAGAAGTAGTGGACCCAAAGCCCCAGACTTTTATAATCTTTATGGATCAAGAGGAACCTCTGCCAAGGAGAAGAGCTAAAGAGCTGGAGGAGGAGTACTGCCCCTTTGATGTGTGTGCTTTGCTGGGTTGACCTGCAGTTGCTTCTTCTGCCTTAAAAGAGGGCAAAAGGTGACCTTGCTGTGTATCCTTCTTGAGAGAGTTCTTCAAGGGCTTGGAGTAGAGCTTGCCTCTTGTTGGAAGTCTCAGGGATACCAAAGACTTCAGTTTCATCTGTCTGCAGCACTAGGAACTGTGTGTTCTGTGCTGTTCAAGAAGAAAAAACACCTTGACGTCACCAACGACGTCGCTGGCCTGCACCCTGACCTGCCGACGCCGCACAAAGCAGCACCATCCCGCTTCACACCGCAACCCTGGTCTTTCCGATGCCGCCATCTGATGCCGCCACCGAGCCGATGCTTGCACCGTGACTTGTGGGCCCTGCAGTCCGGCATCTCCTTTCTCACACCGCAGCATGGGCATCCCCGATGCTGCCGCTCCTGCTGACACCGGTGCCGCTTCCTGCACCGCGGCCTGTGGACACCATTCATAAGGTACCTGAAGCACCATCCTGCACCGCAGCCCTGGTCCATCGACGCCAGCACCATCGACTCCAGTGTTGTCAGCCACTGTCCCTGTCTGCACCGCGAACTGTCAACACCGTACGGAGCCTGCCCTGCACTGCACCGCTGACTTGGGCCTACCATTGACAGCGCTTCAGCAACAACAGCGCTGCTACATGGACCATGACCTGGTGACACTGTACGTCGCACCGCCCCGCTTCACTCCACAGCCCTGGTCTCACCGACGCCACTGGATGCCGTCACCGAGCCATTGCCCGCACCGTGACCTGTGGGCACCGTGTGTCACATCGTCCCGCTTCGCACCGCGGCCCTGTCTCCATCCACGTCAGCGCTCCTGACTTCATCAGCCCAGAGTTCTATCTGCAACGCATGCGACCTCAAGGGCCCCACGACCTGCGCACTGACCTCCGGAACCGACACTGTGATGCCAGCGATGCTGCTCTCCAGACCTCATCGCGAGCATCCCGACGCCCTGCATTTCCAAGGTACTGTTTGTGGGTCCTCCCGACACCGTAGTTGGCCCGTGACACCGCAGCCGGCCTGAACTGTTGGAGTTGTTGTTCATGATGCTGTGATAGCCCAGTACGCAGCTATTGACTTCAAGGAACTGTCTTTTTAAGTAATTCTTGCAAAATTCATATCTTAATTGTTGTATGTTAGATATTTATTGCATTTGGTCTTGTTTTATATAGATAAATATTGGCTATTTTTCTAAAACTGGTGTGGTGTCTTTTTGTAGTGTTTTCACTGTATTACTGTGTGTAATGTGAAAATGCTTTACACATTGCTCCTGAGATAAGCCTGACTGCTCGTGCCAAGTGACCAAGGGGGTGAGCAGGGGTTACCTAAGCGGGTATCTCCCTTATCCTGACTAGAGTGAGGGTCCCTACTTGGACAGGGTGCAAACTGACTGCCAACTAGAGACCCCTTTTCTACAAGTACAGTTTAGATCTAGGGAATATTGCATCTAGCCTCACTTTTATTTTAAAAGGCTCTGTTTTATTAATCAATCCCATCTCCTCATCAATCCCATACCTTATATTTCACAGTATGTCTCAAATGCAGATGTAGGATCTCTTTTGTCAAAGCTGGGAACAACGAAAATCTTATGTCTTTTGAATTTATTTTTAACACTGGGGGCCAGATTTACAAGGCGCTAGCGTCTCCCTGTGCCACATTAACGGCATTTTTTTACGCTAATGTGGCTCAACAAGGCAAAAATCACCATGCCATATTTACAAATTGGCACAATGCATGCATTGCGCCACTTTGTGACCCCTTGCGCTACATTATGCCTTAGCGAGGGGGTGTTCTGGCGTTAGGAGGCCTGCAAAAATAGTGCAATGAAATCCACAAGACTTCATTGCACCATTTTTGGTGTCATTATTAACGCACCCATTTAAATCAATGGGCCTCCTTGCACTTTGCTCCACTAGCGTCAACATTTTTGATGCTAATGGAGCAAAGCACCACAATAGTGTACAAAAATTTGATGCTATTGGCCTAACGTGCGCCATGGTACGCCGTATTTCAAATACAGCACACCCATGGTGTTGTTAGGTGGCCGTGGGGGGAGGGGCACAAGAAATCTGGGCCTGAATCTTCAACTTATGTCTAAATTGTAATCCCATCCAGTGTGCAGTAACTCACACAATTCATTTTTCACAGCAAGTCTCTCCCCAACAAATACACAGGACTAGGATCACACAAAGTAAATAGGTGTTTGTTTTCCATCTAACCAATTTTAACTGGGACATCTGTTGTGACCCAATTAACAATTTATTTATTACTAGTCTCTACAACTTGGACCTCTCTTCCTGAGAGGGGAAGGTTTGGGGCTTCCACAGAACGAACTGTAGAACAGGTAGATCCTATATCGATTAAAAATAAAACAGGATGACCATTGACTTCTCTGTCACCATATGGGCCACTTTTGTTTACCTCTAGGACTGCTCCAAGTATGCAGTCCTCCTCCCCCCTCGGGCAGCATCATTGCGAATTGCTCTCCACTGAAATATCACTCAGAGCCAATGGATTCTGCTGGTACCCTACCTGGCATTTTATTTCTTACATTTTATTGCATCACTGGTGCATAAGTCATCAACATTTGAAATGATTTTGGATTCTGCACACCCTGCTCAGAATTTGTCATAGTCAGAACCATTACATTTTTCTTAATTTGTGGAACAACTTCATCCTGAATGCCATTTGGGTTCTGGTGATATTTATGTTTCCAGTGCCTGATCCTCCCAGAAGAGTAACAAGCAGTATTTCCTTTCAACATTTCAACATTTACATTCATGTCATCTCCATTCACCATCCCTCTTCAACCACCCTGCATTTGCATTGCTACATTTCCCATTTGAATACCTTGCTTTTGATTCATCCCACGCAATCCAGGATGAACATTATTCATATTTGAACCTATTTGATATCAGGATCCTCGCTCAAACTGCTTTGTGTGGGCAATTATCAGTTTCTCTATAATCTTTTTTCGGTTTTGCATCAAAGTAGCCACTACTGTATTTCACCAGCACTAAAATTGAATCCATATTCTCTGTCTGCCAACACAATTCACTCTGCTGTATATGATTGTTAAGCTCTGACTTTAAACTTACAATGAAAGCATAAATGAAACCACTGACACCATCTTTATCGGGATCATCAATTCCATTGTTTGTCGAATATCTGCATGAACCTCTCATAAAACATATGCACTGGCTCTTTCAATTTCTAGGAATTTCTCAAGATTTTTTACCCAATTGATATGAAGCCACTCTCTTCTTTAAATGCTCTATTAGCAGTATGTACTTATTGACCACATCATTAAAAAGAGCATTGTTAGGACCAACTCTAGCTATTTCTGCAGTGGGCCATGTAACTACAATTTTACACTCAGCCCACAAATCATTAGAAACTACAATCTTGAATAATGAATTTCAATCAGTTCGTAACATCTGCAAAATGATATTCAGCCTGTAACTTGTTGTCTACTTTTCTGGTTCCTCCAACAACTTTAGAAAATTAGGAGTTAAAGCATAAAGACCAGGTTGTGTCCATGGCAAAGACACCAAATCCCCTCCATGTTCTTCCATTAAAGAAAATTCTAAAACCATATCTGTCCTAGCTTCCAAATCACTTCTTTAACCCTTTGCCCTTCAGTCCCCTTCACTTATTATTTGCTGTCCCTCCGTCTCTACCACCTTTCTCTGTGCTTCTTCAAATCACTCCATTGTCTTGTTGTTTTCTTTTAAATCTTTAATGTGAGCTCTCAGAGTGATCATGTACATTTCTTTAAACTCATTATGTGTCAAATCCATTTTACGAGTTTGTTTTACATTTTTCATCCCACTGTTATACACTTCACATTCATCAGCTAACTCTTCTAATTTATCACATGCTTTGATTGGATATGTGGCTGCTTCTCTGATAAAAAAAATATCTAAGTTCCTTGATATAGCATGTCACCAGCCCATTTAAATAATAGTTTTTTTGTAACATGTCACTACATTCATTTTTTAACATGCCTGGGTTAATTTCTCTAGGTGCCTCTTCAACTACCACTGTCCTTTTAGGTGGGACACCATGAACTTGAGCATCAGGTTGTGTATCTCTGCCTTCACCAGGCAATGCTGTCCTTCCCGTCTCAGTTAGTACACTCACTACTCCTGTAGGAGTTGTAATGCAAGCTCCTATGTGTACTATTGTACACCATCTCCTCCCACTCCTATGCCACGTCTTGAACCAGAACTATTTGTCCCGGTTGCTTTAACTTTATATGGGGAGGTCTAGAATAAAAATTAAAAAAATTCAGGAAACTATCCTTCTCATCAGAATCATTGATCTGCTGCCCTTCCTCATTTGCTGTGTCTTTATTATTTGCTTCTTTAACCATGGCAAGTTAGGATCTTATACCTACCATCATATCCCCCCTCTAAAATTTCTCTTGTTAATCCCATATGTGCTCTAGCCACTGTTTAAATGAACCCGTTCACCAGCTTAGCCATTCTCTTTCCCTCTTTCTCTGGTACCATTTGTCCTATTTATTTAACGCCTCAAACTGTTAAAAGTACCCTCTAACTGAAACTATACATATATGTATGTTCGTGCCTTTCAACTCGTCATCATTTCATATGCAGGAGTTCCCTCAGCAGGTAATTTCTGTGCCTCTGCAGGCACAACAGAAACTTTAGGCATTTTAAAAACATTTCCCATAATATCCACTTAAAACAATCTAAAGAAGCATTACAAATGAATTAGCAGACAACAACCAATCCCAGTGCGGTTCTGACAAAGATCAACCTATTGCACCCGTCTCTGTCAACAACCAACCAATGAAAGTGCAGCTTGGTAATCTCTCACCAATTCCAGCATAGCTCCCTGGCTGACTAACCAATTACAGTGCAACTTCCACATGAACAGGAAAAACAATTGCAAACCCTTTCTAACTAAATTTAAATTAAGTAACCCTTGTCTTAACAACCTAAAATAAAAGAATTCAGTAAGCCAAAGGAAGGCAAAACTCCTAATCTATAGAAAACAAGAACAGCAAAACAGCACCCCTCACGGTACTGTTTAAAGCCTCAGTTCACATTAGCACTCTCTCCTGTGCACTTAGGAGCAAGCTACATCAAGACAAGTTAAATGCACAATCCTGGAAAGGAAAATGTGTTAGTTCAGTAACACTTGTCTGTGTGTATGTGGTGCCTTGCACAGCACACTGCCTTAGGAAGACAAGTAAAACCACAATATCTCAAGATCATGGCTTTCAATTAATTGGATAACCAAACCAACCAATAAAAGAACAATAAATGTGGTTACAAATATGAATAATACATTACAAAAACAGTGATCAATCCACAAACTGAACTCACAATCAGCATTGCATATCCAAACATCCCATAAAGAACACAGCAATCCATTTCTCAAACTCATACTTCAACACACCTCTCAGATACATACAACATCCACAATTTAATCCCCCCTGTTCATACTTGCACTCCAAATTAATCATGAGGTTTTGTGTCACAGTTTTAGGCTCTGGAACCGCTGTCAAACTTCCATAAACATCCAGTATTCTCTTAGGAAGAGGAGGTGCTCATTAAAATATAACCATCCTCTGCTACCAATTTTATGGGAGCAGAACCATACCCCAACATTCAGGACACCTAAATATTGCAATCACCCCAAAAGAGTTGGCTCTTTCCTATATGGCCACAATAATCAAAAACACATATGTACAGCATATACCTGGATAGCTAATCATGTATAATTCGATTATATGTATGTATTTAGATATGTGCCTTTCTTTGTACAAATATATATAGTACTTAAGGTTTACAAATATACAGATATTCTTGTAGGTCTGCTGAACCAATGTATATACTATTTAAGTTTAATATATACACAAATATATATATATATTCACTGAAAAATCCAAAGGATACAGGGACATTAGAGTTAGACTCACATTTTAAACATGCAAAACCATAGAAATTCAACCGTTAGAGTTATTTCATGTAAGTGTAACTCGTGCCCTAAGGTAACTATATCTTGTGCCCTTGCCATGCAGTTTGTTTATGAATAATTTCACAACAAATGTTACAGTGATATTATCATTGATGTTATAAAAGATATCATGAGTGCTGTAATATCTTGGGTAATTAGCAGTGCATGGTGAGGGCGTGAGTTATAGTTACCTTATGGCACAAGTTATAATTACTTGAAATAACTCTATAACAGGTGAATTTCTATGGTTTTGGACATTTAGGAAATTGCAGGGAAGGACACCCTGATTGAGGGATTACTCCTTAAGAGTACAGAATCAAGTTCAGGGAGACTCAAAAAACTCAGAGTCAGTCTGGATAGATTTTGTAGGCTTTTTGGTAAAGACACTAGGTGGCTGGTTCAAAGGTAGCAATGAGCATGATCATGAAGGGCTTTACAATTTATTGATCAAAGAGCATCCGCTGAGTAATTGTGTGCAGGAGAAGTTACATCAGTACCTTGTAGACCTAGGTCCACTTTCTCCTCATGAGTTGGGGAAGAAGGCAGACCACTGGATCAAGACAAGGGTGACCATGACTTCCACTGGTGAGGGATACCCAAAAAAGGAGCCCAACCCATTCCCCCCGCCCCCCAAGGGAAAAAGGGTGGCCAGAACAAAGATAAAAGCAAAGAGTTTTATAAAGGCCCCCAAAACCTGCACAGGATGGGCGGGCCCCAAGGCTCCTGACATTCCAAGCGTGGGTACAAAGGGAAAAATTGGGATTCCAGAAAGACTTGGTGCTATGACTGCAAGGCTCTTGGACACAAAATAGGAGACCTGCCTGCCCCCCAAAAATAATGCCTCTAGTACACCTGCAGTAAATGCAGTGGTAAGTCCCCAGATGGGATTCTACGTATGTCCTGACCATGTCAGTGAGCCTTCGGAGGCAACTCCAGTCTCAGAGGGTGGGGTAGATGTAGGTGCTCTTGCTGTCTGGCCCAGCAATCTGAAGAGATAGAGACAACGGCCACATATTAATGGGATCAGGGTTGAAGCACTGAGTGACACAGTTGCCAGAGTGATCGTGGTAACTGAGAAACTGATGTCCTCAGATCAGTACTTGACTGGTAAGACATATAGGTGGTCATTATGACCCTGGTGGTCTACTGACAACCTGCCACATCTCCACTCATACTGCCAGGGCGTCAGACGCTGGGCCGGAGATGAGTATACCTGAAAGGGTGTGTATCAAAACTATAGCACAAAGCATAGCCCAGGGTGAAACAGTAGAGTTGGTGTCTGGAATATTGGCCCGACCTACCAAGAGAAAGGGCAAGAAGTCTAGGAAACTAGCTTCCAAACAGATGCCAGATCAGGTCCCCTGTCCTCAGGGAGAAGACCTGTCATCCCCAGAGGGAGCTGAGCCCCAGGAGCATGGGCCTTCCACGGAAGTGCTCTTGGGCCCAGGGGGGCCTTCTAGAGAAGATCTGTGCCAGGGGCAGAGAACCTGCCCCACTTTTGAAGGCCTGAAACAGCATGCAGCTGATCAGGAGAAGGGAGATATCAGTGGCTCCCATAGGGCTTATTGGAAGGAGGAACTCCTTTTCACTGAGGCCAGAGGCCCCAGACCTGGTACCACTAGGAGAGTGGTAGTGCCTCAGCAGTATAGAGAGTTTCTCCTCACTTTGGCCCATGATAGCCCCCTAGCAGGGTATCTTGGCCAGGCAAAAACATGGAGTAGGTTGGTGAACCACTTCTACTGGCCAGGTATGTCCAAGAAGGTGAAGGAGTTTTGTAATTCCTGTGCCACCTGTCAAGTCAGTGGGAAGACAGGTGGCCACCCAAAGACCCACTTACTTCCACTTCCAGTGGGTGGGTTCCCTTTGAAAGGGTAGGGATTGACATTGACCCTCCAACTGCATCAAGAAACAGATTCATACTGGTTGTAGTGCAACCAGGTATCCTGAAGCAATTCCCCTGAGGACTTCTACTGCCTCTGCAGTAGCTATGGCCCTCATTGGTATCTTTACCAGAGTGAGCTTTCCAAAGCAGGTGGTGTCAGACAGAGGTACAAACTTCATGTCTTGCTGCCTGAAACACATGCGGACTGAATGTGGTGTGACCTAAGTTCACTATCCCATATCATCCACAATCCAATAACCTTGTTGAGAGATTCAACAAGACATTGAAAGGTATGATTGGTGAACTCCCCGAAAACTCAGAAGGAGATGGGATGTCTAATTGCCATGCCTGCTTTTCACTTACAGGGAAGTGCCACAGAAGATAGTAGGTTTTTCCCTTTTGAACTTCTGTTTGGGCATCCTGTAAAGGGACCACTTTGTCTTGTGAAGAAGAGATGAGAGAGACCTCTGAGAGAACCCAAACAAGATATTGTGGACTATGTACTTGGCCTTCACTCCAGAATGGCTGAGTAAAAGTAGAAGGTATCTAAAAACATTGAGGCCAGCCAAGAGTTCCAGAAGCTATGGGATGACCAAAAGGCTTCACTGGTGGGGTTCCAACCATGGCAGAAGGTGTGGATTTTGGAGTCTGTGGATCCAAGGGCCCTCCAAGACAAGAGTAGTGGACCTTACGCTACCCTGAAGAGAATGGGGGATGTCACCTACATGATGGACTTTGGCTCTTGCAGGAACCCCAAAAGGGTGGTCCATGTCAGTTGCTTCAAACTCTATCATGATAGATCTGAGATGGCCATGCTCATGGTCACTGATGTGGGACAGGAAGCTGAGAGTTAGCCTCTCTCTGATCTCCTTTCCAGCAACCCAAAAGAATGCTCAGTGGAAGCAGTTGTCTATTTCAGACACCCTCACTGACCAACAGCAGACTGATTGCAAGCAAGTCCTGCATCAGTATGCTGAGCTCTTGTCGTTGACCCGTGGTCAAATTACCTGATGTACATATGATGTGGACACTGGGGACAACTTACCTTTCACAAATAAAATCTACAGTCTGATCATGTCAAAGAGAGCCTCAAAGCTGAAGTAAGCAATATGCTGGAAATTGGAGTTATTGAGAAATTAGGTTTTTTGTGGACTATAGGGGCCTCAATGCTGTTACCAAAACAGATGCTCACCTAATTCCTAGGGCTGATGAAGTGATTGACAGGTTAGGGGCAGCCAAATATCTCAGCACTTTTGATCCCACATCAGGGTACTGGAATATAGGTCTGACCCATGGAGCAAAGGTGAAATCAGCATTCTTCACTCCTGATGGGCATTATCAGTTTACTGTTATGCCCTTTGGATTCAAGAATGCCCCTGCCATCTTCTAAAGTTTGGTGAACAAAGTCCTTGCTGGATTAGAAGATTTTAGTGCAGCATATCTTGATGATATTGCTACCCTAGCTCTACCTGACAGGATCACCTGATCCACCTTGCAGAGATCCTAGAGGCCCTGAAAAGTGCAGGCCTCACTATCAAAGCAAGCAATTGCCATATAGGGCAGGGCCAGGTTGTATACTCGGGTCCTTTGGTAGGTGGAGGCTAAGTTTAACCACTAAAACCCAAGATCCAGACTATTCTGGACTGGGTAGCTCCAACAACCCACACCCAAGTTAGCGCATTTCTTGGCTTGACTGGGTACTACAGGAGGTTTGCGAAAGGATATGTCACCATTGTGGCACCTCTCACAGAAATGACCTCCAAAAAGCTGCTCCAGAAAGTGAACTGGACAGTGAGCTCTGAAAATGGCCTTTGACACTCTTAAGGAAGCAATGTGCTCAGCACCTGTTCTAAAAGCTCCAGATCATACCAAGCAGTTCATAGTGCAGACAGATGCCTCTGAACATAGGATAGGATCAGTCCTATCCTAGCTCAATGATGATGGCCATGGCCAACCTGTTGCT
Organism: Pleurodeles waltl; assembly: GCF_031143425.1. Classification (NCBI taxonomy): domain Eukaryota; kingdom Metazoa; phylum Chordata; class Amphibia; order Caudata; family Salamandridae; genus Pleurodeles; species Pleurodeles waltl. The sequence continues at coordinate 910,578,582 of NC_090446.1, forward strand.
TTCATTAGCAGGATGTGACTCCAGAGAGGGCAGCGTTGAAGTGCCATTGAGAGGGAATCCTTTGCTGTGGTTCGGTCCCTGAAGAAGCTGAGGCAATACTTGTTTTGGCTCTCACTTCCTTGTTCAAACTGACCACAGTCCTCACAGGTGGCTAATGCAGAGGAAAGGTGAAAACCCCAAACTATTAAAGTGGTCCATTTTCCTACAGGGAATGGACTTTACAGTAGAGCACCGACCTGGGACTGACCATGCCAAAGCAGATGACCTGTCCAGGGTCTTCCACTTGAAAGATGAAGAATCTCTTGGTAAAGGCTAGTTTCATCCTTTTTTGTTTGGGGTCATGTAGGAAAACACACTTTTGGCATGGTTAGCCCCCCACTTTTTGCCTGGTATCTGATGTATTTTCAACTGAACGTGCACTGGGTTCCTGCTAACCAGGTCCCCAGTGGTAGATCTCTTTCCCCAAAAATGCACAGTTGTTTCCCCAATTGGCAAAACCTCTAGCACCCTCTGTAGGTCCCTAGTAAATGGTATCCCTGATACCTAGGGCCAGGGGCTCCAGCATGAATTGTGCCACCCTAAGGGACCCCTCACCAAGCACATGACAGCCTGACATTGCAGGCTGCATGTCTTGGTGCCGACAAAAGTAAAAACACAACACTGCATACAATATATGTAAGTCACCCGTCTAGCAGGCCTTACAGCCCTAAGGCAGGGTGCATTATATTACAAGTGAAGGCATATCTCTGATGAGCTGATATGCCCCTGCTGTGTGTTTGTCGATTCTCAGACATAGTAAGTGACCAGGGAAGCCATTTTAAATAGATATGCTGGACACTGGTCACTACGAGTTCCCCTGCTACATGATGGCTTCACTGAAGATAGGGATGTTTGGTATCAAACATCTCATATTGGTGAACCTACACTGAAGCCAGTGTTGGTGTAGTGAAATGTGTGTTTTGACCACTGACTTCGTGTTGCACCACTTTGCAGCTGGATTAGCTGCCCAGTGTTTACCAGTTACAGACTTCATTTTGTATTCAGTTTAGCCTTAGATTCATTCTGCCTATTGACTTTATCGTAGCATTAGACACTGCCATGTTAAAGGCTGCCCGTAATTTTCCACATTGTAAACTGTGCATTCTGTCTTGTTTTAGTGCTTTTTCCCACCAAGGGCTTTGGTTGATAAGGATGTACTCAGACGGCAGGGAACGGCCTTGTTTTGACTTGACATCTTGGGATTGTGGCCAAACCCCAACGTGTTATTTTCAAAGCATACATAAACTAGCCAGCATGATTGAATTGCAAAATTAGGGTTTTTTCCAGAAAGCTCCTTTGTTTTTTTTTTAGATATAAAAAGACCCAGTGCGACAGTGAGGGTTGGAGAGGCCTCAATCAGGATTCAGACATCGAATGCCTGATATAGAGTTCCTGTGAGGGTGGAGTCCTCTCTTTCTCTCAGTTGAACGGGATCATCGGCTTGCTGGCATGAGAAAGATGAGGCACCTGACAAGCCCTACGGAGATGCATTTTTAATTCACTATTTGCCTTGCATTATAATATAGATACATACATTTGCTTTGTATATTGCAGTGGAGAATCATTTTTGTATGTTTTCATTTCATTATTGTGACTATTTTTAAACATGTGCCTTCAACATGCTAATCTTCTTTTAGGAACCTCGCCTAGTGACATAATAAATGTCTTCTTTGGACTAAGAAGTGCATTCCAGAGATTTTTGTCAGCTCGGTCATTAGTGAAAAGCAAAACAGTTGGATTCACCAATATATGCACCCAGAGAGCACCATAGAGGAGGCCTCTGAAAACCTACCAACTATGAGTGTGTTAACTGACTGGTCCTGGCCAGTTCAGCAACCTTATATACGTTTCTGACCCCTTAAGGTGAGAGTCAGCACTCTTGGGGTCCAGAGACAAAAGTCTGTACTGGGCAGGGGTGTTGACACCTCCTCTAGGAAGGATGGACATTCCAGGGCAAGAAGCTCCAAAGGCCTTGCTTTCTTTGTAATGCAACCCACATCTTTCCAAATTGAGGAGATGACCAACCCTTCTGTCCTGACCCCACTTTTGGCAGCAAGACATGTGGGAAAATTAGACAGATTAGGCGGTGTGCCCACTTCTTGCCATTTCCACCCCTAAGGTGGACGAGCTGAAGTGGACACCACTTTTTAAATTCCTCCATCCTGGTTTGGAAGGAATTAGGCAACTAGGGTCAGGGTTATGCCCACTTCCAACGGAAGTGGTCATAGAAAGCATGTAGTCACCCTAAAGGTGGGCAACCCATTGACTGCCACCTGGCAGTCCCTGTAACACCTCTAAATTGAGTATGTAGGTGGCACCCGTGAACCCAAGAACTCGGATTCCGATGACCTAAGAAGAAAAGGACAAAGAAGAGATGCACCCGCAGAAGAGGAGAAGAAGAAGTAGCTGACCTGGTACCAACCCCGCAAGCCTTTCTGAAGCCTAAATCCATGGGTACCAATTTCCATTGGGCATCTGATGCCGTACTACACCTCTGCACCCAGCTGCAGCAGTGCTGCCCAGAGTAACCACTAGGGGGTTGGTCCTGACCCTTGCCCAGTACTCACAGTAAGTCTACAAGAATGGTCCCGTGAGTCATCGTAAAGTGCTTGTTTTCTGAATGTGTTTTCCTTCCATATGCTAACACTGAAGATTTTTGCAAGTAAAAAGTATTTATGCTTAAAAACGTACTTACCTTATAACAAAGTTCTTGGGTTTAAAGCATATATAAAAGTGTTATGTTTTTATATTTGTCTTGGATTTATTCTTTGAGTGTGTGTCTCATTTCTTGCCTCTGTGAGTACAACAAATGCTTAGCACTACCCTCTGGTAAGCTTAACTGTTCACCTATACTACCTCAAAATACAGCATTAGTCATATCTACTTTAGCCTCTGCAAACCAATTGGGAATCAGTTGTACTCTCTGCACGGTGTACTTCTTTTTAGTGCACTATATAGACAGCCAGCTTCCTACAGGGAATTTCTATGTGTTTTTTCCTAACTATAAAGACCCTGTCACCTTTGGATTTTTCAGTGAATTTCTATGATTTTTTAACACAAAATAATGTTGATTACTATACATTAATCTAACCACTGACACACATGACCAACCCCGTGCTATGTACGGCCAGCTCTGCGGCCAACCCCCCTATAACTACCAAACCCTGCATCTCAGCAGCAGTTGACACGAAAGGACCCACTCGTCACAGTCAGTACATGACATATTGTGTTAGAAAAAAGCAAGGATGCAAACACCTCCATCAAGGATTACAGATAACATTTCAAGGTGGAAATGCAGAGAAAAAAACACATGCTTTGCCATCACCATGAGCAAGAAATTAGGATGATTAGTACTTTGCAGAAGTGGAGCTTAAATTTGAGCACCTGCTTTATTTATATCTGTAAGTGCTTCCCGTTGAGGTTTGATTTCTGTCAAATGAGTATCATGCCAGAATGAATCCTGCCCTGCATATTTATTCAAGAAGAGGCCACCATTTTGTGCAGAAAGTCTACTCAACTGAAATACTTTCTACTGGGAAATTAGTAAGTGCTACCTTGTTGGGTATATGTATAGTGCATCTCCTACACTACAGCTACTTGAAAGATGCCATGGTTGTGTTTCCAGTGACCTTGTGTGTCTGTAACTTTGCCAAAGTTATTGTTCCTCAAGTGTCTTTATCAGATAACTTTTTTAAAGGTGGAACTGCAGATCTGCCGCTCCCCATTGAAAATGTTTTATTTTTTATTTTTGTTCTTAGGGTCCGCTGAAGAAGCCTCAAGACCCCCGCGGTCTTAGCCATCTCCTGTCTCCTGGAGGAGCCAGCATTGCTCCTGCATGCAGGGAGCTGCTGTAACCAGCAGCTCCCTGCTTGCGAGAGAAATGTTTTCATCTCTTTCCCTGAACTCGTGTTAGCGTGCAGAGAAAGAGATGAAAACTCTGCTTTCTTGCTAAAAGCAGAGTTATGTTTGCTTTTGCTTGGTGAGGGCTACCCTGAGGAGGTGGCAGTCCCCGGGGAGTGGGGAGGTGCAACATGGGCCCTTGCAAACATTATGGCCATCATTACGACCCTGGCGGTTGGCGGAGAAGTGGCGGTCTTACCGCCAACAGGCTGTCGGTAAAAAAATTGGAATCATGACTATGGCGGTTACCGCCATGGTCATCCGCCACTTCTCCGAACTGACTGCCAGGGTGGAGACGACCGCTGGGCTGGAGACTTGGGTGTCCAGCCCGGCGGCCGTCACAAGACGGGTGTCTGACCACCATGGATTTCATGGGGTTGGGAACCGCCATGAAATCCATGACGGTAAGCATCATCAGTGCCAGGGAATCCCTTCCCTGGGACTGACAGGGGTCTCCCCCACCCCCCACCCCCACCGAGTCCTTCCCTGACACCCCCACACCCCTGACACCCCCCCAAAGGTGGCAGGATCCCCCTCCTCACCCCTACCCCCGACATCACTACACAGACACACACCCGACACGCATGCAGACACCACCATCGCACATACCCGCACACACATGAACAAACATGCCAACAGACACACACACAGTCATACACGCACACCCACATTCAGACATACACGCACACATCCATACAGACATACATACAGGTAGACACGCACACATTTCCAAACACACTACACCCCGCATGCATACATGCACTCACACACACCCTCTTCATACTCACACACACACCCCCATGCATGCACACAACACCCACCCACCCCCTCCCCTAACGGACGATCAACTTACCTGGTCCGTTGATCCTCCGGGAGGGGACGGGATCCATGGGGCTGCTCTGCCGCCGTAACGTGATTCGGTGGACGGTGTTCTGTTGACGGGGCGGTGGAGGTGGAGCAACCTCCACTTCCCCGCCGACCGCCAGTATGGCTGCTGGTAGCTCTCCTTCTGGAAAAGGACGGAGGGCCACCAGCAGTCAGAATTCGCCGAGCGGAAAACCGCCACCACTGGCGGTCTTCAGCACGGCGGTCCCTCTGCGGTCTTGTGAAAAGACCGCCGAGGTTGAAATGACCCCCTATACGTATTGCCCTGGGGAGGTGGTGGACCCTGGAGCATGTGGGCCACGTGGACCCCCAATACATCACATTTATTACCCTGGGGAAGTGGTGGTCCCTAGAGTGCGGGGGTGCATGGCACCCCGCATACGTTATACATATTGCGCTGGGATGTGGCAGTCCCTGGGGAACGGGGGGACCATGTGGGACCCCCACATGCATAACAATTGATTGCCCCAGGGAGTTGGCAGTCCCTGGGAAGTGGGGGTTGCCGCATGGGCCCCCGGCATACATAATATGTAGGTGGCCATCCCCGGGCTTTAATAAGCCCTAGAAGGGGGGCCCTGCACCTCCCCTCCTATATTTTATGAATGCCTATGGGAACTGGTGAACCCGGAGACAAAATTAAAAGCAAGTATGCAGACTGTGCAACCGAAATCAGTAAATATTCATGATTTTTTTTCGGGCTTTTTAGCCCTCGTGGTACCTGGGGTACCCCTGGACCAAAGCTAGGGGGCTAGGGTAAGATTACTCTGTCCCCCTTTTTAAAAAAAAAAAAATTTAAGCCTAGTCTCAAAATGGCTGCCTACACTTTCTGGTTGAAGTGTTGGCAGCCAATCAGATCTCTGAACGAGATTGGGAGGATTTATGAAAGCTTCACGCCTCCAGATATACAAGTTTGGTTTTCCTTTAATATCTCAAAAACTACTGAAAATATTTACACCAAATAAGAAAACAGGCACTTTCTGGACCAAGAGCTACCGTTCTGCATAATTTGGTGTTATTACGTCCAGCAGTTCAGGCTGTAGTCATGTCTAAAATCTCTGTGGGGATTAACATGGGAAACGCACTTTATTTGACCCCCCTCTCCTCGGTCCTTGCTTGACAGATCACCCCAAACTTTCCTCTTGTTCCAAATGTATTTATTGATTTTCATAACTGTGTACACATAAGCCCAAACAGGCTACAAACGTAAGTTTTTCATATTTTAATATCGATTGGTCACAAGGAGACAGTCCATAAAGTCCTTTTTGTGTATATTTACATATTGTCACAGCTTATAATACAGAGCATTGCAATCCATTGTTTCATGGAACACCAATACATCATATCGGGGTGAGGTACAGTATACAATGCAACATCATTTCACCTGCAACATTGTTCCCTTCCACATTCTTGGGTTCATGTTACACACATAGAGTATTTCACTCATAACTACTATGTCTCTGTAACAAACTATTAGTCCTACCCATTAAACAGATAGTTTGCTTATTAGGTAGTTTCCTGTGTTGGCTGTGTTTGTGGGGCAGTTGGGCGCGTCAGCAGATAATAGCATAGGGGGTCCCAGATATCTTTGGGCCTAGAACGTGGAGGGAGTGTTTCTGCATATAGATTTAGCTGAGCATTGCAATATAATAAGTCAGTTAGCCATTTCTTAAATTTAGGCGCTCACCCCATCCCCATCTGCAAGCGAGTCTGTGCTTTGCCAGCAAGAGTGCTAAAGCCACAAATTTCTGGAACAGGGTTCAAGGTATCCCAATAATGCAATCAGTGGGTGAGCGTTAGGTTCTGACCTATCATATTTCGTATTGCATCCTCTACCTCTCGCCAATACATCTGAATAGCGGCACAGCCCCATGCTAAGTGTAGGAAATCTGCATCCTCTATATTGAGATATTGACATGTGTTATTCATGAGCAGGCCATATCTATACAGTCTCTGCGGAGTGTAATAAATTCTATGAAGATATTTGTAGTGTATGATTCACAATCTGCTACTAGAGCTAACCCTCCCAGTGGGCGTGCAGCAGTTACCTCAAATATCATCCGTGAAGTCGGTATCTATGTCTGCCTGCCAACAGGCGCATGCGCGCTCCCCCATGGAAGTCGCTTCCAGTTGTACAGTGTGATGTAGGGTAGAGACCAGATGCCGGGGGTCTCCGCCTGAAGCAACGAATGGAGAGTGTTCAGTTTTTAGGGATTTTCAGGAAGATTGGGTGTGACAGCCTTAACAATATGTTAAAGTCTTGCGTAAATAAAAACGTTCAGTGATGATGGCATCACTTCAGTAAAGAATTGTTCTTTCATCTTATGCAAGCCATTTTCATAAAGGTCCCTCACATTGGTGTAGCCCAGTCGTTGGAGGAGCAGCTGCCAATCAATTTTCTGTGTGACAGGTAATAGAGGGCGGTATAAAATTGAGATGAGTGTGGAGTACAATAGTGATTTCCCAGTTTTACGAGCTAGCTGGAGCCATGCATTAGAGGTACAAGTGACTGTGGAGTCAGCTGAATTCGGGAACGTAAATGTAGCACCCAGAGAGGATGCTGGGGTTATGTATCACTCTTTCACTGCCAGATGTGGCAGATATGGAGTAGGTTTATACCAATGTATGGCATAACGAGCCTGCACACAAAGATAGTTGAGTTCCATATTCTGCACTTCAAAGCCACCTTTTGAGAAGTGGAAGGTAAACTTTCCACTGTGAATGAGATTGCTGGCTTGCCCATGCCAGTTTTATCAGCTGGGTGCGGAGGGCGTGGAAAACAAAGAGCGACCTGGAGGGTATGGGATGTTAAAAAATAGGTATAATAGTTGTGGCAGGATAATCATTTTAATGATCCCAATGCGGCTCGCTAAGGACAAAGGCAGCAAGATCCATTGGGTAATGTGTGTGATCACAGACAGTGCCATACCATAGTTTGCCTTCAGTGTCTCCTCTTTATCGCTGGCAATCACCACTCCTAAGTACTTAAAGTCAGAGTTACACCACTGGAGGGGATAGTCTGGAATGAAGGATTGTACCTTAGGTGTCAATGGAAAGATATGGGATTTCCCCAAATTGATTTGTATACCAGACAGCTCTCCAAAGCAAACAGACTCCTGTAATGTTCTATTCAGGCTATCTTATGGATTTTTCAGATAAAGAGCGACGTCATCCACATATAATGACACTAGTATGGGCCTGATTATGACCTTGACCTTGTGGAGGGGATTACACCATCACGAACTTGACTTATATCCCGTCCGCCATATTACAAGTTCCATTATAGCCTATTGAACTTGTAATACAGCGGACAGGATATCCGTGAGGTTTGTGACGGAGTAATCCCCTCTTCCAAGGTCAGAATCAGGGCCTTAATGTTTAGAGGGATAACAGAGGACATAGTCGTGGTGTCTGTGTCTCAGCTGGACAGTCAGGGGCTCCATTGCCAGCACAAATAGTAGCGGCGACAATGGACATCTCTGCCTTGTGCCTCTGGAGAAATCTATTGGAGCAGAGATCGAGCAATTAATGTGCACATTTGCTGATGGATGCACCTATAGGTGTGCAATCCATGACAGGAAGGCATAAAAAAAGCCCCATTCGCCAAAGCACAGCCATTAAAAAAATCCCATTCAAGGGGGTCAAAGGCTTTGGTAGCATCAAGAAAGATAGCCACTGTGGCCAGGTCCGGGTCCATGTCCTGCATGATAGCAAATACTGTTCTTAGACTGTATGACGTCGACCTCCCCGGAATCATTTCCGATTGGGTTGGTCTCACTATGGATGGCATTAGTAAGGGTAGGCAGATGGCATGAATTTTGGCCAGTATTTTACAGTTGTAATTGATTAGCGATAAGGGTCTGTATGAATTGCATTCATCAGGAGGTTAGCCAGGCTTTAAGAGAGCTAGGATCACAGCTTCCCGCATGGTGGGGGGCGGCATCCCTTTATCTTTTGCCCCTTGGTAAACTTCTTTAACATTTGTATCACTAATTCAGCATAGGCCTTATAAAAATCAGCCGGGAGCCTGTCAGGCCGAGGGGCTTTACCTGACTGGAGCTGCATGATCACCTCGTGTATCTCATCATCTGTAATGTCCTCAGCAAGAAGTTGCTGCTGTGCATCGTATATCCAACCCAGCATCACATCATTCAGAAACTCAGGAGCATTCATTTGAGCCTGCCTGCAAGAGCTATAAAGGTGGTGATAGGATCGCTCAAATAACAGTAGTATATCTGTTATGTCTCTACATTAGTGTCCCTCGGGTGCCTTTACTGCTAATATCTCATTTGCCGATGGGGGCTTCCGAGTCATAGTGGGTAAGGTGCGACCCGGCCTCTCCCCTTCACCGTGTGCTCAAGCAGTGCCGTCTTTACCAGGGTATAGGAGCTCTCTCTCAGCCACAGAATGGCATTCCGAAAGAGTCACCCTAATTTTATGAAGAAGAGTGGGGTCATCGCGGGTGCTATGGTGGTTTTTGAGTTGTTTTAGCTCAGCTTCTAATCGAGGGAGGTCAGAGCACGCTGTACTCTGCAGCTCTTCGCTATCGAGAATCCCAGTATTGTTACTTTAAGTGCTTCCCATATAGTGTCTACCGATGGGACCGAGGTCTTATTGCATTTTTAAAAATTTGCAATCTCTTGTCACAGCTCGTCCCGAAAGAGCGTGTCCAGAAGGACCGATGGGGTGAGGCGTGAGGCTCTCCAGCCCGGCGTCCCTGTGGGCATTTACAAGTTCAATCGGGACAAACATACATTGACACTCATTTCTAGTGCAAAAGGTCATTTATTTAGGACAGAATTTAACATAAACAACAACAACTTTGAACTGTATGAAATCCCTTCTCGCCCAACTTTCAACTTAAAAGCTTCCTCATGCCCTTCCTTCTTTTCTAATAGCTTTCTTCCAATCCCCTCCCCTAGACACTCCCCTCTTCCTTCCATGCCCTCCTTGTTTGTAAACAAACCTCCCCCCCTTCTGATCCTTCACCTCATTTTTCCCCCTGGAAGGGGGGAACAAGCCCGCATCTGGCTCTCCCCCCTCCCCCATATCCTGCCAACTCTTATGCACCGCACCTGTCCTAACTGACGTCAAACCTAACCCTACCTACCTAATCCCGCCTTTCCCTTGACAAACCCTCCCCTGCTGCCTACCTTCTATGCAGGGTGGGTGGGTGGTCCAAAACTTCCTCCCTGTAATGGTCGGCCTGGAAAGAGGCCGACCCCACCCCTCTACCCCCTTTTAACCCATCCCTAACGCCCACCCCCACTTACCTGTCCGCCAATCCTGGCGCACCCGCGCCACTTCCTGTCGTCCCGAAAAGACCCGCGGAGAGACTAGAGCGAGTCTCTCTCTCCGCGGGCCCCCCCATCGGGACAAACATACATTGACACTCATTTCTAGTGCAAAAGGTCATTTATTTAGGACAGGATTTAACATAAACAACAACAACTTTGAACTGTATGAAATCCCTTCTCGCCCAACTTTCAACTTAAAAGCTTCCTCATGCCCTTCCTTCTTTTCTAATAGCTTTCTTCCAATCCCCTCCCCTAGACACTCCCCTCTTCCTTCCATGCCCTCCTTGTTTGTAAACAAACCTCCCCCCATTCTGATCCTTCACCTCATTTTTCCCCCTGGAAGGGGGGAACAAGCCCGCATCTGGCTCTCCCCCCTCCCCCATTTCCTGCCACCCAGAAAAACCCATGTGGCGTTTTTCTGCCCCACCCGGCAAATCTTCGTTTGCCCCCTGAATTCTACTCCTTTTGTAATCCACAGGTTCTCCCCGCATAACTTCTCTAGCATCAGCCTCAAACCCATCCAATAATACGCATTTCCCAATTGCGATAAATGTACTCCATCATCTCTGAACAATGTCCCCTCATGTTCCGTAATATCCTCGTGCCTCCGCACCTTAATCCCTTGTGCCCAGCAAAATCCCCTCATTGCCTTATTCAACTTTTTCGAGCCCGCTCAATGGCTCCATGATTGATTGCCCCTCTCCATACCCGCCTGGGTATAAACTCTGTCCATACCAGACATGTCCCCGCACAGGTTTTGCTTCAATAGCACCAAATCTTTTTACATAAATTGTATCAATGTGGGCCCTGATTGCCTCACCAAATCATTTTCTCCCAAGTGTATCAGCAACAAATCCGGGCATCCCCACTGCAGCAAATTCCCTGTAATATATGGTAGTACACTCCCCCACCTCATTCCGCTCTTTCCCACCAACGCACTTCTTGGTGTCTGCTGGGCAGTCCCATTGATCTGCCGTATATCTGTTTCTCAGCGAATTTTGCCGCCCAATGTACGAATGAATGGCCGACCAGCCAAGTCACTGTCTTATCGTTCCTCTGTCCGGCCACACACCCTGTAAAGAAAAAACACTATAACAACTGTGATGTACTTCTAAACCCCCCCCCACCCCTGGGTTTCATCATGGCCTAACATTGCACTCGCAGCATCTGGATTTCCATCTACCTATTGCTTTAATCTTAGCCCAATCCCATCCTAAATGAGCTGCTGCTGTTGCTGCCCCGATCCTAAAGGAGTGCGTTCCAAAATCCCCTGCTTGCCGACCAGTCCTATCCAAAGCCGTCCTCAAAACCTGCAGGAACTGATAGCTAGTGGTTTTCTTCCCTGAAGCATGCACAACACCCCTGCTTCCCCCGCCTGTCCCCACTTTTGTTTGAAAACCATCCCCTCCTTCACTGGGCATGCTAGATCATCACCTCCTTTCTCCACCCATACCCACTTCCCTTTCCCTAACTGGTCCGTCTTGGACTTCCTGAGCCATATGCCCAATCTCCCTTGATGCATGCCGATCTCCCTCTCCTTCACACCGCGGTCCTTGCCTATACCCAACAATTCAGATACCCTAAAAAACCCCGAAAAACATCCACACCATACACCACCTGAAGAGTCCTGCTTCGTGTTCATCTGTGCCACATACTGGCAAAACATGCAAAAGTTTTTTTTATTTTTTTTTTTTTTTTTTTTTTTATTTTTTTTTTTTTTTATTTTTTTTATTATCCCACAGGTAATGGGCTCTCTTGCCTTACTTCCCTCCCCGGCCCTAAACCTGCCCCATCCTTTCAAATTTTTTTTTTTTTTTTTTTTTTTTCAAGTAAATCATTCCGTGCTGGATCCGTACCGAAGAAAAGCTTCCCATAAAATGAGACACCTGTTAATTTCCCGCCTATCGTGGCCGGGGATAGCCCCTCCTTGATCAAATACAGCACAAAGCGTAAGGCCCGTGCTTCCAACGCTCAGACCCCTGAGCCCAGAAATTGCCCTCAAACTCTTCAAAAGATTGAAAATCCAACCATGCCAGCCTGTAACTTTGCCGCGTAGAGACTGCCAAAGACATCTCCACCAACCCCGAGATCATCATGCCCCCCACTCCCAATTGTCTGCCGGGAACGTAATGTTGGACTGCTCCACTCCTGGCGCCAGGTCGCGAAAACGCCGCCACTGCGAACGAGATAGGGAGTCTATAATCTCGTTGTATACCCCTGTATGTGTGCAGCTTTAAAGATAACATTGAGAGATAAACATTGCAACATAAATTGACGCAAAAACCCCAAACTCTTAAATCCCTGGCTCTCTGTCTGTTTACCAATTCCTCTACTGTCATATTGTCCACCTGGAAAACTACCGTCCTGTTGGCCAGTTCCCATCCCCAGACTGCCAGTGCCACCAACAAAGGAAAAAACTCCAGAAACGCAATACTCCTCCCTTGTTGCAACCACTGCCGTGGCCATGTCTCCGCGCACCACCTACCGTCCCAGTAAATGCCAAAACCCGACGCGCCTGCTGCGTCTGAAATTATTTGAACTTGCCATACTGTGTCCGCATCTCCAAAACATTGGTACCCCATTAAATTTCTTCAGGAACATCTCCCATACCTTTATGTCCTCCCTCAGACCCAAAGAAACTCATCCTATGGTGAGGTAACACCGCCCCTGACATGGACAGTCCGAGTCTTCCACAAAAATACGTCTTCCCCTCCCTACTCTACAAGCACGGTTGAGATAACCTAGTAGTTTTTGTGTAGTCCGTAACTCCCTTTTGTGCCGAGTTCGCACAGATGCTAGGCATTCTAGTATTTCCTTCACTTTTGACGCTGGCAATCTTGCCACCATTAGCTCCGCATCTAGCTCAATGCCCAAAAAAAGGTCATGATTGACAGCGGGCCCTCTGTCTTTTCCGGTGCCAATGGCACTCCTGTCTGCTGCATTAGACTCTGGAAAGGCTGCCAAAGCCCGTCCACATGCCCCATATGCCGCTTCCCCTACAAACAGAAAATCATCCATATAGTGTGTCACTGCTTCGTGGACGCTTGTTTTCACAACAAACCCACTGCAGAAAAGGTACTGAAAGTTTCAAATAGCACGCATGATATCGCGCAAACCGTAGGTAGAACCCTGTCCACATATATGGCTCCATCTAACTGCATGCCTAGCAGGTCGAAATCTGCTGGATGAATTGGTAACAGACGGAAAGCAGACTGTATATCGCATTTCGCCATCTCCGCTTTTAAACCGCACCTCAATACTAATTTTACTGCATCCTCCACAGACGCCTAAATTACCTTGGTATCTTCCTGTGCGATAAAATCATTCACCAACGCCCCCTCAAGCCATGACAGATGATGTATAAGCCGGAATTCGCCTGGCGCTTTCTTAGGTACTACCCCTAGTGGGGATATCATCAATTGATCCGATGGCCAGTTGAGGAATGGACCTGCTATTCTCCCAAGTGTCACCTCTTTATCTATTTTGTCGCGTATTACTTGCGGCTGCTCTTTTGCAGACCGCAAATTGTCTGCCCATCGCCTCTGCCGAGGACCTTGATAACCTACCCTACAACCTTCTCGAAAAACCCCATTCCAATTGTCTGGCCCTATTCTTGTCCGGGTACCTGTGCTGCCACGGCAACAAAAAACTTCTAACCTAACTGGTGTAGGCCCCTTTTGACGCAGGAGCACCTTGTGAGCCTCTTCCTCTTGTCGCCCTCCATTGCTCTGCTGGGCTGTTGAGGGAGAAACATTGTATGACTGGATGACGACCCCCGCACTTGGAGCAGTCATGTTTGACCTACACTGAGCCCTTGAACAGCAACCCTTGTTGAAGTTCCAACAAGCCCCTGTGTTACCCACCTGCGTTTTTTTTTTTTTTTTTTGTGGTTTTTCCCGCCCCTCCCAAGGCGGGGCGCGCCTGAAAGGGCTTATATGTTGCCGGCAAACCGCTCGCCGTATGAGTGGATGCCGCTGCCTGTGCTGACGCCATCCATTGCCTCCATCGCTCCGGATCCCCGTCCCCCATGGTTCCTCGGGGTTGATGCTCACCCGGGCCCTAAATTTCTCATCATAGTTTTGCCATGCAAAAACCCCCAAAATACATCTGGGCCTTTCTAATGATATCCATGTACTTGAATGGCGCTATGGCCCGGTCTGGGTATTTTTCGCAGTATATACTAGCAAAAATCAAAAAGTGCGGACATCCAGTTGTCCATGCGCGTCACCTTGCTAGCTACACCCCCGTCACCCCAGACTGACCACCATCTCCCCTTACCTCCAATTGGTTCATCCACGTACGCGGTGGTTGCCTTGTCATTCCGCCCCATGGCCTTGCTGGCCTCACACTTGACGGCCCTTCGGCCATGACGTCGTCCTGGAAAAGAAAAACAGAGGCAAGGGGTTGCGCCGCACTTGCGCCCCGCTCCCCCCCCCCTTTCTTCACCCCGATCACATTCTCATCACGCAATTCTCCATCCTCCCAATCTCCTTCCTCTTCGTCATAGACCAATTCCAACTCATCTTCCTCTTCCCAACCTCCTTTGTTTTCCCTATACCCTTGAGATTTGGTCGCCGGTGGTTCTGTTGTACTTTGCCCCACATGGCGTCCGCCAGCCTGCTGCTGTCCCCGTTCCCACGGTGTAGAGAAGGCCGCCGTAGACCCCTCTATTGCTTCGTTCCAACGCGCTTGGGCCGTGTTGCGCCCCGTCGGTACTCCTTTTACCTTGCCAACCTCTGACGTTGACATTGTGCTGCCTTTCCCCACATGGCCGCCTGAACCACTGGGGCTTCCCAAGCCAACCTGTCCTTCGGCCGCACCAGCCTCTTGAACCCTACCTTCTCCTGCCTGCGGTACCCAGACCCAGCTTCCTGCTCCAGCCCCTGCTGCCTGTACCCCCTTCCTGTCTGTGACTTCTCGTGCCGCCTCCCCATCTCCTCCCTGTCCCTGCATAATTTTGCCCACCTGGCCTCCGTTTTCGCCACGGCCCTGCGCTGCTCGCGAATTCTAGCTTCCAGGTCCCATGTGGACGGGCCTGCGCAGCCCGTTCCTGTGTCACCTGTACCCGGGTCCTGTGTGCCCTGCGACTCCCCCCCGAACATTAGTGGGCTACATGTGTTAGGGAACTCTGGCCGTACCTCTGTAGCCTGTTCTTGCCTCACTGGGACTTCATCCTTGTCCCCTTCAGAAACCTGTGAGTCGCATGTTGCGATTGCCGCCGCTACGCTGCTTGATGCGGCCCGCGTAGGACGTGTCATGCCCACCCAGGCCTGATCTAATACCCCTGGCCTAAGCAAGTCCGCCCGTCAGGCCTCCCCCAGGACCCGGAGCGCCGCCCTGGCCGCCTCTGCATCATGAATGGTGGCCATGTCCCCCACTACACTGCCCTTGACCCTTCCTTATTGACAAAACCTAAAGAATGTATAGATATATATGTTTTTTTTTTTTTTTTTTTAGGGGCCCCCAATGCTGTGACTCTAGTCCCTGTGGTGTGGCCCGTGTGTCCGTTACTTATATACATCTGCTGTGGGCTGCCGCGCTTCAGGCTCCCAGAAAATATACATATATATATATATATATATACACATACATATATATTTTTATTATTATTATTTTTTTTTTTTTATTTTTTTTTTTTAAAGGGCCCGCCCAGGCGCTGTGTTCTATGAGGGCCCTATTTAGGAACTTTGCGCCGCGTTTCTGACGCGCGCGCGTGTCGTTGTGGGCCCCCGGCGTCTAAAAGCCGGTAATTATACCTAATCTGGCCGGGGGGGGGGGCCTTAAAACCCCCGGCGTTGCCCCAGGCCGTCTCGTGGCCTGGAGCGCGTCCTCTCGTGCACCGCGTTGATGTCCGCGGTCACTTGAAAACAGGCCTTCACGCCTGTATCTACAAAATTATTTGTCTCCCTGCCTGAGCAGGGAGCGCCCCCGCGTCCTCAGAGGGTGCGCACCGGGGCGCGGCTGCGGCCCGCGCCGACCGCAAAAACCTTGCACGCCGCCTCCGTGCCTTCCCTTGCACGGCCAGGGAAAAACCCCTGGCGTGCACACACTCCCGTCTCCCACCGAGGCCCCCCAAGGGGAAGGTGAAAGAGCCCGGGTGCCCTCCCCGATTCCCCCCGACACGCCTGACTAACCTGGCCTGGGCCCCGCCGCGAAATCCTCCCTACCAAAACTTCCTCCCTGTAATGGTCGGCCTGGAAAGAGGCCGACCCCACCCCTCTACCCCCTTTTAACCCATCCCTAACGCCCACCCCCACTTACCTGTCCGCCAATCCTGGCGCACCCGCGCCACTTCCTGTCGTCCCGAAAAGACCCGCGGAGAGACTAGAGCGAGTCTCTCTCTCCGCGGGCCCCCCCATAAGACTGGTGAGTGGTCTGAGTATGTTCTCGCAAGATGGTGCACTTCGGTGACCCATTGACCCATCCCCTGGAAATTAACCAATAATCTACCCTTGACCAGCTATTGTAAATTCCTGAGTAATAGGTGCCCTCTCAAGTATTTTGGTTAGTCTGCCGCCATGCATCAATTAGATGATTTTCTGTCATGATGTTTAGTATATGTTTAGCCGTTGTGCTGTGAGGTGCTTCAGCACCCCTCGACCTATCAGTGTCTGCTCTCAGGGTCACATTAAGGCAGAGGTCTTCAAACTGGGGGGTCGGGCCCCCCTAGGTGGGCTCGAAGTGATCCGGGGGGGGGGGGGCGCCAGACTCTGGCCAAAAGAAGCATTATACAGATAACAGGCCTTTGTTTTAAGTAGAAGCATGTTATTGCATTTTTAAAAAGGTAACAGTACTTAACTGCAATGTTTAAATAGGCCTAGACATATTTAAACATTGCCATCTTTATAAAATAATTGTGAAAAATTTGAGAGGGGGACCAATGATTTTTACTTTCCAACTGGTGGGGGGGAGGCAGTATTAAAATGTTTGGAGACCACTGCATTATGGTCTCCACAACAGAGGATTAAGCTTGGTCCAAGATCTGCTATCCGTCACCATAATCTATCAAAAAAAGCATGGTCATCCGTATTTGTACCATAACAGTTAGCAATAATGCTGCCGTAGGAATGTAGTTTGCCCCGTATTATTGTATATCGACCCTGATCGTCATAAAGCACCCCTTGTGGTAGGAAAGGTGTTCCCTTAAGTACTAGTGCGTTAGTACCTCGTGCATAGGACGAATGCGTGGAGTATTGTCTGTATGAGGTCCAGCGAGTGCCAAATATTGCTTCTTTTAAGGTTGAAAAGTGTGTCTCTTGCAGCAATGTGATGTGTATATCATGTCTATCTAACTATGCTAAAATGTGTCTAGGCTTACGCAGGTCTCCTAGGCATCTTACATTCCATATCAATCATCGACATGTCACATGTGTGGCGTGTGCATATGCTTCAGAGTATTGGGTCTGGTCGGATTTGGCTATTTAGGTATTACTTTGTGTAATATGTGTAAAGGATAATAAATTATGAAGCATTCTTTATACAATTGTGACCATTTCAAGCAATATTTAGCATCACATAATACATTACTGTCCCCGAATTCTCCCCATCCCCCACACTGGTGACCCAATCCCGCCAGGAATATCAGCCCTCCAGAAAACCATCCAACTGCCCCATACAAATAGAAAAGGAGCTCTCACTCAGTGGGTATTTAACAAGATTAGGGTTAACCTGAGGGTCTCGTCCCAGCAGCCAAGCGGTGTTGATCTTGGGGTGATGAGGGTATCTGGGGGTTCTAAATATCATCAGTACTTCTGAGAGATTGGCATAGAAAGTACATTAGATATTACAACTTTTTATTCCAGCTATTTGCAATATATAGTTGGGGGATCTGTTTTGGCCAGCGATCTGCTCCAGCATCGCTGTACTACAGCCAGAGTAGCTCGCAGCCATGCAGCTTTCATCTATGTCTGTTCGATGTTGGGGATGTGGGCCTGGGCGAGGCCATTCTCAAGTCCTTCCTCAGTTGTCCAATGTTATTTTTCCACATGCAGTCCAGAGCTTGTTATGGATGTCCAAATGGTGTGAGGTTTTTCCGCTTGGTGTAGTTGCTATTTAATGACCATGAACTTTTCCTGAGCCTCCTGAACTACAATGGTGAAATCCAGATGTATAGATATAGGCCCTCATTACGACCCTGGTGGTCGGTGTTAAAGCGGCGGTAATACCGCCAACAGGCCGGCGGTAAAAAAATTGATTTTTGACCATGGAGGAAACCACCAACACAGACAGCCACTTGAACACTCCGACCGCCACGGCGGTAGCAACAAGCACCATGGCGGTAACCGCCAACAGCCAGGCGGAAGACAATGTACCGCCCATTGTATTATGAGAGGCCAATCCGCCAGCTTTTCCGGGGCAGTACCAATGTCATCAAAAGCACGGCGGGAACAGTACACAGAAGGGAAACGACTCACCTCTCGACACTCAAGGAAGAACCACGACGCCATGGAGCCCGAGTTGCAAATTTTTCCAATGCTGGTCTACCTCCTCCTACACCAGGAACACGAACGGCGGTGAAGACGACCACGGTGAGTACCGCACCTACCACACAAGGGTGGGGGGAGGGAAAAGAGAGTGACACACACACGCAACACCCCCACCCCAACACCATACACACAAACAGATGCAACAACAAGACATATCCACCCCGTAACCCTCAGGAAGAACGCAAGGACAAAAGAAAGTGAGTAAAGTCATTGTAATATTAAAAATTAGATAAATATGTCCTTCAAGCACAAAACAGTATGTACAATATATACAAATGGAGGGACAATGACCACACCAAAATGTCCGTGGCCCACAGAGCATAACACATAGGCCAAGGCCACACTTGACTCCTGCCTCAATACGGAGAGAACACTGCTGGGGCGTCAGGTCGAAGATACACAGGCACCTCAGGGGGAAGGGGAACGGGGGCACCTCAGCCGAAATATGGTACAACGCCACTGCTCCTGGAGGTGGCAACATGCCCTCTGCGATGTCCTGGGGAGTGCAAGGCCACAGTCTCTCAAGTGGGTGGTTTGCCCACTGCTTGGTCCTGGGGAGTGCAAGGCCACAGTCTCTCAAGTGGGTGGTTTGCCCACTGCTTGGTCCTGGGGAGTGCAAAGCCACAGTCTCTCAAGTGGGTGGTTTGCACACTGGTTCTGGAGGGGGCCTTGTGCCTAGTGTGCTTCATCCTGGCAAGGAGGGGCTGAGTGGATGCCTTCTTCCACTGGTTCTAGAGGGGCCCTTGTGCCCAGTGTGCTTCATCCTGGCAAGGAGGGGCTGAGTGGATGCCTTCTTCAACTGGTTCTGGAGGGGGCCTTGTGCCCAGTGTGCTTCATCCTGGCAAGGTGGGGCTGAGTGGATGCCTTCTTCCACTGGTTCTGGAGGGGGTCTTGTGCCCGGTGATGCAGATCCTGGATGGTGCAAGGTCACAGTCTCTCACCTGGGTGTCACACCTACAGTTGTTGCAGGGCCCAGGAAGCACTACAGCCCATGAAGTCACGACTACACACTGCTTGCCGGTGGTGACGGCTGCTCAGTAGATGTCAGTTGCGGTGCTGTCAGTGGTGGGGGGAGGCCCTTCCCCTGCAGCCTTGGACGTCTGCCCACTGGGGCTGCTGGCAGAGATGCTGTCAGCGGTGCAGGTGACGGTGCTGTCAGCGGTGCAGGTGACGGTGCTGTCAGTGGTGGGGGGAGGCTCCAGCCCTTCCCCTGCAGCCTCGGACGGCTGCCCACTGGGGCTGCTGCTGCTGGCAGTGGTGCTGGCGGCGGTGCAGGTGACGGTGCTGTCGGCTGTGCGGGTGACGGTGCTGTCAGTGGTAAGGGGAGGCTCCAGCCCTTCCCCTGCAGCCTCGGACGGCTGCCCACTGGGGGTGCTGCTGCTGGCAGTGGTGCAGGTAGCGGTGCAGGTGGCGCTAATGGCGGCAGTGCAGGTGACGGTGCTGTCAGTGGTGGGGGGAGGCTCCAGCCCTTCCCCTGCAGCTATGGACAGCTGAAGTGCCATGGCTGGTGTTGTTCCCTTCCTGACCTTGGC
Organism: Pleurodeles waltl; assembly: GCF_031143425.1. Classification (NCBI taxonomy): domain Eukaryota; kingdom Metazoa; phylum Chordata; class Amphibia; order Caudata; family Salamandridae; genus Pleurodeles; species Pleurodeles waltl. The sequence goes on from NC_090446.1 coordinate 910,598,718, forward strand.
AGCTGGTGGTGCCTCCTTGCTTTTGCCAGCTGGTGTTCTCTTCCTGCCCTTGCTAGCTGGTGGTGCCTCCTTGCCCTTGCTAGCTGGTGGTGCCTCCTTCCCCTTGCTGGCTGGTGGTGCCTCCTTCCCCTTGCTGAATGGCAGCCCCTTCTTGCCCTTGGCAGGTGGTGCAGGCACACTGGCGGTGCTGACGGGTGCCTCCTTGTAGCCTCTTACAACTGCAGTAGCTGCAGACACTACTGTGGCCGTGGACTGGGTGGCTGAGGTTCTGGGCTGGGTTCTGCCCACTCTGTCCCGAAGTGAAGGATGGGGGGAGGTGCAGGGAATAGGCCAAGGACAGAGAGGAAAAGCCTTTTAAGGACATTGGGGTGGGAAGAGGATGAGGGTTTGGGAGTAGAGGAAGAGGGAGTGGTGGTAGGAGGTGTCTGTCTGCTGTGTTTGGGTGCAGGTGCATGCTGGATGCTGGTGTGAGGTGGATGGCTGTTGGGTGTCTGAGTGCTTGCGTTTATGTACTTTGGGAGGAGGGGGCACAGACACAGTGGGAGAGGACACAGGAGACTGTGAATGGATGTGGGGGTGGTGACTGCCAGTGAGGGGAGTGTTGTGATAGGCGTGCTGGTGATGGAGGTAGGGGATGAGGACGTAATGCATGCAGGTGTGAGTGGAGATGCAGCTGGGAGGGATGTGGACGAGGAGGAGGGGGACACAGTGGAGGCAGTGGATGTTGGTGTGTCTGCATCTGGATGGTGCTTGTGTGAGTGCCTGTGGGATGAAGTGTGGTGCTTGTGCTTGCCTGAGCCACTTCTGTGTGTTGATTTGGGTGCATGCAGGTCTGAAGGTGTGCTTGGGATAGGCTGGGGTTGAGGGGAATGGGACTGGGTAGAGGAAGTTGGAGGGGGAGGCTAGAGGCAGGGACAATGGCTGCCATCAGTGAGTTGGCAAGGGCCTGGAATGATCTCTGTTGGGCCGCCACGCCAGAGTGAATGCCCTCCAGGAACGCATTTGTTTATTGCAAATGCCCTGCTAAACCCTGGATGGCATTCAGTATGGTTGACCACCCAACAGAGAGGGATCTCAGGAGGTCAATAGCCTCCTTACTGAGGGCAACAGGGCTGCCTGGGGCAGAGCCTGAGGTGCCTGGGGCGAAGGAGATGCCCACCCTCCTGGGTAAGCGGGCACTGGAAACTCACTGTGGGGCTGCTGGGAGGGCGGTGCTGGTACGGGGGTGGCGGCTGTACCTGTAGTTGGGGTGGCCACAGCGGTGTCCGCCACTGCCAGGGAGCTTCCATCAGAGGAGGTGTCACTGTCAGAACTGTCCCCCCTGTCTCCGTCATGGTGCTCCCCTCACCCTCCGTCCCACTGGTGTCCTCACCGTTGGTGGATTCGGCCTTCAGGCCCATGTGGTATGCCGCTCCCTCCGTCCCCAGTGCCTCTGCTTCTCTGCCAGATGATGCTAATGCACACAAGGACAGGGTGAAAAAACAAAAAGTGGGGGAAGAGACAGAGGATACACTTGGTCAATGCCAGCAACAACACTACAGTTGGCGTACACAACTCACAGGGAACAGCCCTATGCACTAGGCCATGCACTACCAGTTACAATGCTAGTCCCAGGCCATGGGGTACAATGCATAACACCATTAGCTGCACTCCTGAAACCCACAGGACACTGCCTAGTAGTAGATGCCCACTAGTAGTATTGGGGTTGGAGTGCATATGAGCTTGCCCATCATGTAACCTACCCTGCCATGTACGCCCTGGCTTAGGGGCACCCACAGACCCACATCCCCCACCCAGGTAACACCTTAACACGCGCAACTTCATGATTCTGAATCCGTACTCACCCTCTTGTGGCAACTGTGATGCCTTCAATCGCCCATCCAACTCTGGAGAGGCACCCTTATGCGGAACATCAGGGGGGTCAGGGTACGACGGGCACCCCTTCCTCGTTGGGAGGCCATCCCCAGCTGGGCCTCCAGCGTCTTCCTTGCCCAGCGGCGCAGGTCCTCCCACCATTTGCGACAGTGGGTGCTCCGCCTGTCAAAGACCCCCAGGGTCCGCACCTCCTTGGCGATGGCATACCAAATACCCTTTTTCTGATGGGTGCTCACCTGCAGAAAAAGATACATAAGAAAAGGTATTAGTCATACCATCCGGACTGTTATAGTCATGGCCCACCATATCCCTCCCATCCCCTTATGCACAGACATTGCCCACCAAACATGCAGCACTCTGCCCTGGACCCCTCAGCCCCCCCAAACGAGGCTTACACACACAGCACTCCGTACATCCATGCCCCACGCATCGTCCTCACAGTGTACTCACCTGTTTGTCTGGAGGACCATACAGTAAAGTGTACTGGGGTAGGAAACCATCCACTAGTCTCTCCAACTCCTCGGAAGTGATGGCAGGGGCCCCTTCCCCAGTGACCCGAGCCATGGTCGGTTCCAGACACAGGACCTACATGTTCACATTAAGTTTCTGTAAAAAAATGCAAGGCATATTAATCTGAGTATATGTTTGAATATGACCATGTGCTCACCGTTTTTCACCATAGAGTTCAACCAGTGAGGAGGAATAGGAGATGGAGACATACCCCTTGTACAGACCCCTGGTGGACCTGGCGACAATGGAGGACAGGAATATTATCCTAACGTACAGGCTTGATAGGGCCACAGTCCCTGAGCTGTGTGCACAATAGGAGACAGACCTAATCTCAGCTATTCGCCACCCCGTTGGTATCCCCCCTCTTGTGCAGGTCCTGTCAGTGCTCCATCTCTTGGCAAGCGGGTCCTTTCAAGTGACAGTGGCCATGGCAGCAGGGATGTCACAACCTATGTTCTCAAACGTGCTGACTAGAGTGTTGTCTGCCCTGATGAAACACATGCGCAGCTACATCGTCTTCCCCCAGGTGGAGGATTTGGCCACAGTGAAGGCTGACTTCTATGCACTGGGACATATCCCCAACATTATTGGTGCTATTGATGGTACACATATTGCCTTTGTTCCCCCCACCCCTGGAGAAATGAACAGGTGTTCAGAAATCAAAAGAGCTTTCACTCTCTGAATATGCAGATAGTGTGCCTGATGGACCAGTACATCTCCCATGTCAATGCAAAGTATCCTGGCTATGTGCATGATGCCTTTATCCTGAGGAATCGCAGCATCCCATATATGATGTCTCAACTCAAGAGGCACAGGGTGTGGCTAATAGGTAAGCTCATGGTCCCCAACCAGTGTCTGTTGGTATATGGGTGTGGGTTTGGCCCTAAGGGCGAGTGTCTGGCTAACAGGTATCCCTCGATATTTACAGGTGACTCTGGTAACCCCAACCTCTCATTGCTACTGACCCCAGTGAGGAGTGCCAGGACAAGGGCAGAGGAACGTTACAATGAGGCACATGGGCGAACAAGGAGTATCATTGAGAACACCTTTGGCCTCCTGAAGGCCAGTTTCCGGTGCCTCCATCTGACAGGATCCCTGTGCTACTCACCCAAGAAGGTGTGCCAGATCATTGTTGCATGTTGCACAACCTGGCCTTGAGACACCAGGTGCCTTTTCTGCAGGAGGATGAGGCTGGAGATGGCCGTGTGGCAGTGGTGGAGCCTGTGGACAGTGACGAAGAGGAGGCAGAGGAAGAGGATGTGGACAACAGAACTACTATAATTCAACAGTACTTCCAGTGACACACAGGTGAGACACTGTAACTTCACCTTCCATTGCAGTTTTGTGTTGGACATTGTACATGGCAGCCTGATTTTCAGAAATCTATGGCCACTTACTATACACTTTGGCATCTCTACTTTCAGATATCTGTGCCCCACTCTGGCTCCTGGTGTGTTTACTGCTGCCCACTACAGGTCATACCTATGTATATATAACTGTACAGTTGAATTGCAATGTTTACAGCTTGTCGAACTAATACATATTTCAATCAATTGACAGACTCCACACTTGTATTAGTTCCAAGGGTGTTTATTTATGTGATAATAAGTGTAGGGGGTATTGCAATGGGCTGGGTGGATGATGGAGGAATATCCAGGATAGAGTCCAGTCTATTTGTTTCACAGATGCATTGTCCAAAGGGGCATAGGTAGTGGGGCAATGGCAGTTCAAGGTGGACAGGGTGACAGAGTGGGACACAAGGGTGACAATCAGGAGAGTCTTATTTCCTGGCGGGGGTCTTGGCAATGTTCTCTGGCTTGTGCCTGGATCACAGGGACTGTTTGCGTGGTGGTTCTCCTTCTGCAGGGGGAGGGGTGCTGGTGGCCTGTTGTTCCTGTGGTGGGTCCTCCAGTCCACTAGCGTCAGCAGAGGTGGAGGGCTGTTCATTGGTGTGGCTAGCTTCAGGGGCACGTTGGTGTGCCACTGCCTCCCTCATGGTGTTGGCCATGTCTGCCAGCACCCTGCTTCCCTCATGGTGTTTGCCATGTCTGCCAGCACCCCTGCAATAGTGCTCAGGGTGGTGTGTATGTCCCTCAGGTCCTCCTTGATCCCCAGGTACTGTCCCTCCTGCAGCCGCTGGGTCTCCTGCAACTTGTCCAGTATCTGGCCCATCGTCTCCTGGGAATTGTGGTATGCTCCCAGGATGTTGGTGAGTGCCTCCTGGAGAGTCGGTTCCCTTAGCCCGTCCTCTCCCTGTCGCACAGCAGTCCTCCCAGCTTCCCTGTTGTCCTGTGCCTCTATCCCCTGAACCGTGTGCCCACTGCCACTGACCCCAGGTTCCTGATCGTCCTGTGTTTGTGGGGTTGCCTGGGGTCCCTGTAGTGGTGGACACACTGCTGATTGAAGTGTCCTGGGGACAGAAGGATGGGCCCACTGGGTGGGTGCTGTGGTGGTGTTTCCTGAGGGGGGAGGCTCTGTGGTGGTATGGGACTGTGCCTGGGTCACCGACTGTCCAGAGGTCCCTGATGGGCCAGGTTGGTCATCCTGATCCAGGCGTGCAGAGCTGCTGTCATCCCTGTGGGCCTCTTCTGGGGGGGAACTGGATGTTGTTGGCACCTCCTCTCCTGTTACATTGTGTGGGTCCTGTGGGGATGTAAATGCAGTTTTATTTTTTCTGCGTGTGACATCTTGTGCATGGGTAGGTTCCCCTCTATGGTTGTTATTACCAAAGGAGCTTTGGTTTGTGTGAGTTGTGATTTGGTTGGCTAAGTGATTGTCACTAGTGTGCATGCTGTGGTGATGGGGGTCCATGCGGGTCTGTGATGGGGGTCCATGCATTGGTGTTGCATGCAGGGCTTGGTATTGGGATGGGTGGGTTGTGATGGTGGGGAATATGTGAGGTGGTGGAGTGATGGGGGTGAGGATAGGGGTGGGAGTTTGTGATGGCATGAAGGTGGGGGGGGGGTGAAAGTAGTAAAGATATGACTTAAAAGAGTCCATTCCTCCTGCTACTCCTGCCAGGGCCTCAGGATGCACTATTGCCAAGACTTGTCCTCCCATGTTGTTAGTTGTGGGGGAGGAGGTGGGGGTCTATCGCCAGTCCTCTGTACAGCTATCTGGTGTCTTGCAACCACGGAATGCACCTTCCCTCGTAGGTCGTTCCACCTCTTCCTGAGGTCATCCCTTGTTCTGGGGTGCTGTCCCACGGCGTTCACCTTGTCCACGACTCTCCGCCATAGCTCTATCTTCCTAGCAATGCACGTCTGCTGCACCTGTGATCCGAATAGCTGTGGCTCTACCCGTATGATTTCCTCCACCATGACCCTTAGCTCCTCCTCTGAGAACCTGGGGTGTCTTTGTGGTGCCAGGGGTGTAGTGTGAGTGGTGTGTGTGAGGGTGTGTGGGGTGATGTGTTGTGGTGTGTGCTGTGAGGTGCGTGGATCGTGTATGGGTGATGGTTTTCTGTGGCTCTGATTCTGTGGGTGATCCTGTCGTGTCGCTTTCTCAGTTGTCAATTTTCTTGAGTTGTAAGGGTTTGTGGGTAATGTGTGTATGTTTTATAGTGGTGTGGGTGTATGGGTGTGGTGTGTGTATGTCTGTCAGTTGTGTGTTATTTAAATTGTCCAATGCGGTGTAGTTTTGTTAGTGTGTGTGTATTTTGAGCGTAGCGGTATGTACCGCCAATGGTTTACCGCAGTTGAATGTCCGCCACAGTGATTCGTGGGTCATAATGCTGTGGGGGTATTTCTGTTGGCGTAACAGTGTGGGTTTTGGTACCGCCAGTTTATCACTGACCTTTGGGCTGGCGGACTTGTGTGTGTGGCTGTATAGTGGTGGATTTCTATGTGTGGGTCATAATACGCGTACCGGTATACCGCCGCAGTATGTTGGCGGCAGTCATCATGGCGGTAAGCGACACTTACTGCCAATGTCATAATGAGGGCCATAGTGTTCCCTTCAAATTTTAATCGTTTTTTTTCCCAAGCCAACCGGAGTGAGGTGTCACAGTCTTTGTAGTTCAAGATCTGGGCAATAATCAGTTGTGCTTGAGAGCCCGGAAGGGATCAGGTAGCCAGCAATCGGTGGGCCTACTCCACAATAAATATTTTAGAGAATGAGTCAGAGCCATAGATTGCAGTAAGAAGCCGCTCCATGTAGTCCTCCATCTTATCTGTGTTAACTGTTTCGGGCACCCCCAATATGCGCAAGTTATTGCGGAGCAACCGGGCTTCTAAATCCTCTTTTTTAGGCGCTATCAGTTTCAATACCTTCTCCATGTTTAGGAGTTGCTACATTGGACAACCTTTGTTCCGCCTCTTAGAGCCGTCCGTTGTGTCTTTCCAGTTTGTAGGCCATGGAATCGATTCTGTAACACATGGTGTCCATTTTAGCTTCAATGGATTCCAAACTATGTTTCATGGCTAGTAAGAGCACCTTCATGTCCATGTCTTCAGTTGAATCACTTTGTGGCATCTCCTCTGTTTCAGCAGACTCGGATCCATCTTGCAGAGTTTTCGCAGAGAGCCGCAAGCCAAATTGGTGTTTGGGTTGCCAGCCTTCAGTCTTACCCATTGTGATATTGTTTTATATTCAGTCAGGGAATGAACGGTGTCGCAGTCTGCAGTGCCCAATAGATCACAGGCATTTAGCACATTACTCTGTTCAACCTCCCTGGAATTAGTGCCACCTCACATATGTGTTTCTATCACTGTAGATGATGAAGCAGCACGAGATAACGCACAATAGTAGCTAAACGTGCCTTAGAATGCCTTATGCCGTTTTGTTACATGCTTCCAGTAGCTTGGCTTTGCGAACCTTGCTCCTGGTGCAGGGGTTTCATTAATGCATCTGAAATAATGCTATATGCAATGCGAATCATAGTGGGAGGTATCATCGGTCCGTCCTCACCCCACACTATCGCAGTTGGGGGGCACGAGCAGACCAACTTTGCAGCAGTATATTAGGGTACTTGGGATATCTGTAAATATGATGGCCTGTAGCATGAATTAGCGGCATTGATGTATTTTCAGTGGGTCCATCTATATGATTAGTGCTCCAGGGACACACAGTGCAGCGGCGCTTTATCAGTGGAGTGCCTCACCAGCCACACAATCACGGCAATGTCATTACCAGAGTAGGCAGTCAGCACCACCCAGCCTATAGGATGCTTGACTGTTTTATGCAATTATGAGCCAGGGGTGTGCATAAACTATGTCACTGACAGTTGCGTATGAGTTTTATTTGTGGCCAAAGCTGAGGTATCCCCGTATGGGGCGAGCGAAGAGATCCTGGGCCCGCCCTGGTTGGATTGCTATCTCTCTGGTGTTTTTGCACCCCAGCACAGGGTTGTCACAGACCTCCGATATCCAAGGCCAGCAGAGCGCTGATAAATGCTTAATTACTGAAAGTAGCCGCTGTGCTGTTATATATGAGTATGCCTTACTTTAGTTGCAGGTCCGTCAGGAGTCAGCACGGGCTATGCCCAGCACTGCAAGATTCCGGTTGCGACGCAGTTGCCATTTTAGGCTGTGTACCGGCAGTGCAAATCACCAACCATTTCCCTGTGTTCAATTTTATAAATCACTGCATATTCTTGTACAGTTGTGCAGTATTGCGGATGGCTGTTCCCAGGTGTCACTCAATGTACAACCGATGTTGATGGACTTTTCTCCCGACCGCAGAAGCCTCACTACAGTGCAGCCATCTTGCGCACCGACTCTCTGGCACCCCCCACCCTGTAACTTTCCAAGCACAAGATTCTTGGGCACACTTTTCTGGAAACAAATTTGTGAAGATTCTTCAAATGGTGCCAAAGATATAGGCAAGCCAAAAAACAGCTTTTTCTATGTAAACTAGGCCCTAACTATAACTACCTACTGGCAACTGGCAGTAGGTGATATATATATCACCTACATCATATATATGTATATTCACTGAAACAAACCAAAGGTTACGGGGAAATTGTAGTTAGGTTCATATTTTGAGATTTTGCACACACAAAACCATGGAAATTCAGCAGTTATACTTATCTCAAGAAACTATAACTCATGCTCTAAGGTAACTATAACTTGCACCCTGTCAAACACAGTTTCCTCGTCAATAATTTTATTGGAAACATTGCAGTGATATTATCCATGAGGTCATAGAAGATGTCATGACTTATGTGGGGTAATTTGCAGTGCATGGCCAGGCCATGAGTTATGTTATCTATATAATTATTACTGTACTACTACAGAAAAACCCTTTAACTCTCTCAAATGCACTACTCTATGTCTCATATGTCTCATCCTGTACCTCTGTCAGTATATCCTCTAACTCCATTCACTGACTCATCCCAAACCTTGCTGTACTATTATGATCTCCTTAAAAATCTTTCTAGACTCTTCCCTCCTCTATCCCTCCTTTTACTTATCCCAAATCTAATTTTACTGCTATGATCTCCCTAATTACCGTTTTTAGACTCTTCCCTTCTCTGGCCCTCCTTTGATTCATACCAAACCTCTTTTTATTACTATGATCTCTCAAATAACAATTTCTAGACCCTTCCTTTATCTATCACAACCTGATCCTATTCAATCCAACTAACAGACTCACATGGCTAAGGCTTGAATTAACGTCTTATATTTCCCTAAGCTAATCCACCACTCGTCTATTTTGGGTTCGGAAGTAGCATGCTACTAGCTGAAAAGGGATTCAACTCGTCAGGGGTAATAACTGCTATTTAAATACAATTACAATTACAATAAGTAACTGGGACCACTCAATATTGAGTTCTTGATTAGAGAAAGATTAATGGGTTTTGTTATAAAAATCTCAAAAATCAAGTGGTACAGAATAAATACCATGAAGGATGAAATGCAGAATTGTGCGGAGTAGTCAGAAGTAGTCTCAAATCAGCATCAAAATCATAAAGAAATCGAGCAGCATCCGTAGTTGGAAATCCAAGAAATTTTGGATTATCCCCAAAAGCAAGGGGTTCTTATACACAAGTCATGCATAATAAATTAGACACTTCACACAAATGGATAAGTCTAGGTCGAGCAACAGAACTACAGTGGAAGGTCCAGAAGTACATTTAAAGCACATGCACACTGTAAAAATCGACTCAGGTGTCTATCAGGGGTGCATTTTGGCCCGTTTTCTTACTTTATATCAACAGTTTAGAGTCCATTTTTTACCCCCTAATGGGACGGATATGTCCCAAATAGCAATACTTCAAATTCCAGTCCTCTTGTACACAGAGGACGCTGTTTTCATTGTGAGAACAGCTAATGGTTTACAAACCATGTCGGACTCCTTTGTCCTTCTCATGAATGATCAGGCCTTGAATGTCAATATGTCCAAAGCTTTTACTATGGTCTGCGGTCCTCCAAAGATTAAGATTAAAACATACAAGATTAGGGCAGTCAAGATTGACAGGGTCAAACATTTTAGCTATTTGGGTATTCCCTTTGATGAGGATTTATAGTGGGGATCTCTACTTGAGATAACATGTATGCAGTTTAAGAGCTCGTCAATGTGGTTTTCAGGTTTGCCTCCAGGCTTCGCCAGAAGCCAGCGGGAGAATTTATACATATTATAAATCTAAATGTATGTCACTCACCTTATATGGGGATAGGATTTGGGGATATCTGAACGCCATAGCCCTACAGAGTGCTGTGAACAGTTTCTTGTACACCCTTTCGGCGGTACCCAAGAGTACCATGAATGCTATTTGTCACAAAGAAACTTGGCTGAACTAGCTTGAGGATTTAGTAAGTTTGGCCCCTTGTGTTTATGGCATTAAATGTGGCTTTTCTGGACACTCCATTTTTCACGGTCACCGCTTGCTGATGTGTTAATTCTCGATCACATGGCTAATATCCCATGGTTTGTGTATCTGAAGCATACCTTTACAGGGATGGGTGTTCCGGACTTATACGAATCCCCTGTATCGTTGGAACACGGGTCCAAGGAGGCTGTGAAAGAACCCTATTTTAGCGATAAAGATGAATCACTGAAAAAGAAGGTAAAATTAATGCAGACTGTCGCCGCTCACTCCACTCTCCGTATCTCAAATGGTATTGCACCCCATCTGACGTTAGTTCCAAACACACAGTACAGGTTTTATCTTACCTGTTTTGAATTAAATATCTCACACGTTTTGCTCGATTTTCCATCACAGGGTACCTGGTTTGATCAGCTTCCTACTTTCCCTTGTGATCATTCACAACAACAAATAAGCCACTTCATGGTCTTTTGTAACCTTTATATAGATCCTTGTAAGTGCTTCTGAGCTCCCTATATATATGCTGCTATGATTAGACATTACCATCCTGCTCTCTTTTTTAACAATTAGCAATCGCTGAAGTAGGTTTTGCTGATTTAAACTTCATTAGAGTTGCTTTAAGTTTCAGAAAGCGCCATAGTTCTTCTGTCATCTATAATGTTTTGTTATTTGCTGTGCTGTCTCTTCAGGATACTGTTTGAATGAATTAACAATGTAATGTTATTGAACTACTTATGTCGATTAATGTACTTGTGTGTGTGTTTATGGCGTGTTTGCCAAATCAAGAATTATGTCTGACTACGAGGGGGGAAGAACTAAAGAGAATGGTAGAACAGCATCAGAGAAGCATCCATATTATTCAAAATTGTGTTTTCTTCTGAATGTAGCACAACTAAATTACATTAATAAAGGCACATCTATGTATCATATTAAACTTTTTTCAACTGTAATCATGTTAATTCACCATTTTAATTGGATTCAATATAAAAATTATTATTCAACATTTTTATTGTTACGGAAAATAAGCCTAGGAAAATGCTACCACAGTTTCATGGTCTAAAACTGAACTGGTAGTACTCGAGAAAATTAATCTTGCTGATCTGCTCTTATAGTTGGGATAAGACCACTTTCTGGCTGATTTTTCCTATGAAGGGTAGGGGAGTGCCATTCCAGCATATCCTTGTCAGAATATTTCCTGACATAAATATTGTATTACATTTTGTTTACAAAATCTCACTCTAATTGAGTTAATAAAATCAATGCATCCAAATGTGTGACGATTTTTACGTATGGAGATAGACTATGGGGCATGGTTGATGTACAAGGTATTCAACAAGCTGAAAATGCTTTTTTGAAAAATCTTCTAGTGGTCCACCCAAATTGCCCAAATGCCACCTGTCATGACGAATTGGGTGCATCATATCAGAGAGAGAATAAAACTAGCCCCACTTTTACCTTGGCATTGTATTTGAACTTGGGAGGGCGCGCTATTAAACAAACTTGTTCTAAAAGACTGTCTGAAAATGATTGCAGCTCTCGCTATAACATGGTTTGCATATGTAAAGTCAACCTGTGAGGAGATTGGGCTCCCAGATTTATTTGTTTCACCTGACTCATGTTTGAGCATCAATAAGGCTAAGCTAAAACATTTTTTTTTATAATGCTGCCACAAAATAAATGGTAGTATATAAACCTAAAGCATCAGTGACTACTTATTATCTGGTATGTACTCCAGAAGGCCTCCAATCCTATTTATCCTTGATCCAGAACCTGTAGCACCTCTTTGTTTTAACCAGGTTATGTTTTAATTATTTACCCCTCATGGTGAGTTACCCATTTAATTGTCATTCCTTATCAGACCTGGGTCCCTGCCCCTGTCACGGTGTGTCCATTCAGACGAATCTACACATTTTGTTATTTTGTCCCTTTCATAAAATCCCTAGAAGATAATTTATATTGCCTGTTTTTTAGGTGTTTAAGTTCAGAGTGTGCACACCAGCTTTGCTGTTTTTGCAACAATTACATTGCTCCTTCGTAGGTTAATCAATGGCAGGTTTTTTGTGGCAGATTTTAAAAATACAGAAATGTGCTATATGCTAACAGGCCTTTTGCCGAAGGTATTATTTAATGGGGATAGGAGCTCTACTGTAAGCTGGGCTGGTTTATTGTATCGCTTTTTAAGATTTTATTGAAAGCAATTTTATGTTTTGTGGTCTTCTTAACTCTTACTGGGGTGGGATGGGTCTATACATTGTCTTAAAATGATAAAGAATGTACATGTGTTTCTTTTGCTTGTGCAAGCAGAATTGTAGCAAATAAAGATTTTTGGACTGACTGGGTTCATAAAAAACATGTATAATCAAGGGTAATCCTTTGGTTTATCAATGCCCTTAGTAACGTAATTCTGGGGGGAGGAAGTCATATGGGCCCCTATTATCTGCCCACTTGTATTGGCCCCTACGGCAGTGCTTGCCTACAGTTACTGCTTCACAACACAGGCCAATGGGCTCTTCTTCAAAGAGCACGGGAATTCTTGCTCTGACCGAGGCAGGCCTGTGGGATGCTGTGCAGATGTACTGCTGCTCTGCATGACTGCCTGTTTTATGTTAAGACTGGACCTCAATTTTGATTGCATGTCTTTGTGCTGATATCTTACTTTCTGATTTCCCACATTTAAGACCAGTTTCTGAGGTTAGAGCTATTGAGACTGGTCCAACACTCACATTCCTCCCCCATCTGTAACAACACAGCAGTCTAGACTGCACACAGCACATTACCCAGCACTGTGAGCCCAAACACGAGGAGCTGCCAAAATACCTGCTCAGGGGGTCCTTGCATCTCAGCACGTGAAGGGGAAGCAGAACCTTCTGAATCTCAGCCAACGCACAGCCCCATGTTGCGCACAGGTACCCCACCTCAAAGATCTCAGACTGAATGAAACCTCTGTATCTGTGTTGGACGGCGGCTTCCTGTGGTGTTATCGCAGGTTTGGTTGCGTGCTGGGAGCAGGCTGTTAGAGAAGGGGTGAATGCAAGAAGCCATGAGTGAACAAGATGGAGGCAGGTATGCGCAAGTAGCAGCAGGTAGTGGCGGTACGAAACTTAAGGGGGGGGGGGGGGAGAGTACCTGTAGGGGGTACGCACTCTACTGTGCTGAGGGGGCTCTCAGGAGCTCGGGCCCTCCCTCCCCCCTCCCTTACGCCCACCCCACTGGCTGCAGGTCAGGAATTGAGTACACCGACAGATATATTCTTTTGGGGCGCCGTATTTTTAAAGCAAAGAAGGCTGCTCATCAACAGTGTTACGCGTAGTGGCGTGGTGTGGAGAATGAAAGGTCCAGCTCTATTTTTTCCGGTTATCTGTAAGGAGTAGCCTGACTTTTCTACGCATTTTTCTTGTTTGCCACTCCAGGCATTCTTTTGAGCAATCCCTGCCCCATTCTTTCGATGTATGTATTAAGTGCAGGTGTTGAAATACACCTGTGTAAAGGTCTGGCGGCCAGAACAATTGCCCTCCCCAAGAAGCCGAGTGTAAATATTTGCACCAGTAACCTCACCTATACAAACCTCTGGCTTGGAGCAGATGCGATACAAAGAGGTTGTAGGCATGTGATTTGCCAGTACGGTGTGTGATGCTGATACACTACCAGGGGGCGACTGAATAGCCCCTGACAGAGTTTTAGAGGTCTCTGTAGTGAGGCAGAGCAGCCTTGTGCTGGATTTTACACCTCTTCTGCCTCTGTGGGGGCTTTGGAGGTAGAATGAGTCGTAGATGGCCCTGCACTCTTGGCTGCTTGTAATTTCTAGCTCTGTGAGGCGGGTCTGTCTTGCTTGAATGTCTGACAGTCCGCCATGTGGCTGGCTCTGCCCCAGCCCCACAGACCTTTCAGAGGCACAAAGTATCCAGAAATCTCACTTTTCTCATGGTCTGGTCGGCCTCAGGCGGTGCCTTTTATTAGACTAAATAATTCTGCAGCTACATTACAGTAAAACGACTTTTTGAGTCACGCACACTCTAATCCTCCGGACACTTTCGGGCAGTGGAAAACGATAGCCGAATGAATCTGCAATGTGTTAAATAATACAGTGACACGTCACGAAGCTCCACGGTAACCGCGCCAGGTACTCAACGACCTGTGACGCACACCGCAGGAGCACGGACCCCCCAAACACCCTCCCAGTCCCCGATTTCCCACCGCGAGAGACACGTGCCGCTGCGGGGAAGCGCGGGTCGGTGTAGAACGGAGACGCAGCTACCAGTGAGTAGAGCTTGATTATAGAAGTGAAATGTTTACTAGTTAGATCCTCGAATGTTGTATTGAAAACTAGTGCTGCTGCTGAATTCAAATTGTGTCGTGTTGGTTGTTTGCATGGCGCGTGTGCCGCTCTAAAGCTGCTTCATATCACCAGGGCACGAGGGACGGAGGTGAAATGGGAGCGTAGAATGGGATGTGGAGGTGGGAGGGAATCTGGGAGTGACAGGGACAAAGAGTCAGTCAATATGAGTGATACTTTAGAAAGGATAACGAAGTAAAACGTTTTTAAAAGAGCAAAAATGTTTCGTTAAATTAGATTGCATTAAAATAGGCAGAGTTTGCTTGTTGGCTTGGGCAGACCGATTACTTTAATATTCTGACCTCAGACCTCTCCCGTTGCCATACTCTTCCCCTTATGTCAGCTCTCATGCTAGCCAGGAGTGCAGGTACCAGACTGCCAGCCAAGGCCAGTTCCTCACAGTGACTAAAGAAAGTTGTTTATTGTACTTTGAACACATTTGCTAGTACCCCACAAACCCCTGGTGTGAGCATGGCAGCCCGTTCACCCCAGCCAGTTTGTTGCATTGTTCATGAGACGGTGCTTCACACAACCTAGTGGAGACAAGTTCTCACACTACCACCCAGTGCCAGCTTCTCAAAGTTACCACTGGCCTTCCACGCCAGGGGAGATGAAACGTCATGCTAATTCATTGAACTCTCCAGATGCGTCTCGGGTCTCCTTTGTCATCTCATCTTCCACATATACTTCAGGTTGCCTTCTACACCGAGCCAGTTGTATGATCCTACCGACCACAACTACACAAATGGCACACAGGTCAGGGTGAAACTACAACAGTGGTCCAGCTGAGAAGCTTGTATACTGTTCCCTTCCTCCCGTGAAGTTGATGACTGGGTGACCAACAACATCTAAAACACTTTGCCAGGATGTCTGAAATCCTTACATTGTGAATCCTGCCCTGCCAAGAACCAAAAACCTATTGGACATCAAAGATGGGCTCCTTCCCTATCACACCCAATCCCATAAGGAACCTGACACTCAACCTGGTTTTGGGCTTTACTTTTGCACTCCTCATTATTAATGTATTTCTGCAAATTGCCCAAAACTCATTTTAAGATCACAACCTCTCCTTTTTCAGAAAGTGATACCACTGCAAGGTAACCCTAGCTAATCTCCTTTTGCTCATCTGTTGACCACTTCAAACATCTACATGAAATCACATATTCCCCTTCTCCACAAATGATCACTTCTAACTCCTATTACTCTAATCTGCCACAAAGAAACTGGAGTGAATGGATGGAATGGTTTGGTTTAGCGCACATGACTGATCCTAATAATCAACAATAACTGATATCACTTACCTAACCACTAACCTTGGATTCCGGAGCCGCTTGTTGACTGACATAAGGCGATTCTGTGCCTCTTAAGGGGTACTATGCGTTATATAAATGTAATTACAAAACAATGCAAACCAATGATTAGGTGGCATTTGTGAGCAAACCAACACTACCTAATCTCCTCTAGCTCATATGTTAACCACACCAAACATCTGCATGAAGTCACATATCTCCCAGTTCCCGCAAATAATCACACCTATCTCCTATTACTCTAATCTACCACAAAGAAACCGGAGTGAACAGATGGAGTGCTTTGCTTGAGCACACATGATTAATGCCAATAATAAAAAATAACCTACATCACTTATCTCGCCACTAACCTCGGGTTCCGCAGAAGCTAGTTGCCTGGCATACAGTACTTATATGGCTCATCGGGTTTAGTATGCGCTATATACATGTAATTACAAAACAATACACTACAGTGCTTAGGTGGCATCGTGAGCTGTGTTGGATATGGGTGTGTGTTCTGCCTAGTCTGTTCATTGTGTGTGAGAGGTAGACGTTTCCTGATTGGTAAATTCTGTTGGCAATCCTAAACTGTGTGAAGTATGCATGCATCTTTGGCGTAATGCCTAATGCTTTTTTATGTGTTTGTGTGTTTTCTACTACTGCAAAGTATGGGTGTATGATAGCCTGCTGTATGGTTTATTTACAAATTTCCTCCAGCTGTGAGTTAGTTAGGGATTAATTTTATGTTGTATTTTTGTGTGACACACCTTGGTGATTAATACTATTATGAAAGGATTGTAGTAGTGAATATCAACACCAACAATACTGTGGTACAAGTATATTGAGGACAGAATATTGCAGGACAATATATTGAAAGGTAAGTACATATAAGGAAGTATTATATTATATTAATATTTCTAACTCCACGTCTACATACCTTGATGATATTTGTACCTCTTAGGTACATATACGTGAAGTTAGGTATGGAAAATCTGGACATACCGGTTGCTGTTTTATTTTCGATATTCTGTAGTGACAGTTCCAATAGTTTATATTGTGTTTATCGTAATTGTGGTTTTGATATCCAGGGGCATATTTTATGAAATATGTTAAGTAACTGACATAGTTTATCTGTTATGTGTGTGATGTTTGAAAATATTTGTCTAAAATGTTTTTATTTTGTATTTGAGTGCTGCATTTCTTGGAAGTGTTATGTTAGCCATCTATATAACATATTTGTACTATGCTAGATATATGTGATATTTTCTGTTGGATTATTTGGGGGAGGCAGTAATGTCAACCACACATACACTCTCAGGTTATTGCATTAAGTGACACATATAGGTATTGCTCCTGCAGTGTGAGGGAGCCATAGCCACGGAGATAAGAATCACATGGAGGTAGGCTGTACAGTTCCTACTTCGCATTATGATAGAGTCTTTCTGGTACCTCCAGGATATCATCAATCCCAGACATCGATAGACCACTGGGTGTTCTCTACCAGTGTGTCTTGCTCCACCTAATGGGCAAGCATCATGTCTCCTTGCTAAAATCACATAGGGGGTCATTCCGACCCTGGCGGTAAAAACCGCCAGGGCCGGGAACCGCGGATGCACCGCCAACAGGCTGGCGGTGCATCCTTGGGCATTCTGACCGCCGCGGTCAGAAACGGGAAACCGGCGGTGTCCCGCCGGTTTCCCGCTGCCCTGGGGAATCCTCCACGGCGGCGCTGCTTGCAGCGCCGCCATGGGGATTCCGACCCCCTTACCGCCATCCTGTTCCTGGCGGGTTTCCCCGCCAGGAACCGGATGGCGGTAACGGGTGTCGTGGGGCCCCTGGGGGCCCCTGCAGTGCCCATGCCAATGGCATGGGCACTGCAGGGGCCCCCTAACAGGGCCCCACCAAGATTTTCAGTGTCTGCCAAGCAGACACTGAAAATCGCGACGGGTGCAACTGCACCCGTCGCACCCCTTCCACTCCGCCGGCTCCATTCGGAGCCGGCATCCGAATTGGAAGGGGGTTTCCCGCTGGGCTGGCGGGCGGCCTTCTGGCGGTCGCCCGCCAGCCCAGCGGGAAACTTAGAATAACCGCGGCGGTCTTTTGACCGCGCAGCGGTATTCTGACGGCGGGACTTTGGCGGGCGGCCTCCGCCGCCCGCCAAAGTCAGAATGAGGCCCATAATGTTTTATGCTGATTGCCTGTCAATTGTCATCCCCATTATGCTCTGGACAATGCTGCCTTCCCCTAGTGCCGTTCACTGACTGGACAGCAGATATTTCTGCTGGCCCTTTACTCTGTGACCTCAATAGATTTGAAACCCTGGGCACTCAATGTCACTGCAGTAGTTTGATATTCTGATGCATTTTGTGGATAGTCTAACATTGATATTCTGCACGACTGCAAAGCCGGCATTGAATATTCTGCTCAGCTGCATAACCACCACTAAATTTCTGCAATTGTTGTTAAACATAGCCAAGGGCTTTTACGCTGTGAAACTATATTTCATCCTGTTCTATGTCACTGTGTTCATTGAACCTTAGCGAGTCAGAGAGATAGGTCAGTGAATTAATACAACTGATTAACTAATGTATATGAAATTAGTAGGTCACAAGTTCGAAATCCGGCACTCCTGATAGTTATTTACCCTTGTGAGTGTAACAAAATGAAATGAGTAAAAAATAGTAAAATTGAGATGAGTGGGAAATACCGGCATCAAGAATGGCTCACCTTTTCTTGTCTAGATCAAGTACTCTATCTCCTTCCACCCTCCCCAGATATGCTTCCTCTTCCAATCAATTTGAATTCTTTAACCTCTTTCCAGTCACTTAGAGTCACCTTCCCTCTCTTCAGCCACTCTTGGTACCAGCATCTTAACAGCATGATAGGTTCTCTCTCCATCTCTCCAGTCATAAGTGGGTCTCTCCTTTGTCCTCCAGTCAAACTTTTTCCTTAGGCATTGGCAGTAATTGGTTACTAGGAAATACTCATGATGGATATTGTCATCAGCCACTGGTACGTCAGGGCATTGAGTACTGATGCATTGCACTTGCATTGGCCAAAATCTCATGTTGTTTAATTGACTCTCCAAGGATAGTTAGGCCAAGCTGTCAGATAATCATGTAAGGAAGCATTATAAATTCACAGGTCTGCCGAAGTAAGTTCTTGTAATCACTCTCCACAAAAATCCAATGGACATACAGGGAACGTCCAACAATAGTAGGATTTTATTTTTATAGGAAAAAGTTAAGGCAGCTTTAATGATGAATTTTAAAGAATCCCAAAGCTGCACCTTCTGAAATTACAATTTGAAACTGAACCGTTCTATCGGTCATAGACACAAGAATCCTAAAGCAACTTTATATTGCTGTTGTGTCCAATGGTATATGGCTGGTGGCTCGGAAGAGCTCGGGGTACTTTAGGAACCTCAAAGGTGTGTACCATTTGGAGTTTCACAAACATACCAACAGCCAGTGAAATAGAGGGCTAGGCAGGGCTCGTACAAATGTAACTTCTTCTGCCTAGTCCTCCTTCCAGCTCTCAATCCTTGCAATTGGACAGCAGCAAACAGCTCAATTGACTTGAGACACTGCAGACCTATTCTCCAACACTATATAAAAACTCAACACTCAACCTAGACTTGGGGTGCTCACTCAAATTAATTCTCTGACAGGCAAGGGTGTTGAAGCTGATTGTAAGTGTTAGTTCCAAGAGTACCTGAGTTAGTTAACTCCCAGCACTCGCTGGCCCCTATGGTTTTTTCTGAACTTCCAATCATTGACCCACGCTTCTCACTGTCATTCTTCTGGGTGCGTCTGAAGCTGGGAAATAGTTTAATACCACTGGTGGCACTCAGGGGTGGTTTCAACACCTCATGCACCTGATATCTTAAAAAAAGGTAGACCCTGATCAATTGTTTCTGGTTTGAGTCCAACCATGAATCCTGCAGCACCTCCTGGGCAAGGAAGCACTCGCCAGGAATGGGGCTGGGGATAGTTGTTTGTAGGAGATTTATTAATCAAGCGGAGGACCGCCTGATTAAAACAGACCCTTTCGTGCTTAGAATCAGAAGATATATTTACATTAGAAAGTCCTGGGTTCACTCAGTGACTTAATAGAAGTAAGACGAGGTCAAGTATTCTCTTGGCCACACTCCTGTCCACATCTGTATACAGGCACATGCCATGGCAGAAGGGCAGATTGAGGTGGCTTTTACAAGTCCTCCAAGGAGATGTCTTTAGGTTTCTCATACAGATCTCCTCCCCTCTCATAAAGTGCTGATGGGTGAATGCTTGGGTTAAGGTCACACGGGCTACAGATGATCTTGGATCAGGTTCTCTCCTTGAGTCTGTCCTCCAATTATGCCTCATCTGGGCCTTAGTTGAGTCTCTCATTCAGGGCTGCTTATTACAAGTCATCAAGCTGTTTGTCTTCCAAATAAGGGGCTGCATTGGCAACGCCCTCTGGTCCTAAGCCTAATACAGCCCCCAAGAGAAATAACAATAGAGTTTTGTTCCTGGTATATCATTTTCTCCCAGCTGTGCGTGCAAAGCACCTCCTTGAAGTAAAATATGATCACTGGATGTGTTCTACGTGGATAAAGCCAGTCATTATGCTGCAAGCAGGCTGTTTCCAAGCAGAGCATAGCTTGCTCTGCATATGACACCCTAAACCGGTCTTTTTATGTAGCTATTGCCCTACAAACTGGACAATGGAGAAACTGCTTGGGTGCAGACCTGTAGGGTGCCCTAAGGAAAACAAAATCCAGACTGTCCACCACTCTTGTTTAGGGAGCCACCATTTGATGTTATATTTTTCATGGGCTTGTATAGAAAAGGACTGAGACAAAATATATACAGTGAAAAATAAAGGAGATAGGGGCTAAGTTAAGTAGGACTAAGCAGAATTTTACAGATACATCCAGTACAACCCTCTCCCAGGGATGAACATAAAAGGCTTGGGTCTTCCTCGCCTCATAGGATAGTGAGAGGCCAGTGGCTACCCTTCAAAATGGGTGGGTGTACACTTTGAGCACATCACAGTCCAACAGAGTCTAGTGCACCATTAAAGTGACAAGTAAAATATTGTTGAACCCCACCAGGAGTTCGCAAGGATTCTACGGTGACTGAGGAAACACAGTCAGAAAAACAAACATGTGAAGATGGCTACCTCTCCAGGCCTCTTTGGCTCTTTCACCCTCTTCATGCATTGAAAGGGCTCTCACGCTCATCTGCCATCGGAGGTAACAATCCTGTAACAATCTCTAGCTCCCAGCGATCCTCTCCCCTGCCTAGCCACACATAGTTGATAGCCTTATTATGCCCAGCAAACTTCTTCCTAAAACTATAATTATTTTTATTTGTCATTAATGTTGCAATTTGTCCTTGGCCTGAATCCCTGTCATTTTTCGGTAAACTAAGTATAATCTGTCTTCATCCTCTTCCCCACTCATCTTCCTCTTGGGAGTTCTCAATGGCTGCTATGTCTCAGCATGTGCTTGTCATCACTATTTGCACCCTGGGTCACCAGGCCTTCCTTGGTTGCTTCAGTTTGCTATCAGATCACATAGCTCGCCCCATACACACTCTGTTCCAACCCTAGTTTGCACCAAATATTTATTTAATTGGATTTGGCTTTATGTCCAAACAGCTGCATGTGATATTTTCAATTCTGACATCTTAATTCCTGTTAGGAAATGCAAATTGGCAGATGCAGATAGGGCACTAAAATAGATCTGTTTTTTTTAAATAAATGATCATACCAAGTCAGGATTTTTTTTTAACACGAAGTGTTTTGCTTCCTGGCTCACAGGCTTGTGTTGGGCTACCTTTTTTACCGAGCTGCCGCAGCCGGCATCCTTCCTTTCCCACACATGCCTGAGTGATTGAGGATGGGCCTGCATCCCTGCGGCATACCTGATGCTGCTGGGGAGGGGCGCATACTATTCGTGCTTTCTCCTGAATGGGAAACCTGAATGCTGGGCTCTTTTGTTTTCCAAATTTTTCAGTCAACATTCTGGTTCATCTGAAACGATTACTGAGCAGTTGTGGCGGATCGTGTTACAGCCGACATGAGTTGGTTGAGCCAAATTCGGCTTCAAGGACATTTATAAACATCCGTCCTTTATTTAGTGCGTCATGCTCGTGTTTCACATTTTTAAGCCTTCTCAAGGAGATAAAGTGGTCAAAGATTGTGGATAGGGGTGGGGAAGATTGGACGTATGATTCGATGCGAAACGGAAGACGGCGACGCCCTTGTCCACATCACCTGATGTAACATTAGGGATCTTTCCAGTGCACGGAGCGATGAGTAACTTCACCGGGGAGGTAAACCTCAGGTTGAAACCCTCAATCTGACTTTCCTGCTCTCGCTGTAGCGTCCATCACGTCAGGTGGATAAATTAAAAACCCAGTTTGTTCATATGTAGTGGATTCAGTAAAATGGCAGTAGCGGGCTTCACATCACAACCTCTTTTCTCCCCGACAACAACACATGGGCGCCCTTTGCGCCTCCTTATACTCAGGTTCGATTGGGAGAGAGACACGCATGAGTCTGTCCCGTCTTACATTCTTTATAACTCACGTCAAGAGCTGTGAACCTGCAACAGGTGCTCATATTGCAATGATATGATAAGGGAGGGGGGCTGCTACGGACAAAGCTGCCGTCTTTAGAGCTGGGGAGCCCCGTTCGAGACTGAGTGCTGGTTCAACATCCTGTGATTCTGAGAAAAACACTTATTCTCCCCATGCCTAAGAAATTAAAATGGCCTTGTATGAGGTACCTGGTGCTCATGTAAAGTGCTCTAATACATTATGATAGACTTGGTGCTATATAAAATTGCCAAAAAAATCTGTTGGCTGGACACTGAGCAGGCTCTTCCATCCGTTGTCAGTGCTGAGTACTTTGAGAACAGAGCTCCGAGATTGTTGTGGGGGTAGGCCGGGATTGGTGGTCACTAAGCCTAGCTGGGGCAGGAGTTTTGAAAAGCCTCCTCAGATGCTGACTGGTGCAGTAACAGCAGTGGCTCGCGTTGCACCCCCGCCATCAGCAACCGTTGGAGATACTTTAACAACGAAGGATAATAAACAAATTAAATACCTCAATGTTTATTAAATTTCGGGAGGTGATACCTGCTGAAATTTAACATGAGAAAAGCATACAGTATTTATCTCATCATGCAGATTTTGCTGTATTAAACACCAGAATTTAGCATGCTATTCCCCACTAAATTATAATGGGAGTTATTTATTGCACCCGATAAATAAAGTACTCCTTTGTATTGTTATTTATGAAGTGTGATAAATAACATCTAAACTCGTAATCAGGCCGTAAGGGGCAGATTTATGAAAAGTGGTGCTGCACCTTGTGCAGCGCCGCTTTTCTTGCTCCCCTTAGCGCCCCCTAACGATACCATGTATGCGTCACATTTAAAATATGGCGCACCATGGCAGTAGTCAGGGGAACTTCGGTCATCATTTTTTACGCTAGTCCGCGCTTTGCAGGATTAGCATCAAAAATGTTGACGCTAATCCTGCAAAGCACCCAGAGGCCCATTGAAACAAACGGAAGCCTCATTTTAATGCTTGCTCTGAGCAGGCGTTAAAAGTGCCAAAAAAAATGGCGCAAGGAAATCTCTTAGATTTCTTTGTGGCATTTTTTTTGGTTCCCCTAACGGGGGAATGCCCCCTTTGCATAAAATATGCCTGGAGCAGGATAATGTGGTGCAAAGGGTTACAAAGTGGCGCAATTCATGCATTGGGTCACTTTGTAAATATGGTGCGGTGTTTTTTGCCTTCTAACACCACATTAGTGTTAAAAAAAATGACGCTAATGTGGCTTTAGAATGGCGCAAGACCCTCTTAAATGTGGGTCTAAATGCATAGCACACCCAAGACAAGACCTCCACACATCGTGCAATCATTGTTAAGGCTTTTCCAATCGCTGAGTTGTGTTATCTGTAGTACAATAAAGAAATAGAGAAACAGGACAGCATATTTGTCAAGCAAATGTTTTGTAGGTTGGTGAGGATATCTAAGCATAACTATGCGATGGTATCGTTATACAAAAGGTTCTGGAATTAGTTACGTTTGAGAGGTTTCAATTATATAACAAGCGATTACAGGGGTGAGCTCTTGAAAGCCATAGCAGATGACCTTCAAAGGAAGTGCAACTTATGAGCCAAGTTTCTACAGAAGCAGCAGGCTTTTAAATATCATGTCTTGGCTGTCAAAGGCGCTCCCATTTCAGATCAAAGATGGGAATAGGGTAAGTTGCATAAAATATCCATCTCTTCTATTAAATGTTTACCATCACCTCTCTATCCAGCAGTATTCTCACCCAAGAGATAACATGGACTCCAGATAGAATGCTTAGACTGGGCTTAGCAAATTTTGATACATTCTGCAATTGCCAAACCACAAATCATGTGTTTCTTTTAAAAGATATTCGTGCTTTTTTCCTAACCATCTGGTTCCCAGCTGTTTGAATCTTTGTGAAGGTGAGAACTATCGTAGTTTTTTTAGAGAGATGTTGCCCATATTTTCTATATTGTTTAGCAAGAGATGACTTTGTTGCCATCCTAGATCCAAATCTTTGTCATGTTACTCGGGCAAAGCACGGTAAGGAGTATACATTCCAATTTGTTTCCGCTAAGGCTGCGACCCAAACCACGAGCACGGGAGCAAGAGGGGGTATTATAGAGGTCTGTAACAGAATCATTTCCTTTCAAACGTTCTCAACAACAAGAGCAGACATAGGGCCCCTGAAGGCTCAAGCTCAATTAATAACCAGCTAGGTGGTATAACTGCCTCTGACCCACAGCGAGGTGGGCTCGATTATGAAGCCTTTGTCAGAATTAAGCATCGAAATTCTCTGAAATTCATGAAGAATGCTGAAAGACCTTGTTTAAAAAGCGTGAGAGATTGGGAAGGAGGGTTTTGCGCCGGCTACAAGTCCCAGGGACCATCAGGGAGGCCGTAAGGTGGATTGGAAAGGGTAGAGAACGGATTTATAGAAACTGGGAATGAGAGCGAGACTGCTAACCTGTGTGCATGTAACTACTCATGGGTTAAGTTCTCCACTTTCAGAGCTTCGTACTGTTTGCTTAGCTCGACATCGACACCATATTCCGTACATTGCATCTTTCTTGTTTTCTTCCCTGTTGGTACCTCTTGTTAGTGGGGTTGTGCATGTATTGGTCTGTATTTCCATTTCCTTATCATTCTACAGAATCTGAGATCCCGTGGTGTCTTAGGGTTCAACATCTGTATCATGGTTGGTGGGTGTCTCGTCACACCATTGTGCGCACAGAGTTTGGCAAATCAATCCCGTATTGATTGTGTGAATCCTTGCATTACATCTTTGTCCTTTGCCTCACGTTTTGTTTCTCTGCTTCATTTTTCGAGAGCTTCATCATACCATCTGTGTCCATTCTCAGAAGTAGCCGATTTCCACGTGTCTCTGTGTCTCTCCACTCCCTCTTTTCCACCTCAAACTCCATGCTTGTATTACGTAGTGTCAAACCAATCAACTCGGAGCGGAGGAGTGGGATTCTCTTCTACTCCACAGCCCTCCTCTCTGCTGCTTATAGCACAGAATGTGGGCAAGGGGGGGGGGGGGACCACCAAGTTGATGGTACAGGACATCTGCCTCTATATAATCGATGTTGTATTATTCTGTCAACCTACTCAACAGTTTATAGAAGCCTACACCATATCCTGTAGCGCATCCCCTAACTACAGGGAGTGCAGAATTATTAGGCAAATGAGTATTTTGACCACATCATCCTCTTTATGCATGTTGTCTTACTCCAAGCTGTATAGGCTCGAAAGCCTACTACCAATTAAGCATATTAGGTGATGTGCATCTCTGTAATGAGAAGGGGTGTGGTTCTAATGACATCAACACCCTATATCAGGTGTGCATAATTATTAGGCAACTTCCTTTCCTTTGGCAAAATGGGTCAAAAGAAGGACTTGACAGGCTCAGAAAAGTCAAAAATACTGAGATATCTTGCAGAGGGATGCAGCACTCTTAAAATTGCAAAGCTTCTGAAGCGTGATCATCGAACAATCAAGCGTTTCATTCAAAATAGTCAACAGGGTCGCAAGAAGCGTGTGGAAAAACCACGGCGCAAAATAACTGCCCATGAACTGAGAAAAGTCAAGCGTGCAGCTGCCACGATGCCACTTGCCACCAGTTTGGCCATATTACAGAGCTGCAACATCACTGGAGTGCCCAAAAGCACAAGGTGTGCAATACTCAGAGACATGGCCAAGGTAAGAAAGGCTGAAAGACGACCACCACTGAACAAGACACACAAGCTGAAACGTCAAAACTGGGCCAAGAAATATCTCAAGACTGATTTTTCTAAGGTTTTATGGACTGATGAAATGAGAGTGAGTCTTGATGGGCCAGATGGATGGGCCCGTGGCTGGATTGGTAAAGGGCAGAGAGCTCCAGTCCGACTCAGACGCCAGCAAGGTGGAGGTGGAGTACTGGTTTGGGCTGGTATCATCAAAGATGAGCTTGTGGGGCCTTTTCGGGTTGAGGATGGAGTCAAGCTCAACTCC